>NC_086317.1:357936145-358538645 GCF_036172605.1 Pelobates fuscus
ATCACACGAACTGATCCAACCAATCATACGTTTCCTGCACAGTTATCGGTTAAACTTTCAAATACTTATTTTACACGATCGTAGGTTGTCTATTTTGTTTCAGTTTGCTTATTATATATATATATATATGGTTTTAATAATAATAGTTATTTTATTTTACAATGCAGATATTACATGTATATTACTGTTATGGTTAGCCTACATTACGGCTCCTTTTTCTGTCATGCTCGTACGACATACCACGAGTTCAAGGACACGGTCCTATTTTCAAAGAGTATAATGGAGATATGATGTTATTACAACCATGTACATTACGATTACATGGCACTAACTATTCAGGCCATTTCTTATCATACTCATACGATATACCACGAGTATATAAGAACACGGTCCTACCTTCCACAAAGGGTTTCGGGTTGAATCACACGCATTGGTTCAACCACTCATACGTCACGTTACAACATTTTCTGCATAGATTGTCATTTCACATAATTTCACATGGCATTTACAAACTCAGGCCTTTTCTTGACACACTCAGGCGACGTAACACGAGTATTCAAGAACACGGCATATACGTCTCACAAGACGTTCGGTTTTTGAATCACACGTTCTGGTTCATACATTCATACGTCACTTTACAGCAACATTTATGATTCTGCATATTGTCACTTCACATTAAAAAGTCCCTTGCATTCCCAGATCAGTTTAGTGACATGCATATCATCTGATCACCTTCCATATATACACATTACACGGCCAATCCCCTGCTGCCAGGTATCGGACTCAGCGTAACGCTTGTCACCAAGCATGGGCAGTCATGTCACTATCATACTCATAGATTTTACACCTCCCACACATACTGCTAGAAGCCTAATCCCAGCCTATACAGATTACACAGGTCTCACAGGATCCATTCTCACTCGATCCCTTTTTAGGTTTATCCAGGTTTTCATACCTGTCGAATCTCAAAACTTCATACATACTACCAGGTACGTAAGCCTGCTCACGTTGTAGTTCACATACGTTTCATTCTTCTAGGCCATAGAGTACTGGCAAGTTAGGGGTATAGGCCCAAATAGGTACCTCCCTTCTTGGCATTTCTGCCTATCGTTTAGTGGTCCGCGAGGCCAACACCCCGCCTCAACGTTTCGGAGGCAAACGCCATCGGGCCACACGTGAGTTAGCCGCCTCGCAATATTATAGAGAGGGCCTCACCTGTCACTCCCTCCCCCTGTTTTCTTTTACTATCACCGAGAGGCCTACGATTCCTGCCACTACGACGGGTGGCCTCAATAACCCCTCGCGCCAACTCATAGACAGAGCCTCTCATAGCCACTTGGCAACTAGCAGGGCCTCACCTGTCACAAACAAGATTAATTTTTCGCCTTTCAGGCCTAATTAGCCTGCCAGTATCACCCCTGGGGAATCGGTCACTACACCCCTTACCATGGCTGGGTCGGCCGCTGCGACCCCTCCAGCACTGGTTGAGTTGCAATCACTTTCTCCAGCCATCTGTTTCAGGGCACATGCTAAATCTGTGTCCAAATAAAATGTATCCCAAAACTATACTTAACATCAATAAACATTTCTGTACTTATGACATTACTGCCACATCATCCATCTAGACATTTGGTGGAATTCATTATCTCGGGTCTATCAGAAGGATTCACACAGGCCTCATACACATGTCTTCCGGAATCCTGGAATGTCCTAATTTACAATCCGCACAACAAACCCTACAGCGGTGGAGGCACTCATAGCCAGGAAGTGGCAGAGGACTTCCTATGGGGGCCCTTCCAGTCCCCTCCGTTCACCACATGGCGGACAAACCCCATCGGTATTGTCACGGGGAAATCTTCTCACAAACAGAGACTTATCATTGATCTATCAACACCTCACACCTCTGCCACTCCTAGTCTGAACTCCCTCATATCCTCTGAGGAATTTTCACTGCAATATTCCACCATAGATCACGCCATTACGGCTATCATGCAGGCAGGGGCCGGAGCATGGCTCAGTAAGACTGATATCACAATGCTTTCAAGTTACTGCCTATCCACCCTACACTGTGTCACCTGCATGGTATCAAGTGGGCAGGGAACTACTATTTTGCTCACGTTTAACATTTAGGTTCCAAAGTAGTCCGGCCATTTTCGACGTATTCACCGAAACCCTATGCTGGGTTTATTAAATATAGCCAGATGCCCTACAGTTATACATTATCTGGATGATTTCTTACTGGTCGAGGAGAATATTTCCCCTCCCAGTAGCCTAAAAGAAACCATCAGTCTATTTGAACAGGTGGGTGTCCCAGTCTCCTCCACCAAGACTGAAGGACCAGATACCTTCATCACATTCCTGGGTATCATACTAGACTCAGCCACCATGCAAGCTAGCCTGCCACGCCCAAGGTAGAAAACATTCTGATCAACATAATCTCTACATACAACTCGGTACTTGCAACCGCAAGAATTACAGTCTCTGCTTGGGTCACTGAATTTTGCCATTCGCATCATACCTCAAGGCCGGGCTTTCAACTCACAACTCCTTTACATGTTTCCCACTTTTAGACATGATGGACACAGGTCACCCCTGGATACCCAAGCCACGGCAGGCGTAATTATGTGGAGAAAATTTTTAACCACCTTGAATGGTAAAAGCATGTTCCTTCCAAAATTGTCTGACTCCTCACCTACCATTTGGTCAGACGCGGCGTCTACCACAGGTTTTACAGCAATTTTTCAGGAACGAATGGCTTTGGGGCAGCTGGCCTTCAGAAGTTAAGGACCTGGAGGGTTTTTCCACTACCTCAGCTCTGTTTGAGATATATCCCATCATGACGGTTGCCGTGGCATGGGTGCATTTATGGGCAGGTTCGTCTGTACGTTGCTACTCAGACAACCAAGTAACTTGTCACATTATAAACAAGGCCGATCCAAATCACTGACTATTATGAGATTCTTGAGGAAACTCACTTGGCTGGCTGCATGTCATAATTTTCTCTTGTTTTGTATTCATGTTCCAGGTGTATGTAACACTGCTGCTGACAATTTGTCTCGCTTTAATTTCCAGGCTTTTTGTCAAATACTCCCGTCAGCCGCACTCACAGCCATGAACACCCCACTATTCCACCATCTAGTAATGGACTAGATGCTATTATGCAACATAGCAGAACATTGTCCCAATTAGCACTGTCTACTAATACCCGGGAAACTTACGATAGAGCTTTCATTTGATTTAAAGATTCCTTTCTGAACACAACATCTTACAACCTTTCATCGTGACATCCTGGTTGGGCTTTGCTTCTTTTTGCCACCTCAAACTATCAAACACAATCAAACCATATCTGACAGGCATCCAACATCACATGCTAACTTTACAACCCGACAAATCAAGTGTCCTCCTACCAATTAAGAACATCCTTAGGGGTATTCAGAGATCCGAACCCCCACGTACGGCCCAGAGGCTACCCATAGATTTCCATATTTTTAAAGACTTATACAATTCACTAGATTTAAACCCTTTGCCAACAACACAAACCTCATCGTTAAAACCGCCATATACGTAGCCTTGTTTATGGTTTCTTGAGACCAAGAGAATTTACCGCCATCAGCACAACACAGTCCACTCACATCCTACTTCATTCACACTTAACAAAACACATGGACTATTATATCTTGACTCTGCCTCACTCCAAAATCAGTCAACATGCACTTTCAGTAGAGGTTAAGTACTATCCTACTCACAACAGGTGGAGCCCCGTCAAACTACTGGACTCATATACCCAGCATAACAACGAACCACCATCTCAACCACTTTCAGTCTACAAGGTTCGGTACTCACTACCACCACCTTTATGACACACGTCAGGTCTTTACTTGCACAGCTGGGCCTCAAATCAGCTAACTATTCAGGCCACTCCTTCCGCATAGGAGCGGCCTCCACAGCATCCAGTGCAAACATTCCAGTTCATGTTATCAAGTCACTAGGGCGCTGGAAATCATCGGCTTACTCTAGATACATACCTAACCCAGTACAAGAAGTAAGAAATGCCTTTCAAGACATGTCTGGTTAAAGTATGTATATTGCTGGTATGTAATAAATTTGATTTTCTACTTTTGCCCTCTTTATTTACAGGCCTACCTCATCGTCGGTTCCGGCACACCACAACCAACTTGCTCTTTTAATACCATCCTACACTTATCAGTGTTTGTATCTTCTGTACTATCATGAGCCCTTAACACAAGTATTAAGGCCTTTTGGCCTGTAATTGTGGGAGGGGCGTATGACACACCTCTTCCCTACTTAAGGGACACCCCTTACCTGGCTCCATATCGTTCGAGGTCAGCGCTGCATCACCCTCCCACCCACTCCTCATTATTAACTCCTTTTCTCTTTACATTTCTTCTTGGTGGGCCCTCTTTATTTACAGGCCTACCTCATCGTCGGTTCCGGCACACCACAACCAACTTGCTCTTTTAATACCATCCTACACTTATCAGTGTTTGTATCTTCTGTACTATCATGAGCCCTTAACACAAATATATATATATATATATATATATATATATATATATATATATATATATATATATATATATATATATATTATAATTATATATATATATATATATTAATTATATATATATATATATTAATTATATATATATATATATATTAATTATATATATATATATATATATTAATTATATATATATATATTAATTATATATATATATATATTAATTATATATATATATATATATTAATTATATATATATATATATATTAATTATATATATATATTAATTATATATATATATAATAAATATACAAGATCCAGCGCACTCTCCTATCTACTAAACAGCAACTTCAATGTTGACAGAATTTATTAGTTTGTAAAAGTTTTTTTTAAAAACACCTAATCTAGGCAAAATAATGGGGATTTAGTTACATCATATGATCATACATTGCATAAGCCTGCCACAACGTCAATGTACCCCATCTTTGGCAGGTCCTACTCTCACAGTCTAATGTCTGCTCTTATGAGATTAACCACTTACTTGGGAAAAAATTCCATCTGAGGCTCTCTGCAGTACAAGGCTAAATAGGGACCTGAGATGAGGCACCTGTAACAGGGAGGGGTGCAGAACCAAGGAGTTGGCTAGACTCCCAAATATATATAGGAAACATGGGGGGATGGCTGCACTCACCTAAACATGCTTAAATGGGGTGCTGCTGGGGGCCATATTATACAATAAATATACAAGATCCAGCACACTCTCCTATCTACTAAACAGCAACTTCAATGTTGACAGAATTTATTAGTTTGTAAAAGTTTTTTTTAAAAACACCTAATCTAGGCAAAAAAAATGGGGATTTAGTTACATCATATGATCATACATTGCATAAGCCTGCCACAACGTCAATGTACCCCATCTCAGGTCCCTATATCAGGTCCCTATTTAGCCTTTTACTGCAGAGAGCCTCAGATGGAATTTTTTCCCAAGTAAGTGGTTAATCTCATAAGAGCAGACAGACTGTGAGAGTAGGACCTGCCAAAGATGGGGTACATTGACGTTGTGGCAGGCTTATGCAATGTATGATCATATGATGTAACTAAATCCCCATTTTTTTGCCTAGATTAGGTGTTTTTAACAAAAACTTTTACAAACTAATAAATTCTGTCAACATTGAAGTTGCTGTTTAGTAGATAGGAGAGTGCGCTGGATCTTGTATATTTATTGTATAATATGGCCCCCAGCAGCACCCCATTTAAGCATGTTTAGGTGAGTGCAGCCATCCCCCCATGATATATATATATATATATATATATATATATATATATATATATATATATATATATATATATATATATATATATATATATATATATATATATATATATATATAGTGTGTGTGTGTATGTAAAAAACAGATAACATTTGTATCTTGTAATACCTTTTTATTGGACTAACAGAATTTTTTAATGACAAGCTTTCGGGAGAACCTCCCTTTCTCAAGTCTGAAGCATTTCTGAGCAAGACGACACAAGGGAGATTCTCCCGAAAGCTTGTCATTAAAAAATTCTGTTACTCCAATAAAAAAGGTATTACAAGATACAAATTTTATCTACATCACTGGACTAATACGGCTACAATCTCTACTTGTGTATATATATATATTATTCTTTGTATATATTTATGTAATATTTTTACATAATTAAGTCATAATATTAATTACAATTTGCGGGACCTGTCTGATAACCCAGGCAGAAAGTTCAGAGAATTTAATTTGCAAGCACTATATTTAACCCTGTAACTTTCCAAGACACCATAAAACCTGTACATGGGGGGTAATGTTTAACTCGGGAGACTTCGCTGAACACAAATATAAGTGTTTCAAAACAGTAAAATGTATTACAAAGATGATATCATCGGTGAAAGTGAGATTTTTTTGTGTTTTTCACACACAAACGGCACGTACACTGATGATATAATTGTTGTGAAAACATTAATATTACAGTTTTGAAACACTAATATTTGTGTTTAGCAAAGTCTCCTGAGTATAACAGTACCCCTCATTTACAGGTTTTATAGTGTTTTCAAAAGTTAGAGTCAAATATAAGGCTTGTGTTTCATTTTTTTCACATTGAAATTTGTCATTTGCAAAAGTAGATGATCCAAAGTATTGCAAATGGGGTATGTCCAGTCTTTTTTAGAGGCCACTTAGTCACAAACACTGGCCAAACTTGGAGTTAAAATTAGTTTTGCAGGGGGCGGAGCCTAACCGCCGAGCTGGAAGGACGTGCTGAACATCAGCTCCTGCCGAAACGCGACAAAAACAAGGGTAAACACCCCGAAAATCAGCGCGTCCACCAGCCGGAGGGTATGAGACAGAGTGGGGACACCCGGGTGCACAAAATGATACCAAACTCGAGTACCCCACAGCCAGGAAAACCCACAAAAAAGCGCCTGAGGCCTACCAGAGATTGAGCCGGGGAGAGGCGGCCGCTTTCCTCGAAGACAAAGCCACGCACAGAATCCTTGGCACGCCTGCCTCTTGTAGCGAAAGCCACTTCGCCACTGTGGTTTGGAGGGGGCTGCTTGCCCGCCTCTTACCCTGTCTCTTATTGGGGGAATCTGCTACAAGGGATTGCTATGCTAGGCATATTCCTTTGCTATAATCACTGAGCTCTTGTAAGAGCTTGTTCCTGCTTCATTCTGAAGGGAGATAGCTGCAGCCTGCGGTGCTTATGGTGTCTGGTGGAGTGCTTGGAGTCCTCTGGAAGCGCTAGGAGCATCTTTCAACGGAGGTACCCAGTCGGGGTGCCAGTTGATGCGTTACATTGGTGGCAAGCGGTGGGATGGCGTCCTAGTGCGAGGAGAAGCAGCTCGGAGATACCGGTAACGTGTGGAGTTGTGCAGCGTCCTTATCTTCAGCAACATAATGGAACCAGCAGTGGCTACAGCAAGTATGGCGTATAGCTACTCCGTACTAGAGTTTGGAACGATGGTAGGGTTACACCTGAAGTTTTACGGACCCAATCCAGAGGAGAAATACGTGCGGTTCGTGTGGGACATGGTGACCCGGAACCTACAACACAGGGCGTTGAGGGAAGGCCAGTGGGCACGTTGGGAGAAACTCCAGCCACAGGTAGAGTGGGACGAGGAAGAAACCGAGGTGGCCGGTGGAGATGGGACCGAGGTCTCTCTACCGGCCCTACAGGGATGCTGGGCACCCGGCCCAGATCCCCAGCGGCAGTATGTTTTACAGGGAGGGGAGACAGTCGGTCTCACTCCCCAGCGGCAGAATGTGTTATTGGAGGAAGAGACAACCGGTCTCCCTCCCCAACAGCAACCAGAGGTACCCGAGGTAGAGGACCTCATAGACTGGTCCTGGGAGGACCCCCTGCAGGCAGGTGGAGATGGGACCGAGATCTCTCCACCGGCCCTACAGGGATGCTGGGCAACCGGCCCAGATCCCCAACTAGAGCTGGAGTTACAGAAAGTGGAGAGCATCGACCTCCCCCCCAGCAGCAGCCGGAGTACCAGGGGGAGGTAAGTGATATTTCTCCTCCCCAGTCAACTCCTTTGTTCCCTGACCCCCCAGCAGAAGAGCTGGCAACTGGGACGAGCGCCGCTGGCCTCTGTCCTCCCTTGTTTCCTTCCCCTGAGCCTGACTTTCTACAGGCTGCCTCAGCGGAAGAGCTGGCAACTGGGCAGAGCGCCGCTGGCCTCTGTCCTTCCTTTTTTCCTTACCCTGAGACTACCCCAGCTCTGACCCCGGAGCAGAGCACATCGGGCATCTGGCCCCCAAGTACTCACAGCCATTTGCCCAGCAAGGCCGAGGGTGCCACAGTTTCACCCCACAACTTGGGACCTACAGGCCAGTATGACTTATTGTTGGGGGGCTATTCTGTGAATTCTTCATTGTGGGGGGGCTACACTGCTAAATTTGTTTTGTGGGTTAGACCCTCTGTGAAGTATGTACCGTGGGTGGGCCATTCTGTGAATTCTTTATTGTGGGGGGGCTACACTGCTAAATTTGTTTTGTGGGTGGGCTACTCTTCTAATTTTGTTTTATGGGTGGGCTGCCCGACTAATCTAGGTACTGACCGGCAGAAGGTCAGGTACCTGGTTAGTCTACCCCCGAATGGGAAGATAATGTAGTGAAAGCCACTTCGCCACTGTGGTTTGGAGGGGGCTGCTTGCCCGCCTCTTACCCTGTCTCTTATTGGGGGAATCTGCTACAAGGGATTGCTATGCTAGGCATATTCCCTTGCTATAATCACTGAGCTCTTGTAAGAGCTTGTTCCTGCTTCATTCTGAAGGGAGATAGCTGCAGCCTGCGGTGCTTATGGTGTCTGGTGGAGTGCTTGGAGTCCTCTGGAAGCGCTAGGAGCATCTTTTAACGGAGGTACCCAGTCGGGGTGCCAGTTGATCCGTTACACCTCTCCCCCCCCCCAGGACCGGCGGGGGTCATCCCGGTCCACACTAGACACCAGGGCTGCCAACTGACACAACCTACCAAGCCTGGACCAATGCCTCACAGAGATAGCTCCTCGCATGGCGAGCCCAAGATGGCGGCGGGCGGCAAGAGGCACACGACAAGCAGACTAGCAACAATGGCGAACATAGCACCTATAGAAACTACTGGAGGCCCACTGGAGCCGCTTGAAAAACGGCTAGACGAGCTCTTTCGTGCCTTCTGGCTGAAGCTTGAACTCAGACAAGCTAAGACCGCAGAAGAGAGCAGGGAAGAAGGTGTACGGAGGTTCCTGCAAAGCTCAACTCAGAGCCCGCTCAGCGCATCCAAGGAAGAAAGCCCACCAAACCACGGCCTGTCCACGTCGTGGGACACACAGTACCCGGTCCTATACGCCTAATCGGAAGGGACCCTGGAAACAAGCTACACGCCACAGGCGGGAACAACCTCGCTCCCAAACCAAGCATACTACCAGCTGGGAGATCATTCGCGGAATCAAGCGGGACCAAAGCGCTGGGAAATGCACAGGTGCCCTAGCAGAGGACTTGGGCCACTGGAGTGGCGTGATTTGGCAGCCCGTGCAACCACTTCTATCAGAGACGTTTTACAGCCCAACAGCACTCTGCTGGCCTTTTCCGAACTCGGGAATCGGCTGACTGGTGACTATGATAGGGACAGGCCCGCTGTATAATGTCTTGGCCTCCCCACTTTCGGACAGTTACCAGCGAACCTAATTTAAAACTGACCCTCTTTTATGTGACCTGTTTTTATTTATTTTTTTATTTTTTTTTATGTTCTTTTATGTTCTTTTTCTTATTATGCCATTGTCTTTCTGCTCGCTATACCCTTGCGTTCTGACGACCCTTAACCATAAGCGGAGAGCAGCAATAAAGAGGCGCTTTAAGAAGTGTCACAACTGCACTAGTGAAAACCTAGACTGTTGGTAATACTTCAGTTAGCCCTTGGCACAACAGCTCACTCTTTTCATAACTACAATGGCATAGCCAATCTAGCACTACTACACGTTATCTACTTAAACATTACTCTGATAATATAAAGGGTCAGTCAAGCTTGTTACCTATATATATATATATATATGCAAAGAAGGTGACACCTCCTATGCCACAGGGAAAAAAATAATTCACTTATGTCTTGCTTAGTACTTATGTATTTGAGCATTTACTCTGTACAGCATGACACCCTAACTCACTAACACAGGCTATTGTTCCTTCCTGCATTCATCGCAATATACCTTGCAATCACTGCCAATCTTGTACATCACACTGTGCAACATAACGTACATCCCTGAAAGCAGGAGATCCCTCACGACCACATAGCCAACACAATAGTTGAACGGAGCCTTATTTACTATGTCCGGACAGCTAGTGCCTCCTGATACACTAACCATCAAGGACAACAACCTAACCACCTCACTTATATTGCACATGTTACACAACCACAGCAGTTTGAATAACTCTTGTTTCCTATACATTATGGTTGCTTACGTTTAACGATTACAATGCTTAATTACTCTAGCATGTCACACTATATAAACAATGTTTTATTAGCCTGTTATTTTCATGTTTTAAAAAACAAAATGTGCATGAACCTGCCTGTGTCTGCTGTCGTGGCTCCATGGGCTTGCTTGTTAAATCATTTACACCAAAATAAAGAATAAAAAAAAATTAAAAAAAATTAGTTTAGCATTTTTCACTCACAAACAAATATTAACTTGGCCAGTGTTTGTGACTAAGTGGCTACTAAAAAAGACTGGACATACCCCATTTGCAATACTTGCATATATTTTTAATGATCCAGGTACTTCTGGTTTTGACGAAGGCGCATTAGAGGCGCTGAAACGCGCGCTAGGTTACTTTAGTTAGGAGCAGCCACATGTAATAGACTCTAGCAAGCAGTAGGTTTAGAAATCTGGGGGTTGAAAAGGCTCTATTTAGAGAGAGGTGCTTTGGAAGTTTTACCCTTAGGATCTGGGGGTTTGAAAAGGGTATTTCTCAAGAGAGGGACTTTGTAGGTTCAAGTTTTATTCTTAGCTTGGACAGCTTTGTAAATACAGATTAAATGCATCCTGATGGGAACATGATTTAGTTCAGTATCCCATTTCACAGGGATCCAAGTGCAATTTAGTTTCTATGTGCACTTGATACAATTTGTCACCACCTGTGTTACAAAGTACACTAGGATTCTGTATCCAATTGAGTCTCATAATTATTTGATTTACTCTCTCCCCTCCCTTTCTCTCCTCCCTATAGCTTACCTTATCTAGCCATTGAGCTTTTTTGCTGGACTTCTAGCTAGGGGTGTCTTCAATAGGACTATATATATTATTGATTATTGCCAACACCCACAGTGATTTTTGTGGCACTCCTCATTATTATTTTTTGATCTTCTTTTTATTCCTTATTTTTTGTTTGTGTTTGAATTATTTTTTATTTATTAATTACAATAAAGGTTAAGTTTTATTTTGTAGCATTACCAAAGGGAGGGGCTTCCTATTGGGTCGATTTAGTGGAGGGATGAGGAGTTTCCTCTGCTCTCCCTAGGTCTACCTTTTTGTATATATTGTGGTTTTGACACTAAGTTAGTAAATATGAGATCTTTTTACAATTACTTTATCTCCGGAAGAAGCATAGAGTTTGCTAATATAGGATCGTAGCTCACTTCCCTTTTCTTTATTTCCACATTGTCTCTGCCCCTTAGACCATGATTGACATTTTGTTTTTCTCTAATGGTGACTCCGCCCATTTGGAGGCAGTCTACCTCTTGCAGTTCTCACTTAATCAGCTCCAGCTGATTTCATTACCAGCTGATTGGGAAGATATTTAAATGTATTTTCTGGGTCTGTTTGTTTAACTTTGCTCCTGACGACGCCGTGCAAGCACGCTCCTAGCACCTTCATTTTTGAACTTGGTAGCACAATAAGCACATTTATTTAAGTTTTCTTTCTTTTTGTTTACCAGTTTGGCTACACTAGGGTCAGTTTGTTCAGGTAGTCACTAGCTAGGTGCGATGCTGATGTAACCCAGGTAGAGATCTTTTTTGAGTTTCTTAGGTCTCGCTGATCCTGCTTGTATTGATGTATTTTTTAAGAGTTTTTTTGGTTATTAACCCTTGCTAGGGTTTACTGATAGCCTTAGCCAAGGGTGAGGTTACTTGGTACTTTAGTTACCGGTTATAGTGTGTTAGCTCACATATTTACTTTACTATACGTGGTCTACTGTTTTGACTACCATTATTCCTGCTGAGCCTACATTTAACCCTATATAACCCTGTTTACATCTATACCTACTGTCCCTCTATCTCACCCAAGAGGAGGTTTTTTCAGGGACCTCTATTTTAGGTTTGCCCTGCCCTGCACCAGTTCTTTCTGGTATTTATCCTCCCCTAGTGTACAAACATTATTGTAAACTCTATTTCTTCTGTTTTAATTATGAATAATAAAGGTGGGGATTTACTACTCCTCATTTACACTCTGTCCTTCCTCTTACTGTGCTCTTTCTCCCTTTATCTATCTGAGATACTCATCGGGTACTGTTTTGTTTAACCCCTTAAGGACACATGACATGTGTGACATGTCACGATTCCCTTTTATTCCAGAAGTTTGGTCCTTAAGGGGTTAAACATGCTATATTTGACCCTGTAGCTTCCCAAAACACCATATAACCTGTACTTGGGGTGCTGTTTTATACATGAGACATCTCTGAATACAAATGTGTATTTTATTGCAGTAAAAGCAAACAGTATTATGACATTCACAGTTAAAATGTCATGCAGAACTAAAAAAAAATATAAAAAATGTCTTAATTTCTCACATGGTTTTATATTTTATTCATTTTAAATTAGGTTTCATAGCTAAATATTTGATGTTAAATGAAAGCCATATTTCTCCTGAATAAAATGATATATAATAAGTTTGGGTGCACTTAATATGAAAGAGGTGAATTACGGTTGAACAGACATATAGTCAAATTCCAAGTTTTTTTTACGTTTTATTTTGATCCAAACGTGTACATTTGGCTCAGTCCTTAAGGGGTTAACCCCTTAAGACCGCAGGACGTACCATGCCGTCCTTATTTGGGCGGCTCTAAACGCCGCAGGACGGCATGGTACGTCCTGGGCGGTCTTACCCCCCACGTGGCCGGCGGCACATGGCCGCTGCAGATCGCGGTCGGGGGGCATGCCTGGCGCCCCAGGCAGCCCCCCTGTGCCTGGGGACCGCGGTCTGCAGCTTCCGATCGCAGTGACAGGCTGTCACTGCGATCGGTATTTACCATGTGTCAGCCGATTTTAAAATCGGCTGACACATGGAGCCGGCCGCATTTTCACTCTGCAGATCGCGGTCAGGGGACATGCCTGGCCCCCCAGGCAGTCCCCCTGCGGTCAGTGACCGCGATCTGCAGAGTATGATCGCAGGGAGAGGCTGTCTCTGCGATCTGAATGCAGAGACAGCCTCTCCCTGCGATCTGATCGCAGTGACAGCCTGTCACTGCGATCAGAGTTACTATGTGTCAGCCTATTGGCTGACCCATAGTAACTGCAGGCAGGATCCCCCTGCAGATCGCGGTGGGGGGCATGCCTGGCCACCCAGGCACTCCCCCTGTGGCCAATTACCGCGATCTGCAGGAGGTGATCACAGTGACAGGCAGTCACTGTGATCACTGATCCTGTGTGTCAGCCAGTGATGTAAAATCACTGGCTGACACTGTCTCTGCCCCTCTCCTCCCCTCTTAACCCCTTAAAGTAAAAAAAAATAAAAATTAAAGTTAAAAATAAAATATACTTACATCATTTATATATATTATATATATGATATATATGATATATACGCACACATTTACACATACACTAAGTGTATTTTAATATTTATATATATAATAAATATATATATATATCAATATCAAAATACACGTAGAAGGATAATGATTAAATATATACATAATTATAATTATATATATATATATATATATATATATATATATATATATATATATATTATAATAAAAAAATATGTAAATACGTAAAAAAAATAAAAAAAAATAAAAAATTAAAAATATGTGTGTAATTTCGTTCTAACTGTATTTTGATTATAGATTTTATATATATATATATAGATATCAAAATACACGTAGAACGAAATAATATATATATGTATATACCTAAGTATATACATATACATCACTATATGTATACCTATATATAAATAAAAATAATAGTAAAAAATTATATATATATATATATATATATATATATATATATATATATATATAAATAAAATGTTCAAAGTCTGGCACTCTACCTTTAAATAGAACCGCAGAAAAAAGCCTCGGTGCTACACAGCGTACATGTATATCCAAGAAGAGAAGAGAGCATCTAGTAGTAAAGAAATGCTAGGATTGTGAGAACTCAATATCACAAAAAAGAAATGAAAAATATACGGACAATATATGAGAAAATAAGTAAATAAAAAATTTTTATTTACTTATTTTCTCATATATTGTCCGTATATTTTTCATTTCTTTTTTGTGATATTGAGTTCTCACAATCCTAGCATTTCTTTACTACTAGATGCTATATATTGCTCATTTTTTGTATAGATTTTTTATCTTTTTACCTTCTTTATTTTTATGTTTATTATTTACTCCCCACGTCCTGTTCATTCATCTGCCTCTATTCTACATAATATTGTCTATTGGTAAATTGGGCATTGTCACACGCTCGTTTTGGAGTGCAGGACCCTGTTCGGTCCATGTATACACAACTTTATGTATCTACTTGGTTATTGCATACAATCCAGCCTACTAGACGCTATATGGGATTTCCTGTCCTGTCACCTTTCCTCCTACTTTACCACTTCTCCCTTAACTCTACACCTAGCACTTGGCTTCCTAGCCTACTACCACTAGCTGCATAACATCTTCCCACACGTCACTTCACTACCTTTCCAGTTCTTCACTCACTCCCATACACACCGCTTAGCACCTCAGGACCCTTCTATACAGATCAGTTCATGTGCACATTGTTTTGGTCACGTTTTGTTTGTAAGTCCTTATGTTTTACCACTTCTTGTCACATATCCCCCGCCTTTCCCATCTTTTGACACCCTCTGCAACCTGGGTCCTCTGTCCTTTCGCACTTGTCCCTTTTTTGATCATTATCCTCTATGATTCTCGTCTTGTATTTAACACACATACGCATTGCGCTGTTCATCACTGGATGAACCTATCTGCAGGATTAATATGTCTATTCATAACAGTACAAGCCCAACCCAATATGTGGTTTTATTAATGAATATCTTCTTCTTATGTATTTTTAACTGGCTTAATTTTCACACTGCACACACATCACGGAAGTCTTTGCCCACACTTGGTTCCCTGGGTTACTTAGACGCACGCTCACGTCCTTTTCCGTCCCGTCGCACTATTGGTGACGTCACTACACACCGACGGAACGGCCAGTGCGGGTTTTTCAATCACAGCTCATCGAACACACATGGCTTTCGGGTGCACATCTTATTCAGGGTAAGTAATCACTCCTTAATCTTATAGGGTATATAAAGATATGTTTGTACTTGATTTTGTATCTTGATAAAGACCTGCGGGTCGAAACGTCGATTTTCTGCACGATTTTCCTCACGGAATAAATTGCTTCAAACAAGTCCTCTGGAGTGCTCTCTTCTCTTCTTGGATATATATATATATATATATATATATATATACACACACACACACGTGTATATATAATAATTTTACATATATATTTATGTAATAATTTTACATAATTAGGTCCTTTTATTAATTACAATTTGCAGGACCTGCCTAACAACCCAGGCCGAAAGTATAGGGAATTTAATTTGCTAGCACTATATTTAACCCTATAACTTTCCAAGACACTATAAAACCTGTACATGGGGGGTACTGTTTTACTCGGGAGACATCACTGAATACAAATATTTGTGTTTCAAAACCGTAAAATTTATTACAACAATGATATCGTCAGGGAAAGTGAAATTTATTGCATTTTTCGCACACAAACGGCACTTACACTGACAATATTTTTGCTGTCATACTTTTTACTGTTTTGAAACACAAATATTTGTGTTCAGCAAAGTCTCCTGAGTATAACAGTACCCCTCATGTACAGGTTTTATGGTGTTTTCAAAAGTTACAGAGTCAAATATAAGGCTTGCGTTTCAGTTTTTTTCACAATGAAATTCGCCAGATTGGTTACGTTGGCTTTGAGACCGTATAGTAGCCCAGAAATAAGAATTACCTCCATAATGGCATACCATTTGCAAAAGTAGACAACCCAAGGTATTGCAAATGGGGTATGTTCAGTCTTTTTTAGTAGCCACTTAGTCACAAACACTGGCCAAAATTGGCTTTCAAATTAGTTTTTTGCATTTTTCACACACAAACAAATATTAACGTTAACTTTGGCTAGTGTTTGTGACCAAGTGGCTACTAAAAAAGACTGGACATACCCCATTTGCAATACCTTGGGTTGTCTACTTTTGCAAATGGTATGCCATCATGGGGGTAATTTTCATTCCTGGGCTACCATACAGTCTCAAAGGCAACGTAACCAAACTGGCAAATTTCAATGTGAAAAAACTGAAAAGTGTAACATGCTATATTTGACCCTGTAACTTCCCAAAACACCATAAAACCTGTACATAGGGGGTACTGTTTTACACGTGAGACATCGCTGAATACAAATATGTGTATTTTATTGCAGTAAAAGCAAACAGTATTATGACATTCACAGTTAGAATGTCACATAGAACTAAGAAAATTTTAAAAAATCATATTTTCTCTTTTTTTTTATATTTTATTCATATTACGTTATGTTCCATACCTAAATATTTGATGTTAAATGAAAGCCCTGTTTCCCCTGAACAAAATGATATATAATAAGTGTGGGTGCATTTAATATGAAAGAGGTAAATTATTGTTGAACAGACATATAGTCAAAATCTGTGGTTTGTTTACGTTTTTTTTGGTTCACAACTTGTACATTTGGCTGCGGTCTTAAGGGGTTAACTTGCTTTAGACTTACTTGTTTTGTTTTTTTATCTCCTGCTCTGTAAATTTAACTTTAATCACACACAGGAGCTCCTGCAAGATCTATGAGGCTATTAACAGAGCAGGAGAGATATCATAAATTAAAGAGAATGTGCAAGAAAGTAAATGTAAACATTAAAGGAACACTAAAGGGTTAGGAACACTAACATGTATTTGTGACCCTATAGTGTTAAAAACACCATCTAGCTTTGCTGCCCCCCTCCTTGCCTCCCTAAATATAGTAAAATCTTACTTGTATTCAAGTCTGCAGCTGCTGCCTCTGCCCCTGACCTGTCTGCATGTCTGACATCATCAAAAGGGATTCTGTGAGCCAATTACAATGCTTTCATGAGACTGTCAAGGAGGAAGATCAGGGGCAGAGACATCATAAGTAAAACATAGCCCTGGCCAATCAGCTTCCCCTCCATTGAATCAATGCATCTTTAAGAGGAAAGTTCAGTGTCTGCATGCAGAGGGAGGAGACACTTAATGACAGTGCTGCACCCCAGGAAGCACCTTTAACAGCCAGCTTAGGAGTGGCCAGTGTAATAAGTGGGGGGATGTGATTAACATCCAATCTGTATGCCAATGAAGTGTTATTGTGTTCTAATACAGGGATTCAAACCCCCATTCTACCCTTAGGCAATAATGGAGTCCTCTGTGAAGCACATGGCCTTTCACCAGGCAAAATCAGTTGGGTTGTTGATAAACTCCTCCTCCATTCCCTTCCAGTGCAATCCCCCTTCCCCCAGGAGGCACTCTGGTTCTGTTACATCCTAAGGGATTGACTAAGGGAGGCGTGTCCAGCAGAAGGAGGGGCTAACCTGTTTAAAGCCCTGTGGATAGCACATTTTCTGTCTTTTTGGAATTACCTCTCTTCACCCTCACCTTTTCTCTCTCTCTCCCCTCTCCCCCACTATACACACCATCACTCTCTCTCTTACTCTCTCAGCTGACAATCAATGGAGTGGTAACTGTATCACGTGTCTATGCCTGTTTTGTTATGTTAATTTAGCCTACTTTCCATTGAGTCAATGATTAGTTTTTAGTAGCAACATATACTAGCCTATTTCAAATGTATATGTATTGTTTATTTGTTTAATTAGCCTCTCTTAATAAATATTATTGAATTGCCGAAAGCAAGGAGTGTGGACTCTGACTTTACACTCAGTTTTTAAGTTATTATTTTAAGTTATTATGTTTAGTTATTAATGTTATTATTAATTCCAAGTTTATTCCAACTTGCGAGTTAAACGCTTATTACACAGGGGCAGAGACATCATAAGTAAAACATAGCCCTGGCCAATCAGCTTCCCCTCCATTGAATCAATGCATCTTTAAGAGGAAAGTTCAGTGTCTGCATGCAGAGGGAGGAGACACTTAATGACAGTTCTGCACCCCAGGAAGCACCTTTAACAGCCAGCTTAGGAGTGGCCAGTGGAGTTATCCCTAGGCTGTTATGTAAACACTGCATTTTCTCTGAAAATAAACAGTGTTTACTGCAAAAAGCTTGAAGGGATTGATTCTACTCACCAAAACAAGTACAAGAAGCTGTAGTTGTTCTGGTGGCTATAGTGAAGACTGTGCAAGTCACATATAGGGAGGTGTGACTAGAGCTATATCAAGTGATTTGAGGAGTGATACTGCAGAGGCATGTCTGTACACCAAAACTGCTTCATTAAGCTAAAGTTTTTTTGTGCCTTTAGTGTCCCTTTAATCCTCTTAACCATTACACATCACGCACCTCAATACTAAATTTAACCTAACTCTAGCCCTAAACTCAATAACACTAAACAGCCTTTATACTGCCACTTTAACATCTCCCAAGCTGCTAATCTTCTTAACACTAAACACCCTATGCAACATATTGCGAACATTAACTCTCACACCTTACCCTAAGTACTTCTAACATTATCTTTAACCCTGCATGCATTTACACAGCTGCGTAAGCTCATTATACAATACATTACAAGCAGAAATATGTACGTACATACATTTATATATATGCAGTTTTCAGATATGAATATATTTATATGTGTTTAGCCTGCAATGTTCAGTTAATAGAAATGTTTGCCTTCAAGCACCTGATATGTAAATCTGTGCCTGGACAGAGGCCTAGATCGGGGTTGTGTTGTACTCAGCAGAAGTAGCTGAAAACAGTATGGGGTTTTGTACAGGACTAGCGCATATCAAGTTTACAAAATACACATAAAAAAATGTGTTGCATGTAACAAATCACAGCAGAACACAATTTCACAATATTTAGACGAGATTTTAAATGGCCACATTAAAAAATAACAAAATATCCTTAGGTGTAAATGTATACTTTTGTGTTGCAATTTGGATTTCTGTGATGGCTATTAAACTTACAAGAAAAAACATACCAAATTTTGAAATTGTATTTTACAATTTTGTTCACCTGTAACTACAAACAATTGGTGACACACAAGTCAGACAATAATATTGTATTCATTTTTGTCCATTTAATATTTTTTTAAAACACTGTAAATTAGATGTATAGAAATAGTTTTAATAGTTTTAAACAAGAGCAGCACAATTACATATGTATGAATAAATATATCATACATAAAAGCAAATAGCAGGAAATGTTCAAAAATAATATTAGTCTTTTTTTTCCTAAGACAGACATTTAGTTTTCTCTCATTGTCACAAAGCACTACTAGATTTACATTTTGTTTACCAGATGCCTATTTCAGAATGAATAGAGTTCAGGTGCATTGCCCTTTCTCCAGTTTGGAAAACTGCCTAGACCAGATGGATAATTCTATTATTTGGCATTTCTCCAGATGCTTTGTATTTGTCATTTAAGCTCTTGAAAACTTTACACAATAAGGTAATAGTAATATATTTTAATATGGTTAAAGTTTAAAAAGAAATATTACTTAATGTTTTCTAAAAACATCAAATAAACGTGACCAATATTTTTAATGGGGCACTTTAAGCACCAGAAAGACTATAACTCACTATAGAGTTTGTGTCACCCCTCCTGTTTTCTTACATCAGGCCTGGGAGGGGGGACATGAGTCCATGGTATTACCTGGGAGTCTGGTTGTACTTAGAAACACACTCTCAGCCTTCACCTCTACCGAGTGCAGGCTCCTCTTGCAAGCTCTGGCACTATGTGGTATCTAACCATTGACATGGTGATGCTCTCACTGCTGTGTCACAAGTGCTCATTCCAGGGCCCTGTTTAACCTTGCACTGAAGGAGGAAGTTTTTCCAAGTAAATTAGTTAATCTCATAAAAGAAGGCCAAAAATGTGATACATTGGTGTTGTGGCAGGTGTATGCAATGTATGAATATATATATATATATATATATATATATATATATATATATATATACACACACACACACACACACCAAGAGGGAGTCCAGGCCAAATCTTGGTTTCGCACCCCCCCCCCCCCCCCTGTCACAGGTGCCTCATTCCAGGATCCTATTTAGCCTTGACCTGCAGAGAGGCCCAGGAGGAAGTAGTTCCCAAGTAAGTGGATTGATCTCATAAGGGCAGGCATTAGGCTGCTAGAGTAGGATCTGCTAAGAATGGGGTACATTGACGTTGTGGCAGGCTTATGCAATATATGATCATATAATGTAACTACACCCCCATTATTTTTGCCTAGGTGAGGTGTTTTTAAATAAAGCTATTACAATCTGTGAGATTTGAAATCATTGTTTAGTGAATAAGAGTGCGCTGGATTGTGTATTGTGTATGTTTATATATATATATATATATATATATATATATATATTAATTTATACAGGTGTATGGTTCCATTATATATATATATATATCATGTAAAAAAGAAATAATTTACTTCGCTAGAATCTCACACCACACTGGTCTTGCTGCAGCAGCCACTCTGCATCTGACTGAGATCATCTTCAGTGGTGATCTCAGCCAATCCAATGCCACTGCACAGGGCTACCTACAAGGGTACAGCCAATACAGGTGTATTCAGTATATATAAAATGCTTTCTTTTTTCTTACAAGGAGCCCTAAACCTAGATAGGCATGAGTAATATCTAGTGATTAAAATACATGTTAGAGAGTTACATTAAAAATGTATTATTACGTAATTGTTTATTTATTCTCAAGCATATAGATATACAATAGTTTTTTTTTAATTGGCAAATATTTTGTGTTATACTTTTGCACTTGGTCAATTTTCTTTAAAAGATTTATAAATATGCATATAAAAACAATTCACATGACAAAAAGAATACTAAATGCCATATACTATTTTTGAATGTGTTATAATCCAGGAACTATATCTGAGATGCTGTTTGTGGTACATTAAATTATTTTACGTACTATATAAATATTTTGTTTGTTTTTTTGTAGGAGTAACAAACAAATTATGAAAAAGGTCTTTTAACAAATGAAGAAGTAATGGGACTTCATATTAAAAATAATGCAGTATGCCAGGATTGATTATATTATTGGAAAATAATAAAATATTGATTTTTAAATGTCTCATTAAAGTTGTTATCAATATAATTTGAATTATTTCACATTTCCTATCATTGATTGGTTTAACAATGGCTGTCACAGCTGATTAATGGCCACTTAAGTATGTTAAATATTTAAAACTGTAAATCTGACTGCAAATTTAAATTGAAAAAAAGTATATAGGTGTGTAATTTTGCTGGAACTCAAATAATTTGCCATTTGAATTTAAAAAAATACTGTAATTATACATTGCTCTACTGGGATGTGTTTGTACTTAAACACATTTAAAACACATTTATGTAGCTAAAATGTAATCAGTAATGTATACTGCACATGTTGTATTGAAAATATAAATTGAACCATACATGACTCTGAAAATTGGTCAAATAGAAACGAAAAGGCAGTCTGCTTGTAATATTACGTTGCTGTTCTTATTATTTTGTAACAAATAAAGGTAAGTTAATAAATCTTTTCAGATAATGTTCTGACTTACCAATGCTCTGTGGTGAAAGTGTAGGTACACTAAAAACTGAAATGGGGGTGTTAATTAATGAAGACCAGGAAAAGGCAGGAATTTTAAATAACTATTTCTCCTCTGTATATATTAAGGAAGAACCCATGGCGATAGATGTGCAAATGATTGCTACTAAAAACTTGCAGAATAATTGTAATTGGTTAACTCAAGACAAGGTGCTGCAGCAACTAAAGAAAGTTAATATAAACAAAGCTCCAGGGCCTGACGGTATCCATCCACGTGTACTTAAGGAACTAAGTGTAGAAATAAGTGAACCTCTGTTTTTAATCTTTCAAGATTCTTTTCTTTCAGGAAGTGTTCCGGAGGATTGGAGGAAGGCAGATGTGGTTCCTATATTCAAAAAGGGTTCAAAATCCTTGCCTGGAAATTATAGACCTGAGAGCTTAACTTCTGTGGCTGGTAAAATATTTGAAAGGTTATTAAGTGATCATATTCAAGAATTCCTTGAGAAGAACAAATTATACACAAAGGCAATAATATTTGCAATGTTTTTTTTATTTGAAATAATAACGGTTTTCCTTTTAAATATTGTGATACTTTTAAAAAACAAAAAGGGGTATTCTAATCAATTTAAACATCCTCAATATTTTTTTTATCTGCTACAGTTGATTATATTTTATCAATTTTAGTTGGTTTCAAACGTGGAAGTAGAAGAAAATATTTTTTTTTGTTTTCTAGTTTGTAAGCTAAGACAAATAAAAACCGAACAGGGCTCTCTTTGGGAGTTTTAATGAGTGTTTTTGCAGTATGAGGTAGTACTAGAGATGGATAAGGAAAATCCCGTACAGTACAAACAGTTCTATAAAACCATTAAGTCAAAGTCAAATGAAAACACAAACGATTACTATACAATAGAACTTGCATGTTTAAAATAATATGTGGAGCATGAAAAATGTCCACAGAGAGCTATCTAAAAAGAATACTTGTAAGTCTAGATTCTAAGCATGGAACAAATGTAATGTTCCTTTCGATTTTTTCACTTTTAGAGCATTGCTCACAAATTGCTCAACACATACATATTCACAGATTGCAGTATTTATGAGGTATTGAGCTCTCAATCAGAAAGCTCAGGTTATATTTTATAGTTAGTAAGAGTTTCTCTATTTACAATGTATAAATAATTGAGAATACAATAAAAATGGGGAATTGGAAGCAATATTCTCTTGTCTTTTAAAAATATTTTATTGAATATATAAATAAATATAGACATGAAAAAAACACTAATCCATTAATATATCATAAAACACAGTATATAGAATTAAATTACTATATGCTTGCAATATATACAAAGTATTAGTATAACATACCCTTCCTGATTGTACGGGTAATCTCTCAGTATATGCCACCTCCAGAGTTGGTCAGTAAGTCTCTGTCTAGCATTGGTCAAGCAGATATATATAGAGTAAAACATTTCTAATACCTACATGTAATTTATGAGTTAATACATCTTATCGTTAAAAGCAGTTCATATGTGAAAATTAAAGGAAAATCCTAATTATCAGTCTATTGTTATGACTTTGATATCTTTAATTTTTATTTGGACTAAAAGTAAGGTTGACGTAGGCAAGGCCTTGGATTGTTGTTGCCTCAATCTAGGACAAGATGGCGTAAACTTATTATGCACTGAATTTAGGTAAAAGAATATTCATTAAAGAAACATGTTACAGTTTAAAGAACATATCACTTTATGCTAAGACAAAATAATGCATACCAGAAACCCACTTAAGAAAAGTGCTCCATTAATACTCTTAACCCCTTAAGGACCGCTGACGGTTCAGGACCGTCAGCGGTAAAACGTGCGTTTGGACCGCTGACGGTCCTGAACCGTCATAACGGTTTTGGGCAACTTACCTGATCGCCGTCGGTCCCACGGCGGCGATCAGCTCTCCTCCCGGTCCAGGGGGACTGCCTGTCTGCCCGGGCAGTCCCCCCTCGGCAGATCAGGACCCCACGGCCATGTGATCACTCGATCACATGACCGCAATAGGGGTCTTTGTATCTGCCTGCAGGGGGACTGTCTGTGCTGACAGGCAGTCTCCCTGCAAGTAAAAAATCATAAAATAAAGTGTAAAAAAAAAGAAATCAGTGTAAAAAAAAAAAATGTGTGTGTATGTATATATATATATATATATATGATATATATACATGTATTATATCTATATATATGTATATATATAATATATATAATGTCACACTAAGTGTATTTTTATATTTATATATACGTATATTAATATAAAAATACACTTATATTTAAATTACACACGAATATATACAATATATATAATAACTATATATATGGTATACATATATTATTATAAAATACAAATATGTTAATAAAAATAAATAACAAAAAAATAAAAATAATTTTTAATAATTAAAAAAAATTATATATATATTCAATTTTATTCTAACAGTATTTTGATATTGATATATATATATTTATATCAAAATACACTTAGAATGTAATGATATATATATCTATGTATAAATAAATAAATAAAAATAATACGAAATATACATATGTCCACATACAAAATTACATTAATAATTTCATAAATATACACGTAGACGTCAAATATATAAATATGTATATATATTAAAATTCTACGTGCATATTTATGTAATATTTTTACCTAATTAAGTAATTTTAATGATTGCAATTTGAGGGACCTGCCTGCCAACCCAGGCCAAAAGTCCAGATAATTTAATTTGCTAGCACTGTGCTTAACCCTGTAACTTTCTATGACACCCTAAATCCTGTACATGGGGGTACTGTTTTACTCGGGAGACTTCGCTGAACACAAATATTAGTGTTTCAAAACAGTAAAACATATCACAGCGATGATATTGTCAGTGAAAGTGAAGTTTTTTGCATTTTTCACACACAAACAGCTCTTTCACTGAGGATATTATTGCTGTGATATATTTTACTGTTCTGATACACTAATATTTGTGTTCAGCGAAGTCTCCTGAGTATAACAGTACCCCACATGTAGAGGTTTTATAGTGTTTGTGAAAGTTACAGGGTCAAATATAAGGCTTGATTTTACTTTTTTTTTTTTTTTATTGAAATTTGTCAGATTGGTTAGGTTGCCTTTGAGAGCGTATGGTAGCCAAGGAATGAGAATTAGCCCCATGATGGCATACCATTTGCAAAAGAAGACAACCCAAGGTATTGCAAATGGGGTATGTTCAGCCTTTTTTAGTAGCCACTTAGTCACAAACACCGGCCAAAGTTAGCGTTTTTTGCATTTTTAACACACAAACAAATATAAATGCTAACTTTGGCCAGTGTTTGTGACTAGGTGGCTACTAAAAAAGACTGGACATACCCCATTTTAAATACCCTGGGTTGTCTACTTTAAAAAATATGTACATGTTAGGTGTGTTTCGGGGATTTATGACAGATAACGGTGTAACAATGTCACTATTGATACATTTAAAATATATATATATTGAAAAAGCAATTTCCTACTTGTATTTATAGGCCTATAACTTGCAAAAAAAAGCAATAAAGCATGTAAACACTGGGTGTTTTTAAACTCGGGACAAAATTTTGAATCTATTTAGCAGTTTTTTTCATTAGCTTTTCTAGATAAGTAAAAGATTTTTCAAGTAAAAGTCCAAAAACATGTTTTTTTTTTATTTTTCACCATATTTTATTATTTTTTTTAAATACAATATATGACATAATATAAATACTGGTATGTAAAGAAAGCCCTTCTTGTCGTGAAAAAAACAATATATAACTTGTATGGGAACCGTAAATGAGAGAGCGGAAAATGACAGCTAAACACAAACACCACAAAAGTGTTAAAACTGCTCTGGTCCTTAACGTACAAACATCGCAAAAACAGGCCGGTCCTGAAGGGGTTAAAATAAAATGCCAAAACAAACAAGGTAAATACACAGTACAATATAGTACAGAAAATATGGGGGGTGAGGCGTGGTAGAGAACTCACGGGATAAATAGGAAAACAGGCTTATCTCTCTTCCACAGAGGGTAAAAACTGGAGAGTATAACTCTCGAAGTTGGTCTTCTTGTACGAGAGAAGAAAACAGTGCAGGTGGTAAAAGCTTTAAACATTTATTAATACATTATTGAACTTACAAGAAGGCAGAAGGTACAACTGCATATCTCCACATCATAGTTGTATCTGAAGGCAGAAGCAGAATCCACTTTCAACAAATGATATTCCAGGCAATACAGATAAAAAAAATAATTAAAAGCAAAATAAAGAAAAGTAGGTATACTTTGAAACAAAGATGTCTCTGTATCCTATGCTAAGATAGGGTGATTTTAAGTAGCCTTGTAAAATTTAAAGCAGTGTTTTATTTTGTGTGTACTGTTCCTTAATCTGTAGTTTTAGTACCCTTTTTGAAAGTTTTGTTTTCATTGAGTAGCAGTTATATACAAACTCAATAAATTTTATAGAACATGCTTGACACATTTTTAATGTAAACGTTGTTTGAAAGATGTCCACCAGTATGTTCTCCAACAAGGAAGACTACTGGTGAGAGGAAGAAGGTTATCCACTGGTCTTCATATTATAGTCTCTCCGAAATCATAATATGTCATAGATTTGTTGAATAGCTTTTTAGGCAGTGTAGATCATACACTTTAGCCCTAGTTCCTTTTCAATAAAACTGTATTTCGATGCATTTTTGTTTGTTTTTGTTTCATAAAATTTAGTATTATTTCTTTTGTAAGAGCATTTCATTTAAGTCAAAATATCCTGCAGCACAGTCTGTTTTTCACCTCACACTGAGCCTTATTAAGTGAATGTAGGAACACTGGAGTAATTATTAATAACTGATTAATTGGTCCATGGAGTACTATCAATTTTAGTTCAGGTTGTACCCTTGGTTGAGATTAGCCGCATTATTGCTGCAGATAATGATCAGCAGTGTAGATTGTTCTAGAATCTCAATAATGAAAACTCAGAAGAGTAGTATTAATGTGAAATCCAGCGAGAGAGTGGTAAGCACAAACAGAATTTTATGAACTGTATCGTTATATTTGTCTAGATATCAAATACAGGTGCACATTAAGTGTTTCATTTCATTACTTATTTAACTTATTTCTGATCATACTTCACATCTTTCCAGCATGCAAGTCAAGTTGCCCTATTTTTCTTTCCTCTCGGTTCACCACCTGTCCCTTAATATACAATTGTCACCCCATCCTAAAAAAAAACACCTCTTGACCTTATTACTTCCATCTTGACCCTATTACCTTCCTATATCCCATTTAAATGTAAAACTTCTAGAACAGCTGGTGTATTACCCATATAACTATCTTAATTTCAATATCTACCTTGACCTCCTCGATCCGGTTTGTTTTTTCTTTGCATTCTTCTGAAATGGCCTAAACCAAAGTAACTAATAATTCCTCCTAATTACTTATTCTCCACTAAATACAATGGCCAAGCAATTCTCATTCTTGGATGGATCTTCGACACACTGAGTATTTAATGGTGAAACTAAAATTAAGCAAACTGTCATTTTTACTGTGGATTTTCACTGAAATCATACTACCATGCTGATGATAGGAGAGCTGATTAACAAGGAAAAAGTGTAATCTTAACAGACAATAAAGTTTAGCTAAAACAAAAGTCATACTATGAAATAGTCATGTAGGATCTAATTTGTGGGATAGGACCTACTTGATGTCTGGGGTTTGTATTTCTCTATTAAATTCAATATTACAAATTTCACAATGTCAACTTAAATTTTTTATCTGATTTTGTCTTATTTTTATACGCGACAAACCTTAAAGGGAATCTCCAGTGCCAGGAAAACGATCCGTTTTCCTGGCACTGGAGGGTCCCTCTCACTCCCACACCCCAATCCCCGGTTACTGAAGGGGTGAAAACCCCTTCAGTCACTTACCTGAGGCAGCGGCGATGTCCCTCGCCGCTGTCTCCTCCTCCGCGACGCTCCTCCTCTTCATTGCGTCGGCTGGTGGGCGAGACTGATCTCGCCCACCGGCCGAGGAGACCTAATGCGCATGCGCGGTAATGACGCGCATGCACATTACGTCTCCCCATAGGAAAGCATTGAAAAATAATTTCAATGCTTTCCTATGGGGAAATGAGCGACGCTGGAGGTCCTCACACAGCGTGAGGACGTCCAGCTACGCTCTAGCACAGACCTGTGCTATGAAGGAGGAAGTGACCTCTAGTGGCTGTCTAGCAAATTAAATTGAATTATAATTAGACAGCCACTAGATGTGGAGTTAACCCTGCAAGGTAATTATTGCAGTTTATAAAAAACTGCAATAATTACACTTGCAGGGTTAAGAGTAGTGGGAGTTGGCACCCAGACCACTCCAATGAGCAGAAGTGGTCTGGGTGCCTGGAGTGTTAATATTCTTCTCAAACATTTTTTTTTTATATATATATGTGATGGCACAATTTGTTGTAAATTTGTTTGCTTTTAATGCATTAAAAAGCTTACTAAACCCCTTAAGGATGGCAGGCGTGCTATGTCATCCTTAGGGGTGGCATAGCACGTCCCCGCTGTCCAGGGTACTTACCCGGTCGCCGGTGATCGCGGTATGGGGACTTACCTGGGAGCCCAGGGAGTCCCCCTCCTTCCTCTCCGGCCCCCCTGGGCCAAGATCCTTGCAAGGACCTTGCGGTCACATGGACGGCATAGCCGTCATTGCAATGCCAGCAGGGGGAGTGCCTGTAATGACAGGTACTCCCCCCGCTTCCTGAAAAAAAAAAAAAAATGTTTAAACAGTGTCAAATTAAATTATATATACTTGGATCATATATATAATTATATATATATATATATATATATATATATATATATATATATATATATATATATACTTATACATAAAATAAATACATATGCAAATACATAACATAAATAAAATAAAGTAAAAAATAAATAAATATAAATATATATATGTGTGTAATTTTGTTTTAACTGTATTTTAAAATTAATATATATATAAATATATATATATATTGATATCAAAATACATGTAGAACAAAATATATATATATATATATATATATACATAAGTATATACATACATATCACTATATATACCTATATATAAATAAAAAAAATGTAAAGAAATTATATATATATATATATATATATATATATATATATATATATATAAAATTCTACATATATATTTATGTAATAATTTTACATAATTAGGTCATTTTATTAATTACAATTTGCAGGACCTGCCTGACAACCCAGGCCAAAAGTCCAGGGAATTTAATTTGCTAGCACTATATTTAACCCTGTAACTTTCCAAGACACTATAAAACCTGTACATGGGGGGGTGCTGTTTTACTCGGAAAACTTTGCTGGACACAAATATTAGTGTTTCAAAACAGGAAAATGTATTACAACGATGATATCCTCGTTTTTCTTTTGAATTTTTCACACACAAATGGCACTTACACGGACTGTTGTGATACGTTTTACTGTTTTGAAACACTAATGTTTATGTTCAGCGAAGTCTCCTGAGTATAACAGTACTCCTCATGTACAAGTTTTATGGTGTTTTCAAAAGTTACAGTCAAATATAAGACTTGCGTTTAAGTTTTTTACACATTGAAATTCGCCAGATTGGTTACGTTGCCTTTGAGACCATATGGTAGCCATCAGAAAATTACCCCCATGATGGCATACCATTTGCAATAGTAGACAACCCAACGTATTGCAAATGGGGTATGTCCAGTCTTTTTTAGTAGCCACTTAGTCACAAACACTGGCCAAAATTGGCGTTTAAATTAGTTTTTTGCATTTTTCACACACTAACAAATATTAACGCTATCTTTGGCCAGTGTTTGTGGCTACTAAAAAAGACTGGAAATACCCTATTTACAATACCTTGGGTTGTCTGCTATTGCAAATGGTATGCCATCATGGGGTAATTCTAATTCCTGGGCTACCATACGGTCTCAAAGGCAACGTAACCAATCTGGCAAATTTCAATGTGAAAAAAATGAAAAATTTAACATGCTATATTTGACTCTATAACTTCCCAAAACACCATAAAACCTGTAAATAGGGGGTACTGTTTTACATGCGAGACATCGCTGAACACAAATATGTTAATTTTATTGCAGTAAAAACAGACAGTATTATGACATTCACAGTTAAAATGTCATGCAGAACTAAAAAATTAACAACATTTCTTAATTTCTCAAATTTCTTTTATATTTTATTCATATTAAATTATGTTTCATAGCTAAATATTTGATGTTAAATGAAAGCCCTATTTTGCCTGAATAAAATGATATAATAAGTGTGGGTGCATTTAATATGAAAGAGGTGAATTACGGTTGAACAGACATATAGAACAAATTCCAAGTTTTGTTTACGTTTTATTTTGATCAAAACACATACTTTTGGCTGAGTCCTCAAGGGGTTAAAATATATACACTATACACAAGTACACTACTGCATTCCAATGGCATCAGTACAAATAAAAATACACCCCTACATGCAAACATCTTCTATACAAAACCATTCTTATATTCAAATACACAAACACTGCTCATGAATACAACCATGAAAGGATGGGCAAACGGTAAATAGCATTGTGGAAGTATGACAGATGGTAGTCTACTTTTTGGCTACCTTTGAGCTAGCGGGGGCCTAAAAAAAGGTCTTGCACCATGGCCCTCTCTTAAATATTTGCACCACTGGCTTCTTTCATTGCATAGTTTTTTGTTTTGTTTTGTTTTTCTGAATTATTTTCAGCAATTGAAATGATTTAAAATTACACTTATCAATAAGCTAAATTTCTTCTAGAGACAATAACATTTTTTTATTATGGAACAATTCAAATTTTATTTAAACAATCTCACCTACTGTGTCATGAGTGGTAATAAGATATAATAAAAAAATGATACAACATACCAATAAAAAAAAAGTTTTTAAGGTCCACTGTTTATAATTTACAGGTGATAGCTCGTAGAGAGCTGCATTGTTATGTGTACCTGGCACATAAAGTAAGCTAACAGGAAGGTGGCTGGAGATAAAAAAAAAAAATCACGTGTGAGTGTGTGTATGTGTATGAGTGTGTGTGTGTGTGTGTGTGTGTGTGTATGAGGGAGTGGGTGTATGAGTGTTTGTAAGTGTATGTGTGTGAGTGTATGTATAAGTGGGTATGTGTATGAGTATGAGTGTGTGTGTATGAGTGTCAGTATGAGTATGTGTATGAGTTTGTGTGTGTATGTACATGTGTATGAGTGTCTCTCTGTGTGTGTGGGTGTTTGTGAGTGTGTGTCAGGGTGTGCATCTGCGTGTGTGTATATGTCAGTGTGCTTCTGTGTCTGTGTGTGTGTGCACACATCTGTGTGTGTGTCAGGGTGTGTGGTTTTATGTCAGTGTGTATATGTATTAATTAAAATATTTTGTCATTGTTTTGTCATTGTGGTGTTACTTGATAAAGACCTGGTTACAGGTCAAAATGTTGCAATAAATCTTCCTGGTAGCAACCACAGTGAATGCTTGAGATTTTTTCATTAATACGGATTCCTTGGGGTTTTGCTGACCCATGCTCAGTAGCACCCTGGGTTGAAAAATTGTGACAGAGTGCGACCCTCCCTTTCTTATACTGTGTGTATCTGTGTCATGGTGTGGGCATGTATCAATGCTTGTGTGTATATGTCGGTGTGTATCTAGTGTATCTATATATGTGTCGGTGTGTATCTATATGTTTGTATGTGTCGGTGTCTATATGAATTTGTCTGTGTGTCAATGTTTTTATATGCATCTGTCTGTTAATGTGCATGAATATCCGTGTAAGTATGTATGTATGTATGGGGTAGTGTATGTACATACATCCAAGCAGTCAAACACCAGCACAACATACAAGCACACTCCTGCAATCTAGCACAAATCTTACATACAAACACACCCCTGCATTCAAACTCAAAAAATATATACAAACACACCCCTTCACTCAAACACAAATACTTCACACAAATGTACATCCACATTTAAAAGTAAACACTACATTTAGACACACCCCTGAAATCAAATGCAAACATTAACACACCACAATTAATGTATACAAGCACACCTTCAAACACCAACTCTGTACATTGCACTATAGCGCCAGTAAATGCTGCAGCGCTGTACAGATATACAACCTAGAAATTTTGACTTGGGGTGCCTTGGAAAAATACTGAACTATCAAGGGCACTTTGAACTTAAAAAGTTTGGGAACCACTGGTATAATCTAAATATATTATATTTGTGGTCGGTTAATATCGTATAGTGAAGTACCTTGTGATTGGAATTAAGTCGGTGTGGTGTGCCGGAACCGACGTAGAGGGTAGGCCTGAAAAAGAGGGCCCCCCTGAATGAATTGTATAAGAGGGAGAGGTGGGTGGGGTGAACAGCGTGCGTATGGCAGGTAGGAAGGGGGGGAGTAGCGTTTATATGGAACGCTTAACTCCTCCCACAAATACAGGCCTTACGGCCTTAAAACTTGTGGTCGGTTAATATCGTATAGTGAAGTACCTTGTGATTGGAATTAAGTCGGTGTGGTGTGCCGGAACCGACGTAGAGGGTAGGCCTGAAAAAGAGGGCAAAAGGAAATGCCAGAAAAACACACTTATAGCACTATATAAAATCCATGTCTTGCTACTCCTGCGTTGGGAATGTTCCTGTATAATATATAGCCGATTCCTAGTGCCTCTAATGTTTGTTCCGGCGTACTGCTACTGGATGTCGTTCTTATAGAATGGATGTGAAAATAGCAGCCAGTGGTCCTACTTACTCTAATGACGGAATGTGAATGTAGAATCGTATTTAGAAGTAGATAGGGAGTGATTAATAGGTCAAGTGTCTCGATTGTCTGGTTCGAACGTTGACGTGACGCGGTGTAGTGTTTGTACCTTCTTAAATTTTCCTTGGGGAGACATGACTTACCTGTCTGATTAGTTGTGATCGTGGAGTTGTAGGGTTCCCGAACCCTTGTATGGTTGCAGGCACATAGATTTAAGACCTGGTTGTGTGGCGCGAATGCTGTTTTTTGGGAGTCTGATATTGCCCGGTATTCCCATCTGTGTACGTACGTTACTGTGAAGCGATAAACCAATTATCTTTGATATCTTGTGTAAAAAATGGGGTATGGTTTGAAAGGCTTGTCAGAAACGTGTATGTCAGTTCGGAATAGTGCGATCATGTACGTATGAAGGTTTGAATAAAAGGTGGCAAAAATGTAGAAAAGACTACAGGGTGATCAGTATGCCTGTGGAAGTCCTGCTCCACTGATTCTTGGAAGAATGTCACGATTCTGTCATATGTATCTTAGAGCAAACGAATAATGTTCTAGATGATAACTTGTGTCGAGCCCCAACAGCCGAGTGACCGGAAGGGGATGCCAAAATGCAGATTATGCCTGAGAGATGTGAGTTGGGTGAGGTACGAGACTGAGCGACTCATGGATAGTCGGCCCTAATAGACACGAAAATGCTGCAATCCCTCGTCTGACGTTGCGTTTGTAGGACATCCTGAAAAAGAACATGACAACAACAATGAACTCAAACAACAACAATATGGTTAAGTAAAATAGAACTGGCTGGCTAACTAGTGCCGAAGCGAAAAGCTCACTACCCCGTGACAAGTGAGGCCCTGCTAGTAGCCAAGCGGCTGGTGAGAGGCTCTACCTATGATTTGGGCGTGGGGCTCGAGCCACTAGCGTGGTGGCGGGGTGGTGGCCTCTCGGTGACAGTAAAGATCCAAAAACGTGTGGCCGTGTCAGGTGAGGCCCTAACTATAAACCCGATAGGTGGGTGAATGCGAGGCACTAACTATGATTTGGGCCGAGGGGCAAAAATCTCTGTGTTGAGATTGGGGAGTTGGCCTCGCGGGACCAGCTACGGTGTACAGCTAAGGCCAGCTCCTAACCCTAGATAGCCAGTTCTCTGACCCTAGACGGGGGCTTGATAAGGGGGTAACGTAACGTGCTTGGAAACCCAAGTTGTAGTAACTGATAGATACCCGGATATTCCCAGATAGAGACAGAGGAAACGAAGGGAGAGAAAGGAGGAAGAAAGAAGAAGGAACTGAAGTCGAGGGAAGGAAAATAATGTGCAGTATAGTGAAGTACTATGGAGATATAGCTGATAGTGCAGTATCGATAGACCCTGAGGGTGCTGAAGATTCTCGTGATGGTTACTATATAAACCTGAAAGGAGATGAAATGAAGGCGTTGTGCCAAGAAAACGTCGTAGCAGCTGACGGAGAGAGGAGGGTGAAATTAGCAAGGTAGTGAGTAACAAAACGATTGTTAAGGGTAGTGAGTACGAATGAAGAGTTGTGGAGTGGAGCCGTGGCCTGACGAGGCAAGGCAGGAATCAAGCCCCCGTACCCCAAACATGTAACAACGTGGCCTAGTAGAGGCAGTTGTTAGGAAACACAATGAAACCAAACCTGATAGAAACAGGTGATAATCGTTTAACAAAGGCCAATTGTGTAACAATTGTAGGAAATGTGAACGAAAACACATTTATACCAGATAGAAACAGGCGGCAATAGTGAACCAGTAATTGTCTACTGCTAGCAGATGACAAAATGAAACAAAAAGTAACTGTGATTGTCGGTTCGATACCTCATCGTGTAACAACGTGGCCTTGTCGAGGCAGTTGTTTGAAGTGTGGATGAAACAAAATTGTACCTGATAGAAATAGGCGATAATAGCGACCTAGTGACTGTCTAATGGTAACAAATGACAGTATGCAACATTAATAGAAATCAGCGGGGAATGTCAAATGGCGGTTACGCCTGAACCTGAGGTAATTCGATGCATGTATAACAGGAGTTGCATAAGTGTAAGCGTAATCTGGGAGATAAAACAAATCCAACATATACACAGTGTTTAGTTAGTTAGATTACCTTGACCCAATAAAACAGTACATGCATAGCGTCAGGCATTTAGTGGTATTACGTGGGATGCACCAATAGAAGAAACACCATTAACAACCTGAAAACAGGACGGCAGAGAAGCTACACATTATACAGAAAAAAAACAGCAAATACCATCAAACCACTAGGTGGAGATACCAGCCGAATGACTAGGACTTTGCACTGATACATTAAAACATAATGGAAAGTATGCCCAAAACCTCCAATTTAGAAATATTGCGCTGATATACGAAAAACATTATGGAAAGTAGGAGTGAAAACTTACGTAGCCAGTATGTCGTGCATGATATAATAAAATTACTGGCATCCCTTCCTTTACCCCCTCCGTAGAAAAGCATAGCCTCTATAACAACATGAGTCCGAACCCAAGTGGATTAATATATAAATAACCATAGCAAGATTAACGTTTGGACCGGAAATTAAGTCCGTGAAGGGGTGAGGAGGGGGGGGGGGGTGTAGGACCCCGACCCCCCAGACGGGTGATTGAAAGTGACCGCCCAGGTGCTGGCGAGAGGGGAGCGTGGGTGGTCCCTGGTAAGATTTATGTGACTACCAAGTAGCAACGAAATTCATAAAATACAACCTAACCTTTTAGCATAGATTAAGTTGACAAGACTGTTGTCCCAACCAAATGCTGCAATAGGTAAACAGCTTGTTCACTAGAACCGCCATAATGGTAGATAGAGAAACAAGTGAAATACAGCAGTTAACTGTATTATTTAAGTTAAATACGTAGCTTAGTATCTCATCTGTAGTCAGAGATTGACTATTTTAGCCTGAATTTTTTACGTCTGATCAAGCCACTGTTTAGGCAGTAACCCCCATATTGAATTTGCATGAAAGGTGCTCTGCGAGCATCCTGTGCCCACACTCTCCTAAAATCCTGATGAGTTTGTAAACAGTCTGTTTATATAGTGTATTGATGCTGCACTGAGTGTATAGATGGAGCTGCATCAGTAGAAGGAACTTGCAACAGAAATATTCATTGAAGAACAGTGATGTAATGGTATTTCACATTTATACATTCCTCTAACAGCCTACATAAGGTATAGATGTAAGTGTAGTACAGTACAGCAGAGTTTTAAGTCAGGGTTTGCACAATGGTAAATTTTTTAAAATGCGAACGGCGGGAATAGCCCGAAGGTGGCTATACCCGCCGGTACCTGGACTTCAGCTGGAAGCGTTTCGGCAGAGTTTCCCCGAACGGAGGGGGGAGCTCTGAACCGGCGGGACGTGTGGCCGGAAACCGGAAGTGCGGGGTCATCGAGGAGGACCAGTGAACCCGGAAGTTCGGCTGTCACGAAAGCGAGGTGAACAGCGTGCGTACGGCAGGTAGGAAGGGGGGGAGTAGCGTTTATATGGAACGCTTAACTCCTCCCACAAATACAGGCCTTACGGCCTTAAAACATATTGTAAAAGTCTACTATTCTATGATAAATTTGTATATTTGTTTAAGCCATGTACAGGAAACACATATTACATTCATATAATGCTTTTTGTTTTGGTAAACCTAGTTGTATATAGCACTCTGCAATCCAATTGTAACTGCTATATTTTGTAATATGCTCTTGATAGGAATACTGTATAAGAAATGTTAAATACATATATAAAATGTTCTAATAAAAAAGAATGGACATCAGTAAATAAAATAAATTTCAAATGTATACATATTGTTTCACTAAAGTAAAGAAAAAAAACAAACCAATCAGCATGAAGTCATACTGAGGCCAAGAAGCTGTGTTTTGTCAGCACAAATCTACTTCAATGTTACATATCATATGATAACTCATGGAAAATATCCTTAGTGATATGAATTAAACTAAGAAGTATATATATATATACACACACACACACACACACACATTGTAACGGATCGACTGGGTACCCGACTGGGTACCTCCGTTAAAGGATACTCCTAGCGTTTCCTGAGGACTCCAAGCACTCTGGCAGACACCACAATCACCGAACCAGAGAAGCATATGAGTACTTTTAAGCATATGAATGTTGTATACCGCAGAATAGGAAAAAACATGCGAATAGGTTTACACTCCTAGCAGTCAAACTGGAACAGCATATAATAAATCCTCCCCCAATAATGAGATGACACTTCACTTTGAGGGTTAAGCAGGAACTCTCCTGTAATGGCCACACACTGGCTTTTATGCAAGTCCCCATGCAAGGGGACATCCCACAGGGTGGGACACAGTACAACCAATCAATTCGATGCTCAACCAAACAACTCAATGCTCCCAATGGTGTACAGTCCATAAGCCCCATCAGGTTAAAGACAGGCGGTGTCACTTGATCATATAAGTCCGCATAATTCTGTTTGATCTCCCACTGCTCTGGTGGTACTTGCAGGGTATAGGGTGACTGACTGGAGCTGAACAGGTGCTGGTAATCCTGCTCCAGTTCCCATTCCTGGACAGCCATTTCAATCAGGTCTGGCCTTAGGTCTTCGGCCATAGGGAGATCCAGCATGGCCTCTCTGTAGTCAAATATGTCCCAAAGCCATGACTCTGCCGCCATCCCTTACCTTTCTGCAGGTAAAATAAAAGTTTAAAATGCAGGACCATAGTCTAAAGGGAGCAGGCGAGCAACCAGGCCTCTCCAGTGGACAGTGGCGAGGTTGGTTCCGACACAAACATCTCTCTCTCTCTCTCTAGGAATCTTGGAAATTGAGATTCTACAATAGCTAAGGGATCTATGATTTAATTATCCTTAACTTACAGGCAATTTTAAGGGATTACTTCTTGTGTCCACAGTTCACTGACCAAAACACTGAAAATCATCTATAAAATGCTATGCCGTTATCAGAATCTCTTATGGTAGAGCACAAGGAAAAATAACTGATGAAGGTAAGGGAAGTCATATATACTTTTCATTTATTTAATTCTATCTGCTGTGAGAGGCAGAGCAACCTCCATTGTGTATTCTGCCATTATTCAACAGGACATTTCTGCAAGGAAAAATCTTCAGAATGCCATTATGATTAATAATATAGTTAATGTTTTTCCTCTAAATGTATGGAAAACCCTTTACACTGTTTTAGTTAGCTGGGTGAATTATAATACATATAACACATAGTTTTGTAAATAAACATAGACTAGACTATGAAATTTGCTTTAAAACATCATTATTAATTTTACGAACCAAAGGAATAAAATTTGCTAATGATAATGATAAAAAATAGTGTAGTTGCACTTTGCTGTATGACTTTGAAAATATAATGTTTTTACTGCGGTTTAGTATCTAATATGGGTGACTTTCACAACAGGAGCATAAGCCAATTTAAAGTCCAAACATCAAGCAATTTGAGAACCACCAGCTCCATGCAGTAATATAATTATTCCCTCTGAGGCTCTTAATTGTCTTCATCACACCATGATTTCTGCACAAATTAAACATGCATTTATAGCTATATATAACTTGCTTTGCAGTTAACATCCTGGAAACAAATTTCAAGGAGAACAAATTTGGAATATGTTTGATAACTCCCTCATGTATACTTGTTGTGTACAATTTTATTTATATTGCTTTTGGTATTAAAAAAATTATGATGGAGGACATTAAAATACATATGGCACTGTTTTAGGTGCACAAATTTATACTGAAAATCTATATTTATCTTTCTATATGTTGCTATCTGTAATCTATTAGACAGGCAAAATAATTTTCCTTGTATCCGATACTGATTATTGTAATTTAATACAATTGATTATAATGATATAACTCATGGTTGTTTATATAAATGCAATGCTGATTGTCTAAATACTCTCTATTGCATCTTACTGAGCCATGATGCAATGTTTATGAGTTTTGATCTCACACTTGAGTCAGTAGAATTCCATCATGTAGATACTAAAAATCTCAAGTATCTCTGGCTAGGGAGCTTATTTAAGTGGAATCATTATTTGGAGGAGTAAGAGGAACCTGAACCTAAAAGTTGTATGTAGTGCAGGTGCCATTTAAGTTACAGACTTTCATCAAATCAGGAAATGGCCTATTGATGAAATACTTTTATTGCATCATTCTCAAGATAGTGGTTAATATGATTAAGACGGTGTTGTTTAATCTATAATAGTAGTGATGACCACTTGCTTCAAGAGCCCAAAGCTACTTAAATCATGTTACATCTTCCAGATGAAAACGGAAACATTAGGTACACTCAAAACCAGGTAGCTAAAATAACTCCAAATAACAAGAATTACATATACTTCCAAGTTGTTTAGAGATGACTGTTGCACTCTTTCTGTTAATTTGAGAAGGTAATTACACTCGTGAATAAAGAGGCTTACTAGTTAGGATATTTCATATGTTTGTATGAACTCAGATGACTTCTAGACCCTCAGTTGTATTGTCAACCACACCTTCCAAAAGTAAAAAAAAAATCATAAATAATCCTCAGCTGGTAAAGAATGGCTATCTCCAATTAGCTTTGCTTGTTTTTTTACCCGAGGATTGATACAGTTCTTCATTCTGATCTCTTTTTCTTTACTTGCCTGCAATTCTATATAAACTGGAGTTTCACCCATGATAGTATTTTCTGACTTATCCATCCGTATGAACCTTCAAATCAGACACTAACATAATTATAGCAGAATACATAAAACTAGTACTAACTTAACCAGTTGATTATATGCTAAAAATGAACGACAATTGATTGATCATTTGCATTACTCATTACCCATTTAGTGACTCTAAAATTCTAGAATAGTTTGAAAATGATATACACAGTGTTATTGTAGAAGGAAAAACATAACAGAAATCTTTCAGAATGGAAAAAAAATAGTTAAAAATAATAATTAGCACTATGAATTTTAATTGGTATTAGTACTACTTTGTACATATATGTGTTAGTCGTTTGTAAATGCTTATAAAAATAACTATGGCTTTGACATATTACTAAACAAATATTCAATATCATATGTAACTGCTATTCACAATGACAGTGTATGTAATTTACTTAACATTGTATTGCCATGTGAAAACAAGATCTTTCTTTGTTTTGCACTAATTTTATGGAAAAATAATTTCATCTAACTAATATGCATTATTTTAAACCTTGATTGTAAAATGATTAGCACTCTCACTAAAAGGCATTTAATTCACCTTCATTTTGCAAATGAGAAAGAAATCCTACTATACAAGAATTATCACTGCAAACTGTATTCAGCAATTTGCTACACTACTGTTCAAGAGCCTTTGAAGCTTAAACAATGAAATTTAAATTAATTTTTTTTTCTGCTAGTGGGCAAACTTTTGAAAAGTCACAAACAATATTTATGTTCAAAGAGAAAAACACCTAAAGTAGCATTTAGATTGTGATTAGTATACATTTTCTCTTGCTAATATCTACTGATAATATGCGTTGAAAATTTCAATTAATGCTCCATAAAACCAATCAAAATAACATTAGCTAGAATTTGGTAGGTAGTGAATAAACAAGTCTGGAGATGGAAGTTAACATTCAACTGCAATTCTTCGGATAAAAACAGCATGGTAGATACATTAACGTTTTATTGAACTAATTAGCCATACAATATAAAATGTGGAAGATTTATGTTACGTAGAAACATATACATTTAAATGTAACTTTGGGAAAAGAAAGTTTTAATTGTCAATGCTATAATGATCTCTTATAACAATACAAAATCGGGGAAGGTTAGATCTGTGTCATAGTAAAGGCCATAGCAGGCACCCAATTTTGTGCATAACCACCTGGCCAAGCTAGTGGGTATGTGGCAGCCTCCCGGAGAAATATTTTGCTGCGCTAAAAATGCTTGTGCTGTGCTCTGGCACAGCAACAGCGTTTTAGCCAATCAGGTGATAGCTCGCGTAGCTCGTGTAGCTCGCGGCAGCCCTGATCACCTCAGATTTTAAAATGGCAACGTTGATGGAGGACTCCATTTCTATGTCTGCCACAGATATGGTGGATGTCTCTCCTAGAGACAGCCCCATCAACGTTAGAAGACTCCATAAGAGAGCCTTCCTTGTCAGGGACATATCCTCTTCGTCTTCTGAGGAGGATATAGTCCCAGTTAGTAAAAGAAAAAAGAAGTCTTGCCTTTCCTCTTCAAGTTCTGAGAATGAACTTGATTTTGGTCCCTCTTCCCTGTATTCTTGTTTGAGTAGTCAACGTTTTAATGGGACGGTACCTCCAAAAGCGAAACATGCTTTTCCTTTGTTTGAGGTTTTAAAGCAGTTTTCTCACAAAAGGGACAAGACTCGTTTGAGTGCTGTCAGTCCCTCACCGTCCACCTCAAGAGCGTTTGCTCATTCATTCTCCCTAAGCCGGTCCTGCTCCAGACAGGGATCACCGGAGATTGATTGGGAGTGCGAGGAGGTGGTTCGCTCTGCAGCTTCCACTGAACGAGGGACATTGAGCAACATTCAGATGGACAGAGGGAGCCTTTTAGGTAAAAAGTGCTCCCTTCAAAATTATTCCATTCAAGATGGGCCATCGAACAAGAATCAGAAGTGAGGGATTTTGCCAAACTAGCTTTCACATCACCACTAGTTAAAGAGGATGATCTCCTCCTTAGAAATCATATTGGAATCCCTGACATTCAGGCACTAATGGCCCCTGAAATTAATCCAGCACTGTTATCTATTACAGGAAGCAGTGTTTCTGCGGATCCCATGGATCAGACATTGCGCAATGTACAATTTAAAATTGCGGATGCTGTTGGTCCCCTGCTACTTATGTTGGATAAGGCAGAGAAGGAGAGATCCTCTCATAAACCTTCCCTACCAGTTTTAATTGCTTCTAAGATGGCACTTCTAAAAGCTTCCAGCAGAGCCGTGCTTATTATTGGTCAATCCTTCAACTATATTTCTAACATTTGCAGAACTCGCTGGCTGCATGCAGCAGGGATGTCTGATTTAGCACCAAAATCACATGGATTCCCTAATTTTGAAAACTCCTTTCTATTTGGCCTCTCTTTTATATAAGAAGTGAAAGGACGATATAATGCTAGGAGATCTTTCTCTAATTTAAAGAAGAGCTTTCCAAGCTTCAAGAAGCCCTTTCGGACCGAGGGTTGTTCCTACAGGGCTACAGGCTCGTCCTGGGAAGTTACTCAGCAAGCCCACTTTCGTCACCATGGGGGAAAGTCAAGACCCCCAGGCAGTAGCAGAGGAGCCCATGCCAGACATGGCTCATCTGGAAACCGAAGACCCATGCAGTCAAGTATGTGGTTTACATCACATCCCTCAAAATTGGTCAGATATAACCTCAGACAAATGGGTGCTTCAGGTTTTAAAAAGGGGTTTACAACTCCCTCTCATTCAGTTTCCTTTCCAGAGTCAAGCTCTGGGCAGAGAGGTAAATCCAGTTCTAGATTCCTCTCTTTCCCAGGCATTAGCTCAGGGAAAAATAGAATTTGCAGATTTGTCAATTTCAGATTGGATCAGTCCCTTGTTCCCTATTCCAAAATCAGACGGCACATGGAGACCAGTACTAAACGTCAAGGCTTTGAATGCTTTCCTAAAGAGAAAAAGGTTCAGGATGGAAGGTTTAACGGACCTCCCAGGCCTAGTGCAGAAAAATGTCTTCTGCATAAAATTAGACTTCAAAGATGCTTTACATTCATTCCCTATCGCTATGAAACACAGGCGCTTTCTCAGATTCCGCTGGAAGGAACCGATATATCACTGGACTGTAATGGTGTTTGGCCTATCCAACACACCTTGCACATTTTCCAGGATAATGAAAGCTATTATATCCCACATTAGGCAAAGCGAATTTCTGTGCCTTTATTAATTAGATCACATCCTGTTGTTGAATACAGAGGTAGATACTCTCGTTCAGCAGAAAGATTACCTAATTTCCTTATTACAGGACCTGCGGTTTATTGTAAATCTGCAAAAATCCATACTAGTCCCTACTCAGAATATCCTATTTCTGTGTTTCATGCAAGACACTCTTTTAAAACACAGATGGTCTCTAAGAGATATAGCAAAGACTATTGGTAGGCTGTTATGGGCAAATGCAAATATTACAAGTTTTAGAATGAAATGTTGTATTTCTTAAACTGTGTACTTTGTCTTTAAGAGATATTGCAAATTGACAAGGTGTTAGAAATGGAACATATTGTTTTTCATAACTGTTTCTTTAAGCAATAACCTCAGTGCATATTATGTTTGCGCCATTTTGTCCCAGATGAATTACAATAACAATAATGCATAAACAAGCTTCAAGGCTATTCTACGACTCTTTCAGTACACAATATACTGTGGTAACCCCAAGTTAATGGAACTTCCCCAAATCCGGGAATCTCCCACGACTGTGCACTTACGTCTTAGTATAAACAACAGATAAGCTATTAAGATTTTAAGATGCCATCTTGAACTAAGTCAGGAAAATTTCCATGACGTATACACCCTTTAGTTATGGCCTTGTATCTTTGCCAAATTAAGGGAGGTCCTAAATTGATTTAAAGTAGACAAGTTACTTTTTCATATATGAACTATGGTGACTCTAAAATGACGACACTTAAGGTATAAATAGGTGTACTTTTAAAATGTTAAGAAACAGAGGAGAGACTTGGAGACAGACGCTGCTCCATCTTAAAATGACTGAGAGGCTGACATGATGACATGTTCAGAAGGGTATGTTAACCTACTAATGATATTTGCAAGCATTTAATTTCATCTTATAAACTCTGCTATAATGGATTTTATATGTCTATATTTATATTTTTATATAATAAATATCTAAAAGACAAAACTATTGCTTCCAAGACAATCCTTATTCTATATTGTATTCTCAATTATTTACATATGTTAAATAGAGGATCTCTTACTAACTATATAACATTATGGCTAAGATATCTGTATAGTTAGCCCTGCTAAGTTCTATGCTTTAAGACAGTATAGAGGTAAATAAGGGAACCGCCAGCGGTTACAATTGGCGACCACGAAGGGATTGGCGACCACTGACTGACACAGTGAATGCTGTTAAAGATGACAAGATAAAACAAATAGAGGACGACAGAAAAGTCACCAGAATCATAGCCACGTAACAGACTGAATCGTGATCTGACATCTGAACCTGCAAATGTGAAGGAGAAGGATGAACAGACAGATTCCAGTGAACATGGAATGTATGAAAAATGAATCATCAACATCATTATAAGAAAGACTGGAGAAAACAGACTGAACCTGAATTATCTTATACAGTAAGAAGGAAATGCAAAGATATAAGCAAAAGGATGCTAGAAAATTGGTTATGGTGTCTCCTTCTTACAATCTGCAGCATTATCATAACATCAACCCTAGCTGTCGTTTTAAAACTGCATTGGGATTATGTTAACAAGCAGGAAGCACCTGAACTGACTTGGACTGCACATTATACAAGTTCTTTGATCGTGAGGACTGCCTCCAAGAACTCTCTCAAAAGGAGAGACACCGCTCACAGTGCAATGATTGCTAATGTGACCTGCACTGGTATTTCACAAGGAACCTATTGAGATCATTCCAAAAAACGATTATACATGAGAAAGATGTGATTGGACTATTACAAATCCTAATAATGGACTCAACGATGATGGCAAAGCATGCTGAAATCAGAAAAAGATGGGACAGATGCTTGTGAAAGACTTTGGATGCACCTATGAAGGTGATGTAAGAAAAGACTATGCAATATAGTTTATCATTGAATGACTACCGCAAACAGCCTTCTTATGCTGAAAAGAAGTGCTATGCTAATTCTGGACATTGCTATTATCCAGACAGAAGATGACCGGAAAAAGAAATAAAGGCTGAAAATTGTCAACACCCAGCTGTTTCTCAAGATGGAACATGGTACTGAGAAAACCTGATTGACTATCAAAGCGCCTCACAGTACAAGACACAGATTGTTGCCTACAACTCAGAAAACGTGGTTAATAGGAAGGAGCAGAAGAAGAGGAATATAGATTTCCTACTGGAGTGAAAACCATGCTGGAACAATATTCGGCAACAATGAACTTTACAATGACATTTGGTGGCATATGAATTTGAATTCGGAAGAAACATATCAATTAACGAAAGAAACCTTGATGCAATTAATAAATAATAACAACACAGGCCTACTAAGAGCAGATGCCCTGCCAACAGAATGGAATATAAAAGGCCAGCAAAATCTTTCAGAAACCTGACATCATGGGACACTTGTACTAAAGCACGATTTGCAGCTCTTCTTAAACTCTACATATTATTTACATACTTGCTGTCAGGATCGGGACAGGGATCCAACACGCAAAGTACAAACAGGACAGGGTACGTATACCGGACCTTAGAATGGCCGGACTAACGTACGGAGAGTAAAGAGAATGGTCAGGAACAAGCCGAGGTCGAGGGAACGAGAGGACAGGTGAGCGAGGAACAAGCCGGGTCAAGGATACCAGAGGGAAACAGAGTAAGTCAAACTAGCCGGGTCGGAACCAAAGGAATAACTGAAATTGCCAGAGCACTGTGTGACTAGACAGGCTAGAACCACGACAGGGCAATGAGTGAATGGGAGAAACAGGTTTAAATACCCTGTTTACAGTGAGTATACCCGCCTCCGACGAGTCCTGAGTGGCTTCCAGTCACTTGAGTGACAGATCGGTCCGGACTGACGTCATGACGTCGGGCAGCGTGCGTGACGTCATAAAATGAGGCGGATCCCTCGCGGCCGGCGTGAGAGTGTCTAGGAGAGCCGCGAGGGATGGAGGAAGCCGGCCTGCTGGAGGAGTAAACTACTAAGTCTCTACCTCTTTCGGAGGTAGAGGCTTCAGGTACCCTGACAGTACCCCCCCTCTCAGATATGCCAACCGGGACGAGACGGAAAGCGTGAGTGAAACGCCCTGCGAAGGCGAGGAGCATGAACATCCTCTTGTGGTACCCAACTTCTCTCCTCAGGACCATATCCCTTCCAGTCGACCAAATATTGTACTCTCCCCCGAGAGATACGAGAATCAATGATGGAGTTAACCTCATACTCCTCCTGACCCTCCACCTGAACAGAGCGAGGAGGGGCGATCGTGGAGGAGAATCTGTTACAAACTAGGGGTTTCAACAATGAAACGTGAAAGGAGTTAGGGATGCGTAAGGCAGCTGGGAGAGCTAGACGATACGCCACTGGGTTAATTTGAGTCAAGATCCTGTAAGGGCCAATATATCGAGGAGCGAATTTCATGGAAGGAACTTTAAGCCGAATATTCCTAGTGCTTAACCATACTCTATCGCCTGGAACGAAAATCGGAGCCGCCCTTCTACGTTTATCGGCGTGTTTCTTAACCAGCATAGAATTGTGTAAAAGAATTTGTCGAGTCTGATCCCACAACTTCCTCAAATTGGCAACATGTACATCAACCGACGGTACACCTTGGGAAGGAGAAACCGAGGGAAGAATAGATGGATGAAAGCCATAGTTCATGAAGAAGGGGCTTGAATGAGTAGAGTCACAAACGAGATTGTTGTGCGCAAACTCCACCCAAGGAATCAAACCGACCCAATCGTCCTGGTGTTCGGAAACAAAACAACGTAGATATTGCTCAATCTTTTGGTTAGTACGTTCAGCAGCTCCGTTAGACTGGGGATGATAGGCAGAAGAGAAATTTAATTTAATACCTAGTTGAGAACAAAAGGATCTCCAAAAACAGGAAACAAATTGGGACCCTCTGTCAGATACGATTTGGGAAGGTATCCCATGTAAGCGAAAAATCTCCCTCGCGAATATCTCTGCCAACTCTTGGGAGGATGGAAGTTTAGGCAAGGGAATGAAGTGGGCCATCTTGGTGAATCTGTCAACCACGGTGAGGATAACAGTCTGTTTTTTAGAGATAGGTAGATCGACAATAAAGTCCATGGCCAAACAAGACCATGGTTTCTCTGGTACCTCTAAGGGATGCAGGAATCCACTTGGGAGCGTATGAGGTTGTTTGGTCTTAGTACACACTTCACACGCAGCGATGAAATCTTTAGTATCTTTACGTAAAGCAGGCCACCAGAAGTCTTTAGAAATCAAAGCATACGTCTTGCGGATACCAGGATGTCCCGCCATCTTGCTGTTATGGAAACATTGCAACAGCTCCAGTTGAAGAGTAGGAGGAACGAAATGTCAACCCTCAGGAGTCTGTTTAGGTGTTAGATGTTGCAGCTTAATGATCTCGGCCAGTAACGGGGAATGAATCCTGAGATTCGTATTAGCAACAATCTTGCATTTAGGAACTATAGAAGAAAGAATCGGTTCAGATACAGTGAAAGGTTCATATTGTCGAGACAAAGCATCGGCCTTGGAGTTCTTAGAGCCAGGTCTGTAAGTAAGTACATAATTGAAATGAGTCAGGAATAAGGACCAACGAGCCTGCCTAGAGGACAAACGCTTAGCCTCCCCAATATAGGACAAGTTCTTGTGGTCCGTCAAAATAGTAACCGGATGTAAGGTGCCCTCCAATAGATGTCTCCACTCTTTCAAGGCTTTAATGACTGCTAACAATTCCCTGTCTCCGATGTCATACCTGCTCTCAGGCCCAGAAAGTTTCTTGGAAAAAAAACCACAAGGGAGGGGCGGAGCCTGGCAGCCAAGCAGCTCAGTCGCACACTAGATGAGCTCTGAGCCAAAAAAGCAAAAACCCAAGAAAAATCCTGAAACCAAACCACCATATGCCTGCTTTAGAGCCCTAGAGACAAGGACATACCACCACAGTACTGCACAAGCAGAGCCGAGATCAAAATCGGCAGGTTGCAGCCAGGGGATCGATCCGAGGCCTACATGCGGCCTACACACACGGCGCGGAGGAGGCGGCCGCTCCTTCAGCCGACTATGGCCCACATCGCTGACGGTCTCCCCGGCACACTCCATTCCCCCCCCCTGCCGGAGAGGGTTATCCCGGCACAAGCAGCCCATGGCCCAGGACTGGGGCAACACGCTCGACTTACCATCGACAACATTGAACCCACGAGGCACAAGATGGCGGACGCCGCACATCACCCAGCACCGGGGCTCCCACTGCCCCCCCTTTCAGAACGGCTCGACCGTCTGCTCGCAGATTTCTGGGCCAAGCTCGCTACCAATGGGGATGCCCCAGAGGAAACCCCACTGATAACTACCCCACGAAGCTCCAGCAGGCAACCCGCGACTGTTAACCGGGCCTCAGGGGAGAACTGGAAAGCGGGAAGCCGGAGGAGAGCGAGTAGATGGCGGCCCAAGCAACTTACCCGCCGACCGGTGGTGAGTCACCCAAATGCCCAACGGGGACTCACTCCGTGGTTGCCCCCTCGGAGCACCTTGCATCTCTGGGTGAGCACTGACCGGGGAGGGAGAAGGCACCAGACTGGAAGACCCCTAGCTACCTGGCATGAGCCGGCACGGAGCAGCACCCTTACGAGACAGCAGAACCACACGGGAATCCCCTGCCATACACGACCTGATGCACTGTATGCCTCCCGCCCACACAAGCCCGATCAGCAACCCAGGGGACCCCGATATCGAGAGCCGAACACAACCAAAAGGGGGACCAGAAGCCTGAACGGAAGTCTGGGGGGCGCAGGCTGGATTGCCCGAACTTCATCACTGCCGCAGAGGGGAATAGGCTGAAATGGATGTCAGACACCAAACCAGTGACCAGGGGCACCCGACACGGACGCAGCACAACATATGAGGTGGACTGGTACTCCCTAAACTGGTGTTACCATCTGAGCTCTCCTGGACTACAAATCATCAGATAAGCATAGCCTGGGCGCAGCGTGGCAGATGCCTATAACTATTCTTAGTTAGCATATTTTCCCTAAGCATACTTTATGACTAAGCACACTAGTTTTGCCCTAGTTAATCGTATAAATTGCATGTCCTGATAAGCAGAGTAGGGAAGCATTATGGGAAAGCGATATCAATATATACAACTTGTGTAGCAACATCTTATGCCTAATTAGCCTGAACCCAGCTCAGAATAACTGCTTAACCAGGCTGTGTGTCCCATAGTCTGTCTATTTCTCTGTTATTTCCATGCCAAGTCAAGCATAGATTGTATTTCATATGTTTTTCATCAGTTTTACTCTTGTTTCTTTTACTTTAACGCTGACGGTACCACCGTATAGTTCGAAGCTACCTTCATAACTACTACTCAATACAAGTTCTTAACCCTTTGGAAAGCGTACTTAATAATAAAAAAAATGAGGCTACCAATCGTAGGAGATGTACTACTGTGTTACAATGATCCCACTATGTACAATTACTATGCATCCCCTCCTCTTTATTCTGTATCCCATTTAACTTCTGCCTCAATAAAAGAAAGATTGACAAAAAAAAAAAAAAAAACCACAAGGATGTAACGGTTTATCCACCCCCAACCTTTGTGAGAGAACGGCACCTACTCCTGTCTCAGAGGCATCGACCTCAAGTAGGAACGGCAAGGATGTATCAGGATGGACTAATATTGGAGCAGAAGCAAAAAGTTCTTTGAGATTTTTGAAAGCAACGAGAGCTTCAGTAGACCAAGTCTTAGTATCAGCCCCTTGTTTGGTCATATTGGTAATAGGTGCAATAATAGAAGAGTAACCCTTAATGAAGCGCCTATAATAATTGGAGAACCCAATAAACCTCTGGATAGCCTTGAGTCCCTTAGGCAATGGCCAATCTAGAATATGAAAGGGAGAAAATTACCCAACCCGGGTGTCTTGTAATAAGGCAACCAGATGGGTAAAGGCCCAGTCCAATCTTAAACTAGACGTAGCAAAAAAACAAAAAACTTTATTAAAGTCTATTAAAAGACAGGGTCCGCATAGTGATGGACAAAGTCCTATAAGGAGAGCGATAGCTGCATAGGTAGTCAGCTTGCAATAGGCTGATTCTATTAGACGAGCCCCTTGTAGATCGAGGCAGTATGCTAAACCATGCAGCAATCCGGGAAACAAGACAGCAGTAAGGACAGGAGGGGGGAGATAAAGTAAAGTGAATAATCTCACACAAAACCCCTAAAGTCCTGTGCTAGCCCTTATTCTCCTAAATAACACCTTCGTGGGTGTTCTAATCTAAGACTAGACTAAGTCCATACACATATAGCCCCAGTTAAAAACGCTAAACAAACATGAGTGCAGAAAAAGGTGCTGAAGTGCTCAAGTAAGTGAAGACTGACTGAACCCGACGCGCGTTTCGGCGTAACCGTACGCCGTCATCAGGGGTATCTGAAGGGAGGCTGTCCCCGCGGTTTATTTAAACCGATATCTCAATTTGGTCCACGTGGGTATCCACCAATCCCGTGTGTTCAGAGCATTAGCCGGCTGACGATTGGAGGGGGCGTGGCATGCATGTGCCGTAAATCCAGCCCTTCACAGAGACCAATGCATATTAGACCGGGAGATTTTAACCCTTGGAGTGCCCAGTTGTTTCCACTGAAAAAGTGTCATATTAAATAAATATATATATACAAGAGGCTGCAGCTAGTTTAGAGTATAATTTACATATATCCGTTATAGTCGGTTTGATAACAACCTGGCAACATACGCACGGATACTGTATTATCACTAACAACTAACTATAGATTTCTTCCAAGTCCATATATTTAAGTAAATGATCTTAGGTTGACAGGGAGTGTAATAGAGCACTCAAAACGAGGGAAGCAGGGTAACCCACTATACTGGACATAATGTGAGAATAATTAGGGGAGTAGCCTGGAGGTGCAAAAAATAGAAATGAATAAAGAAATATATACATATATACAAGCTTGTTATTAAGATAACATTATTTGTCAGAATACGGCAGTACTCTAAATGAATGGGGAGTAAGAGAAGCCCTCATTCAACCCCATAGGTGAACGTGTTTTAAGATGATAGATCCAGAAAGCTTCTCTCTGTCTAAGTCTAAGATCCCAGTTCCCTTTCCTAGGGGGTTGTGGTATATGCTCAAGACCCATAAATCGAATACCCGCTGAGGAGTGATTGTGGTGTTGGTGTAGGTGTCTTGAGACAGGCGTCTCCAGATGTCGCCTAACTGAGTTAACATGTTCGCGTATCCTCAGTCTGAAATGGCGAAAGGTCTTTCCCACATATTTAAGACCGCAGGAGCAAGTCAGCAAGTAAATTACTCCTGTTGTATGACAATTAAAAAAGGAACGAGGTTTGAACATCTTGGAGTCGCCCAGGTCAGGGATTGTATTGGATTGTCTACTTATAAATGGGCATGCACTGCAGTGACCGCATTGAAATGTGCCCATCGGTAAGTATTTATGAAAGTAGCCAGAGGGGGAAGTTGTTGAGAGATGACTAGGTGCTAAGATATCTCTCAGGTTCCTGCCTCTTCTTGCTGTGATCGAAGGAAAGGGTGGCAGGATTGCTTTTAAGTGCTTATCAGATTTGAGGATGGGCCAGAATTTTCTAAAGAGATTTGACATAGTGTCCCATCCTGCATCAAATGTACCAATGCAGCGTATTGTGTTCTGCTCAGTCTTTCGACTCACATCTGTGATCAGTGTTTCACGTTCAGTCTGGATAGCTCTGAGGTAAGCTTTTTTTAGAACCCTATTTGGGTAGCCCTTGGTTTTAAACATATGTCGTAATTCATTCGCCTTAAGTTTGAATTCTTCCATTGTTGAACAATTCCGGCGAAGTCTCAGGTATTGACCAATGGGGATTCCAGACTTGAGCGGTGTGGGGTGATGACTGGTCCAGCATAGGAGGTTATTGGAGGCCGTCTTTTTCCTAAATAGGGTTGTGGCAATTTTACCCCCAGACACCTGTAGCGTTAGATCTAGGAAACAGAGCTTTTGACCCCCCACTTCACTAGTGAAACGTAGATTGAACTCGTTATTATTCAACAGGTGTACAAATTCCTTGAATTTATCTGGTGTGTCTAACCATATCAGAAACACATCATCGATGTATCTTTTCCAGTAAAAAATCTGATCGATATACGGTTTCAAAGCTGGGTCTAGCTTAATGCATCTCTCCCACCAGCCAAGGTGTAGGTTGGCATATGAGGGCGCACACGACGTCCCCATAGCTGTGCCAGTGGTCTGGTGGAAGATTTTGCCATTAAACAAGAAGACATTACGGGTTAGAATAAATTCAAGTAGTTCAGTTACGAAATTCACATAGTGCTCGGGTAGGTCAGTTTCCAGTTTCAGCATTTCGCGGGTATGTTGAATACCAAGGTTGTGGGGAATCGAGCTATATAGGGCCTCCACGTCTAGGCTGCATAGAGTAGCGTTTGATGGTACGACAAGATTAGTTAGTAATTTTAGCATTTGTTTCGTATCCCTAAGAAAAGAGGGTAGTTTCTGCACTACTGGAGATAGGATTTTATCAATATAAATGCTAGCGTTCTGTGTCAAGTTATCACAACCTGAGACAATAGGTCTGCCGGTTGGGTCTGTTAGTGATTTGTGCACTTTAGGCAGGCAGTAGAAGGTAGATAAAACTGGCTGTTTAGTGCACATAAACCCAAACTCGTCCAAATTGATAAGTTGTTGGTTGACTGCTTTTGTAAGTAGGTTTTTTAACTCAATTTGGTATTGTTGCGTAGGGTCTTTAGCAAGTACACGATAAATGCTTTCATCAGATAGTAATCTTTCTGCAATTTGAATGTAGTGGTCTTTGTTAAGTACCACCACATTCCCCCCCTTATCCGAGGGTTTAAAGATCAGATTCGTATAGCTCTGCAGTTTTTTAAGAGCTAATGCTTCCTGTGTGCTAAGATTACCACTAGGAGATAAATCAAGATCTGCCACATTTATGTTTTCAATTTCCCTGGTTACCATTTCAAGAAACACCTCAAGGTTTTTATAGTCTTGAAAGTGTGGAGTGAACTTACTCTTGGGTTTTAAGTTGGTATATGGGATATCATGATGTATGGAGCCCTCCCCAAAATTAAGCAATTCGACGAGAGTATCGAGGCACTCTAGGTCTTTAGGTAAGAGGCCCAGACTTTGTGCCTTGATTTCTTTTTGTACTGCATGGTATTTGAATAGAGCCAACTTCCTGACAAACAGATTAACATCCTTAGTCCAGGTGAACTTACTGAATGTTGGGACGGGTACAAATGATAGTCCCTTTTCCAGTACGCTAAGTTCATTTGGTTCCTAGATCTAACGCTACAGGTGTCTGGGGGTAAAATTGCCACAACCCTATTTAGGAAAAAGACGGCCTCCAATAACCTCCTATGCTGGACCAGTCATCACCCCACACCGCTCAAGTCTGGAATCCCCATTGGTCAATACCTGAGACTTCGCCGGAATTGTTCAACAATGGAAGAATTCAAACTTAAGGCGAATGAATTACGACATATGTTTAAAACCAAGGGCTACCCAAATAGGGTTCTAAAAAAAGCTTACCTCAGAGCTATCCAGACTGAACGTGAAACACTGATCACAGATGTGAGTCGAAAGACTGAGCAGAACACAATACGCTGCATTGGTACATTTGATGCAGGATGGGACACTATGTCAAATCTCTTTAGAAAATTCTGGCCCATCCTCAAATCTGATAAGCACTTAAAAGCAATCCTGCCACCCTTTCCTTCGATCACAGCAAGAAGAGGCAGGAACCTGAGAGATATCTTAGCACCTAGTCATCTCTCAACAACTTCCCCCTCTGGCTACTTTCATAAATACTTACCGATGGGCACATTTCAATGCGGTCACTGCAGTGCATGCCCATTTATAAGTAGACAATCCAATACAATCCCTGACCTGGGCGACTCCAAGATGTTCAAACCTCGTTCCTTTTTTAATTGTCATACAACAGGAGTAATTTACTTGCTGACTTGCTCCTGTGGTCTTAAATATGTGGGAAAGACCTTTCGCCATTTCAGACTGAGGATACGCGAACATGTTAACTCAGTTAGGCGACATCTGGAGACGCCTGTCTCAAGACACCTACACCAACACCACAATCACTCCTCAGCGGGTATTCGATTTATGGGTCTTGAGCATATACCACAACCCCCTAGGAAAGGGAACTGGGATCTTAGACTTAGACAGAGAGAAGCTTTCTGGATCTATCATCTTAAAACACGTTCACCTATGGGGTTGAATGAGGGCTTCTCTTACTCCCCATTCATTTAGAGTACTGCCGTATTCTGACAAATAATGTTATCTTAATAACAAGCTTGTATATATGTATATATTTCTTTATTCATTTCTATTTTTTGCACCTCCAGGCTACTCCCCTAATTATTCTCACATTATGTCCAGTATAGTGGGTTACCCTGCTTCCCTCGTTTTGAGTGCTCTATTACACTCCCTGTCAACCTAAGATCATTTACTTAAATATATGGACTTGGAAGAAATCTATAGTTAGTTGTTAGTGATAATACAGTATCCGTGCGTATGTTGCCAGGTTGTTATCAAACCGACTATAACGGATATATGTAAATTATACTCTAAACTAGCTGCAGCCTCTTGTATATATATATTTATTTAATATGACACTTTTTCAGTGGAAACAACTGGGCACTCCAAGGGTTAAAATCTCCCGGTCTAATATGCATTGGTCTCTGTGAAGGGCTGGATTTACGGCACATGCATGCCACGCCCCCTCCAATCGTCAGCCGGCTAATGCTCTGAACACACGGGATTGGTGGATACCCACGTGGACCAAATTGAGATATCGGTTTAAATAAACCGCGGGGACAGCCTCCCTTCAGATACCCCTGATGACGGCGTACGGTTACGCCGAAACGCGCATCGGGTTCAGTCAGTCTTCACTTACTTGAGCACTTCAGCACCTTTTTCTGCACTCATGTTTGTTTAGCGTTTTTAACTGGGGCTATATGTGTATGGACTTAGTCTAGTCTTAGATTAGAACACCCACGAAGGTGTTATTTAGGAGAATAAGGGCTAGCACAGGACTTTAGGGGTTTTGTGTGAGATTATTCACTTTACTTTATCTCCCCCCTCCTGTCCTTACTGCTGTCTTGTTTCCCGGATTGCTGCATGGTTTAGCATACTGCCTCGATCTACAAGGGGCTCGTCTAATAGAATCAGCCTATTGCAAGCTGACTACCTATGCAGCTATCGCTCTCCTTATAGGACTTTGTCCATCACTATGCGGACCCTGTCTTTTAATAGACTTTAATAAAGTTTTTTGTTTTTTTGCTACGTCTAGTTTAAGATTGGACTGGGCCTTTACCCATCTGGTTGCCTTATTACAAGACACCCGGGTTGGGTAATTTTCTCCCTTTCATGTTTGTAATTTCAGGGTTATGCCCTACTACCCAGTCTAGGTGACCATCTCTCCTGGGGTACGGAAGTTGGGTTTGGAATTTTCTTCCCAGTCTTCTGGCCCCTAGAGGCCTTTCATTTTTTCGCCAATCTAGAATAGACTGGAGTTTGTCAGGATCCATCTTAAAGCCTTCCCCAGAAATCACGTATCCAAGAAAATCTATCTGGGTCTGGTCAAAGCTGCATTTCTCCAATTTGCAGTATAAGCCGTGTTGTAGAAGTTTGTGTAATACCTTTCTGACTTGTCTATGGTGGGTCTCAATCTCTCTAGAGTGTATGAGAATGTCATCCAGGTATACAATAACACAATCCTGTTGAAATTCCCTAAGAACTTCGTTAATTAGATCCTGGAATACTGCCGGTGCGTTACAAAGGCCAAAAGGCATGACCGTGTACTCATAATGCCCGTAGCGGATATTAAACGCCGTCTTCCACTCGTGACCTTGTTGAATTCTCACCAAGTTATATGCCCCTCTGAGGTCCAACTTGGTGAAAATCTTAGAACCTTTTAGCCGATCAAAGAGCTCGGTAATCAAGGGGATCGGATAGGCATTCCTAATGGTTATTTTATTCAAACCTCGATAATCAATACATGGTCTGAGTGAGCCATCCTTCTTTTTAACAAAAAAAAATCCAGCCCCGGCGGGAGAAGAGGATCTCCTAATGAATCCCTTGTCTAAATTCTCCTGAATATATTCCTCTAAAACTGAATTCTCTTTAATGGATAGAGGATATACATTACCCCTGGGGGGCATGGTGCCGGGCAAAAGATTAATTTTACAATCAAAGGTCCTGTGTGGGGGTAGTGTATCAGCGTTCTTCTTATCGAACACTGCTTTCAAGTCTATGTACAGAGGAGGTATCTGTCTCCCTGTAGACTGGGTAGAACTATCTGGTGTGTTAATCATAGCCAATGGAGACACCCTGCGTAAACACCTCTCCTGACAACCCTGGCCCCATGAGATTATCTCCCCTAATTCCCAATCGATAATAGGGTTATGTCTCTTTAACCATGGGTAGCCCAGGACTATGGGAACAGAAGGAGATGAAATGAGCATAAGTGATAAGTTTTCCTCGTGTAAGATACCAATAGTTAAGTTAATGGGTATAGTCTCACGAGAGATAACAGGCTCAAGTAAAGGTCTACCATCTATGGCCTCAACGGCCAAGGGTGTATCCCTTAACTGGGATGGGATAGTGTGTTTAGTAGCAAAGACTTGGTCGATAAAATTCTCAGCAGCTCCGGAATCTATCAAGGCCATGGTCTTTAGCATTCCCTTCTCCCACGTTAAAGAAATTGGTAGCAGAAGCCTGTGATCTTTATAATTATGCGTAGAGGACAAAATAGAAACACCCAAGGCCTGTCCTCTAGAGAAACTTAGGTGCGGGCGTTTTCCGAGCCAGTAGGACAATTCAGACGCAAATGACCTCTGGCTCCACAATACATACATAAACCCTCCCTTCTCCTGTACTGCCTCTCCTCTTCAGAGAGGTGAGTATTGCCTATCTGCATAGGTTCAGGATACAGTGAGGTATTGGAATCAGGACTTTGAAATGTAGGGGCTAATTTAAAGGCAGGTCTGAAGTTCCTCTCTCTAGTATTCTGTCTCTCTCTTAAACGCTCATCAATACGAGAAATTAACGAAATTAAGTCCTCTAAATTCTCAGGAAGCTCCCTAGTAGCAACCTCATCAAGGATAATATCTGATAGCCCGTTCAAAAATACATCTATATAAGCCTGCTCATTCCACTTGACTTCTGCCGCCAGAGACCTGAACTCTAGTGCATAATCCACAAGTGTTCGGTTCTCCTGTCTCAGGCGCAACAGTAATCTGGCTGCATTAACCCTCCTACCAGGAGGGTCAAAAGTTCTTCTAAATGCAGCTACAAAGGCATTATAATTATATACCAATGGGTTATCATTCTCCCATAGTGGGTTGGCCCACCTCAGAGCTTTCTCAATGAGTAGGGTGATAATAAATCCAACTTTCGCCCTATCTGTGGGATAGGAGCGAGGTTGTAGTTCGAAGTGGATACTAATCTGGTTCAAAAAACCACGACACTTCTCCGGTGACCGACCATAACGTACAGGTGGGGTAATACAGGAAGAGGCACCTACAGTGGCTACCTCTAGACCAGAACTTACAGGAGAGATGGAAGTAGTACGGATCTCCTCAGGTGGGTTATTGGCACGAGATAATAGCGCCTGTAGTGCTAGTGCCATCTGGTCCATTCTGTGTTCCATGGCGTCAAACCTGGAATCAGAGGGACCAACCTGACTGTTTGTATCTGCAGGATCCATTGGCCCTGTCGTAATGTCAGGATCGGGACAGGGATCCAACACGCAAAGTACAAACAGGACAGGGTACGTATACCGGACCTTAGAATGGCCGGACTAACGTACGGAGAGTAAAGAGAATGGTCAGGGACAAGCCGAGGTCGAGGGAACGAGAGGACAGATGAGCGAGGAACAAGCCGGGTCAAGGATACCAGAGGGAAACAGAGTAAGTCAAACTAGCCGGGTCGGAACCAAAGGAATAACTGAAATCGCCAGAGCACTGTGTGACTAGACAGGCTAGAACCACGACAGGGTAATGAGTGAATGGGAGAAACAGGTTTAAATACCCTGGTTACAGTTAGTATACCCGCCTCCGACGAGTCCTGAGTGGCTTCCAGTCACTTGAGTGACAGATCGGTCCGGACTGACGTCATGACGTCGGGCAGCGTGCGTGACGTCATAAAATGAGGCGGATCCCTCGCGGCCGGCGTGAGAGCGTCTAGGAGAGCCGCGAGGGATGGAGGAAGCCGGCCTGCTGGAGGAGTAAACTACTAAGTCTCTACCTCTTTCGGAGGTAGAGGCTTCAGGTACCCTGACACTTGCAAAGCAAAGAACTCCTGTAAACATAAACACAGAGACATTGATACAACAAGGAATCTGTCATGGTTCTGTTGCAGATGTGATCTACCGATGTACTCCTTGCTCTTTTGGTATAACTATACCAATCAAAACGTTAAATGGCTCCATAGAATCAAACGACAAAGGATTTTTGCTATATTCTGGACTTCCAGGAATGTGGTGCATGGACAGAAAAATTATAATTACTAAAGCAATCATGCTATTTGTTTCCCTGTATCAGAAATGTGTCAGTGACAACGTGTAATATAATACAGATACTATAATTAATGGTATAAAATAAACACATAATGTGTTAATTACAAAGGTGGATAGACTTTGTGAATATCTGAAACGCAATTGAAAATTATTGCTAAAATGCCAAATGCAGCTGCAGTATGGCCTACTAGATAAAGTATAAGAGCATAACAGCTAATTACCCAGATAAATAATTGAATCATGATAGTTAAAGATCATATGATTACAATAACAACTGCAATAACGTTTAAACTTTAGAAGAAAATGTGAACTGTTCTTATTAAATCAGAAACTACTCGTTATCCGTATAAGTTTGCAGAGTGGTATAATTAATATAAGTGAAGTACTTCAACAGTTAAAACTTAACTGAAAGACAGGCAGAAACTTTACTTCAACTATCATAAAGTTTATTTATAATGATAAAAATATTCAGTCTGCCAGAGCCAAGGCCAGCCAATGGAAATCAAAGAGTATTATGGATTAACCCGTCCAGGTGATATACATGATTATTTTGGAAATTGATCATTTAGGTCACCTATTGCAAACTGGTGAAAAGATGTCAAAAATATAAATTCAACATCCATACCACTCTATGTACATATATTAAAATACACGTAATCAAATATTTTATCGGTTTTTCAAATACCAAGGAATTGTTATTTGGTTTGTGATGGTTAAAGGTACATAAAGCCACCTATACAAAGGTAGAGTTAAAATATAAATACCTTCAATATTGCATCTAAGTGCTTTCTTAACTCACTTTTAGAAATAATAAAAAATCCAAATCATCTTAAGTTACACCCAACAGCCAGTGGTAAATATATTTAAAAAATTAAGATTCTCATTGTTAAGCATCCAATCTTACGAACGTGACTTTCCACAATGGCTGTCAGATCTTGGTAAAAAAAATTAAAAATAAAATTCAATATTTGGGTGTTTCTGGTATTTTAAGCCACTAATAACTATAGTTATTATATTTACTAATTGTAACTTAGGGAATAGGTTGTCTTCTACCTAACAGGACCAAGAAAGATAATTAACGTCATATTTCCAATTAGCAACTATTCCAAATATATAGAGAGATTTTGAATAAAAGAGTATTTTTAACATTTAAAGAGATTGTAATTTTACATACCATTGTGAACAAAGGCGGTAAATACGTTGCTGCTTCGAATTATCCTAATATCTCTAAATCATATACAAGGGTGTTTATCTTTAAAACAAAACACTAGAAAGATTAACTATGTTACTATTTCATCTATCATTATTATACAAAGTATAACAAATGTAAAGATTTTTCCACAGATTTTACCTGTTAACATTTTTAGCACAACAGCACCTGATGTCATTGAGGTGTCTATCACTAAGATGTAACAAAGATTCCAATACAGCAAAAAGAGGCGTTCTTGAGAATCCACTTCGATTGCTGTATCAACATAACATTTACTATAATGGGATCCATGTCACTTAAGACAATGTCTTGGAAATGCTGTCAATTAATTTATTCCGTAAAAGAATATCGGAGAGTATCCAATCAATACACATCATAATCGGTGTAAAGATATTTCATGAAAAAACAAAACAAAAAAAGCAAAGACAAAGACAAATACCAACACCATCACCACGGTGATAACAGATGATGCCGATTCAATATCTGCAACCAATTCTAGCCAAATATTTGGAAAGCTGGACTCTACAACCTATACTCTACAACAAATACCCGGGTATTCTACAAACACAACCTCCAGCAATGTATCTAAGGAATGTAAAATTCTACAGGCCTTTACAGACTTTGGATTACAAATACAATCACTACTTTTAACTTTGGATTAAAATTTGTATCAGGATCCATCCGAGAATATCTTACTCTGGAACTTGGTGTTCTTTTCAATTCTTTCCTAGACAAAAGCTTTGCTCATTTTAATCAACCACCTTTACAGGCAAAGATCACACTACGGATGTTTTACTGTTACAGATGCTGGGAGCACAAAAACCTAAAGACTGTTGGAGAACTTTGGTTCACTAATTTAAGGAAGAAATGGTCTACAATGCCCACAGTTTAATGGTGAGGGTGTTATGGGCAAATGCAAATATTACAAGTTTTAGAATGAAATGTTGTATTTCTTAAACTGTGTACTTTGTCTTTAAGAGATATTGCAAATTGACAAGGTGTTAGAAATGGAACATATTGTTTTTCATAACTGTTTCTTTAAGCAATAACCTCAGTGCATATTATGTTTGCGCCATTTTGTCCCAGACGAATTACAATAACAATAATGCATAAACAAGCTTCAAGGCTATTCTACGACTCTTTCAGTACACAATATACTGTGGTAACCCCAAGTTAATGGAACTTCCCCAAATCCGGGAATCTCCCACGACTGTGCACTTACGTCTTAGTATAAACAACAGATAAGCTATTAAGATTTTAAGATGCCATCTTGAACTAAGTCAGGAAAATTTCCATGACGTATACACCCTTTAGTTATGGCCTTGTATCTTTGCCAAATTAAGGGAGGTCCTAAATTGATTTAAAGTAGACAAGTTACTTTTTCATATATGAACTATGGTGACTCTAAAATGACGACACTTAAGGTATAAATAGGTGTACTTTTAAAATGTTAAGAAACAGAGGAGAGACTTGGAGACAGACGCTGCTCCATCTTAAAATGACTGAGAGGCTGACATGATGACATGTTCAGAAGGGTATGTTAACCTACTAATGATATTTGCAAGCATTTAATTTCATCTTATAAACTCTGCTATAATGGATTTTATATGTCTATATTTATATTTTTATATAATAAATATCTAAAAGACAAAACTATTGCTTCCAAGACAATCCTTATTTTATATTGTATTCTCAATTATTTACATATGTTAAATAGAGGATCTCTTACTAACTATATAACATTATGGCTAAGATATCTGTATGGTTAGCCCTGCTAAGTTCTATGCTTTAAGACATTATAGAGGTAAATAAGGGAACCGCCAGCGGTTACAGCATTAACACCGGGTTACGATGCTTCCCCCTTGCTATGCAGACAAAGTCAGCTGGGGTCAAGGGTGGTCCTTCCCACGAGGGTCAGAAAAAAGCTAAACAAGATATTGGAAGGGGCAAGTCCACTTTCTCGCCCCCTTCTGGAAGGGCTTTTCGAGTTAACATTGACCACAGATGCTTCTACCAAGGGATGGGGTGCTTTCTCTGCCCAAGGCGCAATAAGAGGAGTTTGGTCACTTCAAGAAAGACTTCTCCACATAAACTTACTAGAGTTGAGAGCAATCAAATTAGCCCTCCAAGGCCTCGTTCTGTTGAACCCCCTAGTTGTGTCATAATGGTTCAATCAGACAACAGGACAGCGGTAGCTTATGTCAACCACAGAGGGGGCACAAGGTCAAAAGGTCTTTGTCTAGAGGCCTTGGACCTGTGGTCCTGGGCTCTGGTTCACAAAGTTCGAATTTTGGCAGTTCACGTACCAGGAGAAGCAAACAAACTGGCGGATTTCCTGTCCCACCAGCGTTTGTCCCTTGCTACAGTCCAGTTAAAGAGTGCCTTATTTCAACTGATAGAGAGCAGACTGGGCAAGGAACAGATAGATCTTTTTGCATCTCAGACCTCGGCTCAGACTCCCAAATTTTTAACCAGGACTTGGGCACAAGGAGCTTGGAAGATGGATATGATGTCTTTCCAATGGACAGAAATTCCGGGCCTTTACGCTTTCCCCCCTCCATCTATTCTGATGAAGGTGTTAGAGAAACTTTGCAGGGACAGGGTGACCAATCTGGTTTTAGTGTACCCCATTTGGACCTCCAGACCATGGTACCCCCTGATCCAACCTCTAATCAGGGGACCAAAGGTTCCACTAGGCTGGACAGCAGATTGCTTCCTAGGGACCAGGGATCTCTTAACCAAGCTCCCCCAACTTATATGGATGGCAGCCCTGGTAGGCTTTTAACGCACCCTCTTCTGTCTGACCGGGTTTAAAGTTAATTCTTTATTACGGCGCAGGACCAGGGAAAGATACAAACAGATGATCGAGGAATTTAAAGCATGGGAAGTTTCCTTTAATTCCCTTTCCCATGAATATGACACAATTCCCTTAGCTTTGGAATTCCTCATGCTCAAATATCATTCAGGGTTAGCAGTCAGTACGATTAAGATGTATGGTTCTGCATAAAATTTTCTAATCCCTAATCTGACCCAAGACGCCCTTTACCTCAGGTTACCGAAAGACTAGTCGCTGGACAATGCACACAATATAGTTGCAATGAAATAGCTAATACGCACGATCGCGATGTAAATACACAGTGTAACAAAGTCAAATAGGTTGCAGATTGACTAACTGTGTGACAAGAATCGTAATGTATCTATACAATGTAAGACTAGTCTTTCGGGGCTTATCCACTTAACCCCCTCTTCTGGGTTTATGCCCATTTTCGTTTATTCGTTTATGTCTAGTGATATTCCTCACTTAATATATTTCATTCAGTCACACCTTCTGCCTCAGTTATCCATTATTGAGACAGTAGTGACTAGTGACTTAGTATTTGTTTGTGTGTGTTTCTAGTTTTACTAATAAAGTATTTTATTGATCCCTTTCAGTACAGTATTGGGACAGATCATTCTCTCTTTTTCATTTGCTTAACTAATTCTAGGCTGCACATTTTGCAGATTACGTGCTTATTTACTTTTAGAAACATAGAAACATAGAATGTGATTGCAGATAAGAACCATTCGGACCATATTGTCTGCCCAATTTTCTAAATACTTTCATTAGTCCTTGGCCTTATCGTATAGCTAGGATATTCTTATGCCTATCCCACGCATGCTTAAACTCCTTCACTGTGTTAACCTCTACCACTTCAGCTGGAAGGCTTTTCCATGCATCCACTACCCTCTCAGTAAAGTGATTGTTGCGATCGCTGGCCCACCACGTGGCACGGCTGTGCCCGACCGGCACAGCCTCGCCGACAGCACGAGCTTACCTGCTCGTCGGCGAGCCGGCAACCACTTCCTCAGGTCTTCCGGGCATCGCGCCCAAATCAAAGATGGCGCTGACCACGTGGTCGCTTCCATCTCTAGCTCCGCCCCCGAGAATTATACTAACGTGCACGTGACATCACGACGTCAACGCACATGCACGTTTTGGGGTCAGAGGTCGCCCTCTGACCAATCAGAGCATAGAGAGGGATATTTAAATCCCTAACTCACCCCAGTACCTTGCCCTGTCGTAGTTTCCTGTTCCTGGTTTCCTGAGAGTGCTTTATCTTTGTGAATCTGATTTCCTGGTATCCTGATCTTCGCTTTTCCCTGGTTATTCTGAATTCTGGTTTCCCTGACGTGGCTTGTGTAAACGGTATTGTGTATTTTCTGGCTTCCTTGACCCCGGCTTTCCCTCTGACCATTCCCTGTCTCTAGCATATTAGTCCGGCCATTCTAAGGTCCGGTTTACACTCTGTCTTTTTATTTTTCCTTTTCCTTCTTATGTATATGTTTACATAGTTTCTGCGTGCTGGACCACACTAGTAGTCGTGACATTGATACTTCCTGATATTATTTTTAAATCTTTGCCCCTCTAATTTAAGACTATGTCCTCTTGTTGTGGTAGTTTTTCTTCATTTAAAAATAGTCTCCTCCTTTACTGTGTTGATTCCCTTTATGTATATAAATGTCTCTATCATATCCCCCCTGAATCGTCTTTCCTCCAAGCTATACATGTCAAGATTATTTAACCTTTCCTTGTAAGTTTTATCCTGCAATCCATGAACTAGTTTAGTAGGGATGTGCATGGCAATAAGTTTGGTTTGGTTCAGTTTGGAAATTTGGAAAAATAATTCGGCACTTCAGCAATGCGGAACTTTGGCAGTTCGGGACTTTGGCAATTCGGGACTTCAGAACTCAGAACATCTGTAGGGCTCCTTAACCCTAGCCCTACCCCTAACCCTACACCTAATCCTAACACTACCCCTAACCTTATGCCTACTCCTAAACCTAGCCCTAACCTTAACCTTAACCCTACCACTAACCCTACCCCTAACCCTACCCCTAACCCTACCCTGTCATGCTGAAGCATCCGAATGTCCGAATTTCCCGAAATTCATCCGAATTCACATTCGGAACAAAATGAATTGCACATGTCTACAGTTTAATGGCCCTTCTCTGTACTTTCTCTAAAGTATCAATATCCTTCGGGAAATACGGTCTCCAATACTGCGTACAATACTCCCAGTGGGATCTCACCAGTGTTCTGTACAATGGCATGAACACTTCCCTCTTGCTAGTGCTAATACCTCTCCCTATACAACCAAGAATTCTGATAGCATATCCTGCTGCTCTATTACATTGTTTGCCTACTTTTAAGTCATCTGAAATAATTACCCCTAAATCCAACATCCTCAGATGTTGTTATCAAATATTCTGTACTCTGCTCTTGGGTTTTTATGTCCAAAAAGATTATCTTGCACTTATCCACATTAAATGTCAGCTGCACAACTCTGACCATTTTTATAGTTTACCTAGATCATTTGCCATTTGCTTATTCCTCCTGGAACATCAAACCTGTTAAATATCTTAGTATAATCAGCAAAAAGACATACCTTACCATCATGACCGTCTGCAATATCACTAAAAAAAAATATGAAAGAGAATGGGTCCAGTACAGATCCCTGAGGTACCCAACTGGTGACAATACCATGCTTTGAATATCCTCCATTAACTACCACCCTCTGTTGCCTGTCACTCACCCACTGCCTTACCCATTCAACAATATTGGAATCCAAACTTAAAGGTTGCAGTTTATTGATAAGCCTTCTATGTGCAACAGTGTCAAAAGCCTTACTGAAATTTAGGTAAGCAATGTCTACTGCACCACCCATATCTATTATTTTAATTACCCAATCAAAAAAATCAATAAGATTAGTTTGGCATTATCTCCCTGAAGTAAACTCATGTTGTTGCTGATCTTGAAATCCATGTGATTTTAGATGTTCAACAATCCTACCCTTTAACTTGCCTTTCATTACTTTCCCCACTACTGAAGTAAGGCTTACTGGCCTCTAGTTGCCTGACTCCTCCTTACTACCTTTCTTGTGAATGGACACAACATTTGCTAACTTTCAATCTTCTGGGACTACTCCTGTTAACAATGATTGGTTAAATAAATCTGTTAATGGTTTTGCTAGTACACCACTAAGCTCTTTTAATAACTTTGGGTGTATTCCATCAAACCCCATTGACTTATTTGTCTTTACTTTTGACAGTTGAAATAGAATTTCTTCCTCTGCAAACTCACACGAAACAAATGACTCATTTGTCCTTTTTCCTAACTGAGGCCCCTTTCCTTCATTTTCATCTATAACTACTTAACAAAAATATTCATTGAGGCAGTCAGCTAGACCTTTATCTTCTTCTACATACCTTCCTTCTTTTGTTTTTAATCTAACTAATCCTTGTTTTACTTTCCTTTTCTAATTGATGTATCTAAAATGTTTTGTTCCCTTTTTTTACTGACTGTGCTATTTTCTCTTCTGTGTGTGATGTGAAAGCTCTTATAACTTGCTTAGCCTATGTCTGCCTGAGCTTATAAATCTGTCTATCTTCCTCACTCTGTTTATTTTATAATTACTAAATGCTAACTTTTTGTTCTTTCTATTTTGTCTGAGTACCACAGTTGTTTCTCAATTTTGTTTTTGCTTTAACTGACAAGCCTAATGCAATTTTCTGTTGTCTTCAGCAGTGCACCTTTTAAATAATCCAATTTCTCTTGGACTCCCATTTAACTGTTCCAGTCTGATAATGATTCCTTTACACATATTCTAATTTTAGAAAAGTCTGTTTTTCTTAAGTCTAAAACTTTTGTTTTTGTGTGGTGTGACTCAGTCACTGTTCTTATATTAAACCACACTGATTGATGATCACTGGATCCTAAACTTCCACCTACAGTAATACCTGATACCAAATCTCCATTTGTTAACACTAAATCTCTTTACAAGTTGGTTTGTCAATGACTTGTTTTAGAGACAATCCCAGTAGGGTGTTTAGAATATGTGTGCTTCTGGCACAAGCAGCTATTTTGTTTTTTCTGTTCACATCAGGAAGATTAAAGTCACCCATAATGATAACTTCTCCCTTCATTGTCATTTTAGCAATTTCCTCAACTAGTAGATTATCTAACTCTTCTATTTGTCCTGGGGGCCTATAAATCTCACCTACACTGTGTGATTACCAAGTTCTAACGTAACCCAAACAGACTCTATGTTCGCCTCACTAACTTTTATTAGGCTAGATTTTATGCTATCCTTCACATACAGGGCCACCCCTCCCGCTTTCTTGCCTTCCCTGTCTTTTCTATATAAAGAGCACCCTGGTATTGCTATGTCCCAGTCATTTTTCTCATTATACCATGTATCAGTAACATCGACTAAACCTACATTATCAGTTGCCATTATTGCCACAAGTTCACAGATCTTATTCCCTAAACTGCGAAAACCTCTGAACTGTTCACTGAGAACATTTGTTCCCTTTTGAGAAAACCCTATTTTTTGTACTGTTTATTTCCATTCCAAACAGAGCTCCCATGAATGAAATTAAGCCAAATCCTTGCACTCTACACTATTTACTGGGCCACAAGTTAAAGTCCCTAATTAGCATCCGCCTGTCGTTCTGAGTGTTATGCACAGGCAGAACTTCAGAGAATGACAGTGTGGAAGCAACCTGCCGTATATCATTGGCAAAAACACCAAAAAAATCCTTTACCTCTAAAATCTCAATGCAAGCTAAGTCATTTGTCGCAAGATGGACAAGTACATCCAATTCCCCTTCCTGCTTTGCACGCTTAACAATATTACAAATATGTCTCCTTTCTCTCTGAGCAGTAGCTCGAGGAAGACATCTCACTATTGTCCAGCTCCACAAACCAACAACAACTTCAATCTATCAGACCTCACCATAGTCTCCAAACCTGTCTCCATAATACAATCTGAGTTTTTAAGATAGAGTTAAAACCTAAGATTCCCCTGGAGTGTCAAACTGGTGTACAGGTTCCAGGAACCTTTTGTCCTGGTACCTGTGTGACAAAATGGCTTTTGTCACTGGGTCTGCATGTGACAAACTGCCCTGCCCCCCTATCTCTTGGAGGAGCCGGATTGCTAGCCTCTTACCCTGGGATGCTGGCCCGTTAAGTCATGGGGTCTTAAGGCACTTGGGACAGAGCCCTCTGTCTCTGGATCACATCATTCGCCTTACTTGCTCGGATTGTACATTTCCCCTATTACACTCGTATGTGGGTTCGTGCAGTTTAACTTCCATTACAGCTGGTGAACTTAAACTTTACTCGACGTTATTGAGAACTGTGTTCGTGGGATCTGAGCGCTATTCGCCTATAATATGCACTCAGATCCAAGCTATCTGGGGGTGTGTGGAACATGGGGACTTCTTTCAGCGAAACATGAGTTATTGATTTTAATACAGTTTTGTTAAAAGGTAAAAAGCACATGTTTCTCTCTGCCCGGAGATAATTAGGTTCTCTGCAACCACTTAAGTTAATTATCTCCAGGATAGAGAGGAGGGGTAAGTTAATTATCTCCAGGATACAGAGGAGGGGTTACACTCTTCCTGTGGGTGTGTATAAGAATTGTACTGTATACTGATTGGTTCTGCATATTTTGTTACAGTCTTCCACAAGGTCCCATGTGGGAGTTCCCTTGCTGGGAGATCATCATAAAAGGGCTGATTTTGGCCATCAATAAACACATTCGTTTTACCCCTTCATGAAGTCTCGACTCATGTTTGGGGAATTGGTAGCTATAATCACTACTTCACTCTTTTCAGCTTGGATTTTGGGAGACGCTACAAGGATCAGCGCTGCACGGATAGCAGGATCCTTTACACTTACCTGTAACTTCTTTTGTTTTTCGGTCATCACAGCACTTATCCTGCCAATATAAGTGGGGAATTCCATTTAGCCTTCAAGCAAAGCATATTTAGGGCCCCCATACGCTGATCATGGGTGTGGGCCAAGGGGGACATGAAGTCCCCCTTGGACCTTTAATTTGTTAGGGTCATGGGTTGGGGCTGGCGGAGACAATTGGGGACCTTTAATTAGTTAGGGTCATGGGTGGGGGCTGGTGGAGAGAATTGCTCCCCCCTTTTGTTACTTAGGGCCCCAACCTCCCCGCTCATTTGTGATGACCAAAGTGGGGGAGACAAAAGGTCCCCCCCTATTGATACCTAGGGCCCCCACCCACCGCTCATTGGTGGGTCCAAAGAGGGGGTGACAATAGGCCCCCAACCTGCCGCTCTTGGGTGGGGGCCAAAGAGGGGGTGACAATAGATTCCACCCATTGATACTTAGGGCCCCCACGCACTGCTCATAAGTGGGGCCAAAGGGGGTAAGACAATAGTGCCGCTCATGGGTTGGAGGTGGGGGGAGACAGTATGCCCCCTTCTTTTGTTATTTTGGGCCCCCACCCATGATTGGGGGGGAACCGAGGTCCCCATTCCATTGGGGCACGGGTGGGGGCAGGGCTGTTAATAATTTTAGAAGATGACCTACCATGGGGTCCGGTGCTAGGTGCTCCTTTCTTTGATTTGGTGAGTGGGGGGCAGCAGTATTGTAAACAAATACGAAAAAGTCTGATAATTTAGACAAAATCGTATTTGTCCTAAAACGAATGCCCATGTCTACTAACTATAATCATGTTTAATCATAGTACCTATGTTAATAATATTGAATATTGATGGATAGAATCCCAATGAAGAAAGTGTCTGTGGCGGAACCAGCCTCGCCACTGGGCATTGGAGAAGACTGATTGCCAGCCTCCTGCCCTGTGACTATGGCCCAATGTTGAAATGCTTGATTTTCCCCTGCAAAGACCCGAAAGCCGGGTCATTCTGTACTTTCCCTATGTAAGCAGTGTTACCCCAGATAACTATTATGTGAATGTGATGCATATTTTTAAAGTTATGAATATTGTGTAAAACTGTGTATTTTCCTGCCTGTGATAATTACATTAGACCATTGTATTCAGTAATTATATCACAGGCAGAGGGGAGGATTTTGTGTGGGAGTGTCTGAGTGTATTGTACATATTGATTGGTTGTTCTGCAATACCCTGTGGGCAGTACTATGTGTGTAAAATGTGCATAAAAGCAGAGTGTTTGATTAAAAGCTTCAGTTCTACTTCACCGTCAATTTGGAGTGTTGTCTCTTATTGGGGGAATCTGCTACAAGGGATTGCTATGCTCTGTATATTCCCTTGCTGCAATCACTCCTAAGCTCTTTTAAAAGCTTGTTCCTGCTTTGCTCTGAAGGAAGAGAGGTTTGGCCTGCGGTGGTTGTGGTGTCGGCTAGAGTGCTTGGAATCCTCAAGAAGCGCCAGGAGCATCCATCAACGGAGGTACCCAGTCGGGATGCAAGGTGATCCGTTACAGTGTCATTATTATTAAACTAATAGCTGAATGTGTGTAAAAGACATGGATATATCACATTACTAATAAACACAGTTGCAAACAATGAGACAGTGTAACTAAAAAAACAGACACAGGATTACCAGAAAGAGATATACTTAAGTAATTAATTTTACTTTTTAAATTTAATGGATTCCTACAAAAATCCATTGTAAGAGAAGTTGAAAGAAAGGTCAGATACTTCAAAATCATACTTACTGGCCCAACGAGGAGACTGCCAGTTTGCTGAAAAAGGACAAAATGCTTTTGAAGACTGATGGCTTTTTGATGAACGGTACCCATAAAAGATAAGACTTGTGATGAAAAAAGCATCAAAAGTTTAATTTAAACCTTTGTACAGTCTAGATGACAATCTGTAGAGAAGGTACACCCACCTGGTTTCATTGGACACTTTAAATGAGTGTTAAGTTAAGCTTTTCCTTAAAAATTGAGGATAGCCAGTCTTTGATCATTAACCAAAAGCTGGACACATCTAACTCTCTGTCTTTCCAACTCAATTTTGGAACGTTAAAAACTTAACCTAACACTGTCTTTTCCAACCGAATCCTGGGTCTTAGTTAAAATCCTTTAATCAGAACTCTTGATAACTTTACTAAAATACTCAATCTCCATTTAAAAATACTCATACTTGCACCCAGCATACAGGGACTATATCTCCAAGCCTAAAGAATTGTATACCACGAAAAATGGTAAATATGCTGGTTTAATTTATTTTAATTTAAATTAATTCATTTTTACTAATAACATAAATATACCTTGATAAGGCTGGTCAGATTTCAAACCTTTGAAATGATAATTAGCGAAGGAAATATATGGTTCCACATTCCATTTTTGCAGGTGGAATAAATGAACAATATATTTACTGGTAATTTGCCAAGTATAGCATATTAAGCTATTATCCAGAGATATTGACCTGTCAGAATTTAGGGATAGTTAATCTTTAATCAAAACAGTTCTGATCATCTGCAGTGTATGTGACGGACCGCCTGGCACCCGACCGGGTACCCCCATCAATCCTAGTACTTGCAAACACTATAAGCACTGTACTGGAACACCATAACCACCATAAACCCCACAAACCACCGCAGCTTGAGGTCTTGCTGTCCCCCACCCACCGTGGACCTAAGACCAAGTTCCCGCTTCCAGTGGGTAGACCTCTCCTAGTCCAGAGAGCGTAGCAAGAACAGCTCTTATAAGAGCTAGTGATTATACTCAGGGAAGTAGTTCACTATTCCCCAAACATGAGCCAAGACTTCATGAAGGGTAAGCAAATCTCAGTTTAATGGGAGCTACACTTGGCAGACCGCAGGCATGGTTCCATGCCCAAAACAGTTCCAGAGAATCAGGGCTTGCGGTTAGCCTAGTTCGGTTGTTTGAAAACGAACAGACTACCGAAGAGAGTCAATAGTCTTACCGTGGAGCTTGTTCCCTTCATCCAGACGAATAATCTCACCAAAAAGTGCCCTTCTAAGATGAATAGAATCAAATGCAGGTGATGATGGAAGTCCAAAGGTGTTCGAGAGTTTCTGTATCCGATTTTAGTTCCATGAGATTCACACCCCAACACCGCTGCCTGCATTCATGCGGACAAGATGGTCGCCGCCTCATGGTTGTCCATAGGAATTGCGGCCACCCAGATGAACAATTAGAACACAGCAGTGAGAAACGTTCCAGGTTGTTAATAGGTGTTAACAAGCTCCAGGGTGGTCTCTGGTTCATGCGGTTGTTCTGTAATTCAAAGTGCAGCTTCGAATTGCTTTGGGAGCTCGAAGTGCTGCTTCAAGAGTTTGAAGTGTGGCCATACAAGTCCAAAAAGGCACACACAGTATTTTTATTCACAGTTTAATCCAGGGGCCATAGTCACAGGGCAGGAGGCTGGCAGACAGGCTTCTCCAAGAACCAGTGACGAGGTTACTTTCATCACAGTGTAAAATTCTGGTAGGATTATTCTTTTCACTCACTTGATGGAGGAAGATAGTTAATTAACTTATTGGTGTGAAAAATATTGTATATGTTAGTTATGTTAGTTGAAGTGTTAAAAGTGTTTTTTTTTTTTTTTGAGAATTGTAGCCAGCAGTGAGTGAGTTAAACTGATAGCAACAGTTTTATGACTGGAAGCTGCGCTGCTGTGAGATGCTATGATAAGTTCTGTGTTAAGGAATTCCTAAGCTAAAGGATTCCTGTAATCTTGCTTAAATTGCATTAATGTGAATAAAACTGTTAGTTAAATTCTAGAGAAAGTATGTGTAATTTTGCATGTAACTCCTTTAGAAGTTAAATTAACATATGTTGCTATTGATCTATCTAGTCATAACTGCTGCCATATTGTATACTTATGTTATACCTACATATTCATTGATTATTGTCATGCATGTTACATATTATTATTATTATTATTATTATTATTATTATTATTAATTATTTTTTACAATAAATTATCTTTTTATTAAATTGTGATTAAGGTGTATAATACAAATTCTCTAAGAAATGTACTCCAGGGTCTATAAGAGTTAAAATTGTAGGTATAGCTTCAATTTAAATCAACAAGGGGAAACAGTGCCAATATATCAAGTTTTTTATATCAATACAAATTATTAAATACATTTTAGATAATTTTTATAAAATATAGTTTTTAATATTTATCACACTATAAATATCCTCACAGTTTTCCAGAGTTCTCAAAGTTGTTGTAGGCTTCTTCTGCATGTGAAAAACACACTAAAATGCATAGCGGTCTGTTGCCTAGTGGGAGGTCCTCTTTAGTATAGAGGGCATAAAAAGGAAATTCCTCTCTTATTACTTCTTTCTGTATGACATATCGAAAAACAGGGACAAAAACACGTGTCCAACCGTGCACTACATATTGAACAATACCTGACTAAGTACATATCCAAACCCCTGTCAGTGGAGGTGGCAGCAACTCTCAATTCCTCCATTACTGAGGAAAAATTAGGGGACGTAATAAAAAACAACTAAAATAGGAATGGCCCTGATCCGGACTGTTTCTCCCTTGGTTGATTCCCAAATTTGCAGGCACTAACTTATTTGGTGGAGTGAAATGGGTTTCACTCCAAGTCCCTAGCTGCACACATTACAATTCTACCCAAGGCAAGGAAAAATCCAGAACTATTACAAACCAATATCACTCCTAAACATAGACATGAATTTCCATAGAGAAGATGCAGCACTGCATCTCGATGTGTACCTGCCCTCCAAAAGCGTGGGTTAGGGATTACTGGGCTCTGATAAAGGTATTGCAGTTCCACAATATTACAAGCCATTGTACCACTGTGTGACCACAACTGTTCGTCCTGGCATTAGAAATATTTTTGAAGGTGGTACAGTAAAATGCAGATGTTGCATAGCCTTGGAACATAAGGTTGCCGCTTATGCAGACAATATACTTTATTTCACAAACCCGCGAGTGTCTATCCCATGCCATATGGTTTCATTCATGGAATATGGTATCCTCTCCAAGTGTAAGTTGAGCACCACCAAGTTCAAAGTATTTAGTGTTAGTTTCCTTTGTGCAGAATTTGTAGCCTTACATTCACAGTTTTCCTTTCACTCGGGAGTATAATGAAAGGGAAACTGCCAAGCTATACCAGAGGAACCATATGCCACTCTTTGACAAAGCACAGGAGGCTAACCACGTGACTGCAATGTTGATCTGAGTCGTCATCTGCTCTACTGGCTCCCTTTTTAAAGACGGCCATTGCGACCAACCACGGGACCACAGTGTGGCCTGAGATGCCAGTGGCTTCTCGGCCATTTCCAAGATATTCTATCAACTGACTTATTCCCTTTATCTGCACTCGGGCCATATTAATATATTTTTTCTATCTAATGCTCGTTTGCCAAATTTTTTGTGTCTTGGTATTTTTCCTCATGACACGCCAATTTGGGTTGTGTCCCATTATTTGGCCAACTCCTCTTTCATGTATTTTTTTTTTTTTGTAAACTTTATTTTTGTATGAAAGATCATTTTGAAAAAATTACAATACCATACGTGTCAGAGTAGTGGCATTTGACATATAGGATGAGTTATTCTCAATGATAACAACAACATGTCGTTTTACATTCGGTATGACAATTTGTTACTAGTTGGAACGGTGATCTTTCAGTTTCGTTATTATATAACTCGGAGAAAAAATACCAGCGGTGAGCATTTCAACAAACTTTCTATAATGAACAGCCTGTGGTGGCTTATGGTCATGTAGAGTATGTGGGATGGGACTTTTTGCTAAGCTCGTTAATGTGATCCCCGTCTAGTGTCGGAGGTCTGTTGTGTGATCCCTTGTGGTGAGTTCTGCGTTCGTGTCCCTTCCCGTGTACGGAAAGAAGAAAGAGTAGAGAACAGTGGTGAGAAGAGGATAGTAAGAGGGGGGGGGGGAGTATTTAAGAGGAAGATGAAGGGATAGAGGGAGGTATGGAAGGGGGGGGGGGAGGTGCGCCGGTGTGGTACAGAGTGCGGCTATGCCTCGAGTCCTTTTCCTGTTTCTCAGTGGGGTGGTCTGGGGTGGGTCAGGCGTACTCGCTATTTACCCAAGGTTCCCACATCCTTTCAAATTTGGACGTGGTACCCCGAACCCTAGCTGTGAGGTTGCTCTTTCATGTATTTTATTACTAAATATGCTCTAATCTATGTCCAAATACTCCTTTCTTTATGAATGTAAGTATATTTGTTGTTTTTTATTTCATGCTTACAAATTTTAATGCTATTTTATGCTATTATGCTATATTGCTATATAATAGCATATATGCTATTAAGCTATATTATATTGCTCACATTAAGCTTTCCCTAAAGGGCATTTAGCCATATATATATGGGGGCCCTAAAATTATCGATAAGGGGGGACCTACTGTCCCCCCCCTCGGCCCCCACCCCTGTGCGGCGGGTGGGGGCCCTAAAATTATCAATAAGGGGGGGACCTATTGTGCCCCCCGGCCCCCACCCCTGAGCGGTGGGTGGGGGCCCTAAAATTATCAATAAGGGGGGACCTATTGTCCCCCCCGGCCCCCACCCCTGTGCGGCAGGTGGGGTCCCTAAAATTATCGATAAGGGGGGGGACCTACTGTCCCCCCCCGGCCCCCACCCCTGTGCGGCGGGTGGGGGCCCTAAAATTATCAATAAGGGGGGGACCTATTGTCCCCCCCTGCCCCCACCCCTGAGCGGTGGGTGGGGGCCCTAAAATTATCAATAAGGGGGGGACCTATTGTCCCCCCGGCCCCCACACCTGAGCGGTGGGTGGGGGGCCTAAATACAAAGGGGGGGACCCTAGTTAACCCTCCCCCCCAAAAAAAAATTATCTCCCTACCTACCCCCCTCACCCTAAAAATAATGAGGGGGGGACATTAACTAAAAACCTGTAAAAAAGAAAAAATGAGATAAAAACAACTTACCATTCGATGTTTTCTTTCTCCTAAAATCTTCTTTCTTCAGCCCCCAAAAAAGGCCAAATAAAAATCCATAATAACCGACGCAATTAAAAAAAAAAAAAAAAAAAACGAGCGAAAAAAAATAATCCATCTTCACCCATGGAGGGCTCCGCACAGACTGAGCTCCGCAGGGCGGGGAAGGCTTATAAAGCCTTGCCCCACCCTGCAATTAGGCTAAGAACACTCTGATTGGTTGGTTTAAGCCAATCAGAGTGCTCTTTGTCATTTTACAAGCATGGGAAAGTTCTCTGGAATTTTCCCACGCTTGTAAAATGACACAGAGCACTGTGATTGGATGGATTTCAAGCCATCCAATCACATTGCTCTGTGTCATTTTACAAGCGTGGGAAAGTTCTTTGGAATTTGCCCACGCTTGTAAAATGACACAGAGCACTGTGATTGGATGGATTTCAAGCCATCCAATCACAGTGCTCTTTGTCATTTTACAAGCGTGGGAAAGTTCTTTGGAATTTTCCCACGCTTGTAAAATGACACAGAGCACTGTGATTGGATGGGTTTCAAGCCATCCAATCACAGTGCTCTGTGCACTGTGATTGGATGGCTTGAAACCCATCCAATCACAGTGCTCTGTGTCATTTTACAAGCGTGGGAAAGTTCATTGGAATTTTCCCACGCTTGTAAAATGACACAGAGCACTGTGATTGGATGGATTTCAAGCCATCCAATCACAGTGCTCTGTGTCATTTTACAAGCGTGGGAAAGTTCTTTGGAATTTGCCCACGCTTGTAAAATGACACAGAGCACTGTGATTGGATGGATTTCAAGCCATCCAATCACAGTGCTCTTTGTCATTTTACAAGCGTGGGAAAGTTCTTTGGAATTTTCCCACGCTTGTAAAATGACACAGAGCACTGTGATTGGATGGGTTTCAAGCCATCCAATCACAGTGCTCTGTGCACTGTGATTGGATGGCTTGAAACACATCCAATCACAGTGCTCTGTGTCATTTTACAAGCGTGGGAAAGTTCATTGGAATTTTCCCACGCTTGTAAAATGACACAGAGCACTGTGATTGGATGGATTTCAAGCCATCCAATCACAGTGCTCTGTGTCATTTTACAAGCGTGGGAAAGTTCTTTGGAATTTCCCCACGCTTGTAAAATTACACAGAGCACTGTGATTGGATGGATTTCAAGCCATCCAATCACAGTGCTCTTTGTCATTTTACAAGCGTTGGAACGTTCTTTGGAACTTTCCCACGCTTGTAAAATTACACAGAGCACTGTGATTGGATGGGTTTCAGGCCATCCAATCACAGTTCTCTGTGCACTGTGATTGGATGGCTTGAAACCCATCCAATCACAGTGCTCTGTGTCATTTTACAAGCGTGGGAAAGTTCTTTGGAACTTTCCCACGCTTGTAAAATTACACAGAGCACTGTGATTGGATGGGTTTCAGGCCATCCAATCACAGTTCTCTGTGCACTGTGATTGGATGGCTTGAAACCCATCCAATCACAGTGCTCTGTGTCATTTTACAAGCGTGGGAAAGTTCATTGGAATTTTCCCACGCTTGTAAAATGACACAGAGCACTGTGATTGGATGGATTTCAAGCCATCCAATCACAGTGCTCTTTGTCATTTTACAAGCGTTGGAAAGTTCTTTGGAACTTTCCCACGCTTGTAAAATTACACAGAGCACTGTGATTGGATGGGTTTCAGGCCATCCAATCACAGTTCTCTGTGCACTGTGATTGGATGGCTTGAAACCCATCCAATCACAGTGCTCTGTGTCATTTTACAAGCGTGGGAAAGTTCTTTGGAATTTCCCCACGCTTGTAAAATTACACAGAGCACTGTGATTGGATGGGTTTCAGGCCATCCAATCACAGTTCTCTGTGCACTGTGATTGGATGGCTTGAAACCCATCCAATCACAGTGCTCTGTGTCATTTTACAAGCGTGGGAAAGTTCATTGGAATTTTCCCACGCTTGTAAAATGACACAGAGCACTGTGATTGGATGGATTTCAAGCCATCCAATCACAGTGCTCTGTGTCATTTTACAAGCGTGGGAAAGTTCTTTTCCCACGCTTGTAAAATGACACAGAGCACTGTGATTGGCTGGCTTGAAATCCATCCAATCACAGTGCTCTGTGTCATTTTACAAGCGTGGGAAAATTCCAAAGAACTTTCCCACGCTTGTAAAATGACAAAGAGCACTCTGATTGGCTTAAACCCACCAATCAGAGTGTTCTTAGCCTAATTGCAGGGCGGGGCAAGGCTTTATACGCCTTCCCCCGCCCTGCGGAGCTCAGTCTGCGCGGAGCCCTCCATGGGTGAACATGGATTGTTTTTTTTGCGTTTTTTTTTTTTTTTATTGCGTCGGTTATTATGGATTTTTATTTGGCCTTTTTTGGGGCTGAAGAAAGAAGATTTTAGAAGAAAGAAAACATCGAATGGTAAGTTGTTTTTATCTCATTTTTTCTTTTTTACAGGTTTTTAGTTAATGGTCCCCCCTCATTATTTTTAGGGTGAGGGGGGCAGGTAGGGATATATTTATTTTTTGGGGGGGTGGGGAAGGGTTAACTAGGGTCTCCCCCCCTTTGTATTTAGGGCCCCCACCCACCGCTCAGGGGTGGGGGCCGAGGGGACAATAGGTCCCCCCCTTATTGATAATTTTAGGGCCCCCACCCGCCGCACAGGGGTGGGGGCCGGGGGGACAATAGGTCCCCCCCTTATTGATAATTTTAGGGCCCCCACCCGCCGCTCAGGGGTGGGGGCCGTGGGGGGACAGTAGGTCCCCTCCCTCATTGATAATTTTAGGGCCCCCACCCGCCGCTCAGGGGTGGGGGCCGGGGGGGGAATGTAGGTCCCCCCCTTATTGATAATTTTAGGGCCCCCACCCGCGGCTCAGGGGTGGGGGCCGGGGGGGTCAGTAGGTCCCCCACCTTATTGATAATTTTAGGGCCCCAACCCGCCGCTCAGGGGTGGGGGCCAGGGGGGGACAGTAGGTCCCCCCCTTATTGATAATTTTAGGGCCCCCACCCGCCGCACAGGGGTGGGGGCCGGGGGGGGACAGTAGGTCCCCCCCTTATCGATAATTTTAGGGCCCCCACCTGCCGCTCAGGGGTGGGGGCCGGGGGGGACAGTAGGTCCCCCCCATTGATAATTTTAGGGCCCCCACCAGCCGCACAGGGGTGGGGGCCAGGGTGGGGACAGTAGGTCCCCCCCTTATCGATAATTTTAGGGCCCCCACCCGCCGCTCAGGGGTGGGGGCCAGGGGGGGACAGTAGGTCCCCCCCTTATTGATATTTTTAGGGCCCCCACCCGCCGCTCAGGGGTGGGGGCCGGGGGGGACAGTAGGTCCCCCCCATTGATAATTTTAGGGCCCCCACCCACCGCTCAGGGGTGGGGGCCGGGGGGGGGGAATGTAGGTCCCCCCCTTATTGATAATTTTAGAAAGCGAGCTGAGCTGTCAGTCAGACAGCTCAGCTCGCGAACGCGCATTCCACGCACATGCGCGGTAAAGCGCTCAGGTTCTTCATAGGGCGGCATTCAATGCCGCTCTATGAAGAACGCGATTGCTGCAGCGCGAAGCCGCGCATGCGCACCACATCGCGATGGCGCTTCTCTGTGAGAAGCGTCCTATTGGGCCCCGCGATTTCGGCATTTTGACGAAAAAGGGGGCGCGGCCTAGCGGGGAGCTCGGCGCTGGAACGGAGGTAAGTTTTTAATATAAAAACACCTCGAATTTTTTTTTAATGAATGAAAGTACATATAAAAGCAAGAAGGAAGGCTGGGGGACCTGTCTTTCTTGCTTTTATATGGTGACTATAGAGTCCCTTTAACCATTCAGTTGTTACTGTACATGTTTTATTCATTTTGATCCTGGCCATTTTCTGTGAAGCACAACATTTGGAATACTAAGACAATCCATCCATGGTGAAGAATATTCAACCTACATTGCTTAAGTGGGCAGTCTTCTATGCTCCTCAAATTGTAAGTACAGCTTCTCTTTATTTATCCCTTTGGACCACTCCTAATTAGCACAAATATCCACAAGTGGGAACTATATTGATATATGTCACTATTATTGAATTTTTAAAACATTTTTGTTGAAAACAGAAGACATGTACAAAATATTCGTGTGGGAGGTAGGGAGACATTGAAACACATGATCTCTGCAAATTACATAGTAATAAGCAGATTACTAATCAGCCACTGGGTAAGTTTACATTGAAACATGTTTCCAATGGTACCTGGAAAGTTTGGGTAGAGAAAAGATGCTGGTTTACCAAATTATCCAGAGATGAAATGAGAAAGTGGATGGATGGTAAGCATAATTCACAACAACAACAAGGGAGATACGTTTTGGGGTTAACTAAATCTTCTGGATGAAACAAAATGGTAGTAACCTGATGCTGTCTGGAGAGCAGGGTGATCAATATGTAGAGTGCAGTGAGACATTTATGTGGTGTTGGTTTGTGAAGAGGGGGATAGATAATCTGCCTTCGGCTGACTGGAGGAACTTCAGCCACGGAGCCCACATTTGGGTGTTTTTCTGAATAATTATGTAATAGGTATAAGCCGAATTCCTTCATGTGTTGAATGTGTTCGACCCTCTGCATCCAGTCTTTAGGAGGTATGAGGTATGAGGTAGGAGGTATGCTTTTCTTTTGAAAGTTGGTTTGCTGTTGTCAGCATATGTTTCAGTAAAGAGCCTTTGAATTTATAGACAGAGCATGATATGAGGAAGAACATCATAGCCTCAGGTGTGAGCAGTATTATTTCCCCTGTGATAGCATAAATCATGGAGGCTAAGTGCCTCCAAAACTATTGTATTATTGGACATTGCCAACAGATATGTGAGGCGATCCCTGGAGATTGTTGACACCTCCAATATTGATCTTGAGTGGGAAAGAGGGTGTGTAGCTGTGTGGGAGTGTATTGCCATCTAGATATTCATATAGCTACTTTTTTGTGTGGCTAGATTACATGACGATTTTTTGAGTGAGAAGCAAGATTTTTTTCCAATCTTAGGTGGATAGGGTGAGTTGCAAGTCTCGTGACCACTGGTTTGTAAATGCTGGCAAAGTCTAATTTTGGGTGGTTTGAATAAGGTCAAAAAGAGTGGAGAGGTGTTTTTTTATTATTAACCTGTGTGGAGTTCAAATTAGATAGATCATGAGTTCTTTGAAGAGGTCAGGCATAAAGTTTATGAAGTGTGATAGTTGGATATATTGAAACTTTTGTATCACGGTTGGATTTGTGTCTGGTAGTAGAGAGAATACGAGTTTTATACCTGTTTTGGTTATTGTTGAACCTAGTGTGAGATGTGAGGATTAGTGGTGAGCCAAATAAGCTTTTCCTTCAGTTCGAATAAGGGATTGTGAGCCAGTTAATATAAAGGTGACAGGTATAGCGAGATATTTGGATATCCTAATTCTATACCAGAACTGCAGGGTGGGTGTGATAGTCAGTTTTTGGGTTTGCTGTGGAAATGGGCAAGCTATTTCATGCCATATAACTGTGTGGAGAGAGTTTTGAAAAAAGAGCTTTCTAGGTCAATCCAGTGTTTCTTAATGTTTATAACTGACCAATAGTATATTCTTGTCAATGTGCTCGATTTGGAAGCTTGGGTCATGTTAATAAAATGTAAGATAGTCTGGAGCGTTTGTGAGCTCAAGTGAACATAGTGATAAGTCTGCAAGCAGTGGTAAAGACATTTTATGTAGGGCAATAAGTAAAGCTTGCATCTTTAATATATTAATCCTACATAGCCATCCAAAGTGTGGTAGATGCCATGAGGTGATGTTACATAGTTACATACATAGTTACATAGCTGGAAAAAAAAACTTGCGTCCATCAAGTATGTTTTTTCTGTTGATCCAAAAAAAAATAGAAAAAATATTTTTTTACCCCAAAATGGCAGTCAGTTATCTCCTTGGATCAAGCAGTTACCTCACTAATTTGAAATTATATCCCTGTATGTTATGTTTTTGCAAGTATTTATCCAGTTGCTGTTTAAACATCTGTATGGACTCTTATAAAACAACTTCTTCAGGCAGACAATTCAACATCCTTATAGTTTTTACTGTAAAAATAACTTTTCTTTGCCTTAGGCTAAATCTCCTATCTTCCAGCCTAAATGTGTGACCTCAAGTCCTATGTATAGCCCTGTTTATGAATATATTTCCAGATAATGGTTTGTACTGGCCCCGAATATATTTGTATAATGTTATCATATCTCCTCTAAGGTGCCGTTTTTCAAAACTAAAGAGATTCACATTTTTTAACCTTTCTTCATAACTAAAATGTTCCTTTCCTTATATCAATTTTGTAGCCCATCTCTGCATTTTTGATAGTGCCATGATATCCTTCTTTAGAACAGCATTATCAAGGTGTGGTCTTACCACCGATTCATAAAGAGGCAGAATTATATTTTCATCCCGAGAATTTATGCCCCTATTTAAACATGACAAAACCTTACTGGCCTTAGCAACTGCCGATTGACATTGCATATTGCTGCCTAATTTGTTGTCTATAACAATTCCCAAATTCTTCTTGTGTGTTGTTATCCCTAATTCACTACCATTTTGGGTGTAAGTTGCTTGTGCTTTCTTTACCCTGAAATGCATAACTTTGCATTTCTCTACATTAAATCTGCCATTTTGGTACCTAACCCCCAATCTATCTAAATCCCTCTGCAGCAAAGCAATATCCTGCTCACATTTTATTGCTTTACAAAGTTTTGTGACATCTGCAAACACTAAAACATGGCTTCCAATGCCTATTTCAATATCATTTATAAATATGTTAAATAAAAGAGGTCCCAAAACAGAATACTGAAGGACACCACTTACCACTTTTGTCCAGTTAGAAAATTTACCATTAATGACAACTCGTTGTACTCTGTCCTTAGCCAATGTTCTACCCAAGAGGAAGAATATTTATTTAGACCAATTTATTTTAGTTTGAACACTAACCTATTGTGAAGAACTGAGTCAAATGTCTTGGAAAAATCCTAGTAGATCACATCAACTGCAACACCCTGATCTATACTTCTACTTACTTCTTCGTAGAATGCAATTAGTTTAGCTTTACATGACCTATGCTTCATAAAACCATGCTAATAACAAAGTTCTTCCCAATAAATGCCTAAATACTATCCCTTAATAGCTCTTCAAATGCTTTCCCAGTCACAGAAGATCAGCTCACAGATCTATAATTTCCAGGCATTGATTTTGAACCCTTTTTAAATGTCGGAACAACATCTGCCTTCCTTCAATCCCCCTGTACAATTCCTGAAAGAAAATAATCTTGAAAGATTAAATACAGAGGCATAGACAGTAATAGTGACAAAAAGATATATAGAAATGGCGCTTAAGGATTTAAATAGTGGATGGTGCTGCTATACTCAAGTATTTTGCCACTACATATACTTAGAAAAGATACAATAAAACACAAAAAGGTAAACACACACACAGAAGAAAGGAGGTAGTTACCTGACATATAATATAATATTTGGTAACTGTTGATAAATATCTCCTCCTTTTATACAGCGAACATATCCAATATTGTATACAAGTTAGATAAATTGGCGCAAAATCTTTAAAAATAGACAATGGATGTAAACAGCAGTACCAGCAATATACCCTGGTAAAATGGTACACAGTAATATAAAAAGAGAAAAGTGCTAGTGCGCATGAAACATATAAAGTCACCTCCAATCTATTAAAGTGACTCGCAATATGCAAACAGTGATATTTATAAAAACCCAAAACAAGGGTGTAAAACCAAACACTGACAAGTGTATACTTATAGCCTGCCAGTAAATGCAGCTGGGTACTATAATGAGGGAGACAAAAAACAGGGAGACCCCCTCCCTGTTTTTTGTCTCCCTCATTATAGTACCCAGCTGCATTTACTGGCAGGCTATAAGTATACACTTGTCAGTGTTTGGTTTTACACACTTGTTTTGGGTTTTTATAAATATCACTGTTTGCATATTGCGAGTCACTTTAATAGATTGGAGGTGTCTCTATATGTTTCATGCGCACTAGCACTTTTCTCTTTTTATATTCAATATTGTATTGAAACAATATGACTATACAAAAAAATATAAACACAGAACAAAACATAGTGTAATCTGTATATAATACACAATAAAGTGGGAATTTTGAGCTGAAATCACTCACACTTTTCTGATCCATTTAGAAGTAGGCTCGGGACTTATACAGCTTTTATGTCACTTATTGGGACATAAGAATTTCCTCATAAGAATTTGAAACTCTGCTTCCCTCACTGGTGTGGAATACAACTTTGAGGATCCAGGGGAACCTCTCGAGGTCTCTGGTGGCTTAAACTCCTACAATTCGGTTTGAATTGTGCAGAACACCTCATGTCTCTCCCATTCCAAACCAATGTTGCTGCTAATGCCTAACTGGGACCTTTCTGGTGGCCTTATAGTTGGCAGCCTGGCCTTTCTGAGTGGAGAGGACTTCATCCTAATGAGAACCTCTTAAAGGCAGGACTCCCACCATGATAGTCTTCCACTATGCACAAATTCAACACTTCCACCGATCAATTCCAAATGGCTTATAGGCTCACCTCATTTGAGGGATTGTGCAAGCAGGGGGCTTTGATGAAGGCCATCTCAGGCCTCGACCAGCATTTGTTGAGGGTGAAGGCAGGAATAGACATTTATTCAAACAATACTGGGAGGAACACCTGGACAAAGCCTTTCCAGACAAACAATTGGATAAGATACTAATCTAACACCATGAAATTTTAATTTTGATTAGTTCCAAATACCAGAAAGACAGTTATAAATTATTATCATCATGGTATTGAATGCCAGCTGCTTTACACAGGATATGTCCCACAATCCCATCTGCACTGATGTAGGTACGGAGATAGAGGGGGACTGTGCAACTTGTTTAGTGGGATTGTACCGTACTGGCACATGGGTAAAGATACCCTATCTGACATTTTTGGAACCACACCTTTTATGAGAATTTGAGAAAGTATTGTGAAAAACAGATCTTTAACAGAACAATGGTTCTGCTACTGGTCTGTCATCATGTCAGGCCTATGTTTTTCCTTGCTTTGACAAAGATGCTAGGGACCCTAACCATTTTCCCCTATTGCGTTATGTAAAAAGCATAAAGCCAACTGTGCAGGATTACATTGTGCACAGTAAATGAGTCAGGGACAATGGTTGAGGGTGCAGGCACATCTTCTGTACACAGTTAGGGAGACAGAATGGGGTCTATTAATTGGATTCATTGTGGGGATGCTGTTGCACATATGGTGGACCTGTTGCCAGGTGCGGCCTTTTGGAGAGAAATACACCAGATACTAAATAGTGATGTCGCGAACATTACATTTTCAGTTCGCGAACGGCGAACGCGAACTTCCGCAAATGTTCGCGAACGGGCGAACGCAGCGAACCGCCATAGACTTCAATAAGCAGGTGAATTTTAAAACCCACAGGGACTCTTTCTGGCCACAACAGTGATGGAAAAGTTCTTTCAAGGGGAGTAACACCTGGACTGTGGCATGCCGGAGTGGGGTCAATGGCAAAACTCCCATGGAAAATTACATAGTTGATGCAGAGTCTGGTTATAATCCATAAAGGCCATAAATCACCTAACATTCCTAAATTGTTTGGAATAACGTGCTTTAAAACATCAGGTATGATGTTGTATCGATCAGGTAGTGTAAGGGTTACGCCAGCTTCACAGTGACAGACCAAACTCCCCGTTTAACGCACCGCAAACAACCGCAAACAGTCCATTTGCACAACCGCAAACTCCCCATTTGCACAAGGTTGGATACCAAGCTAGCCATGTCCCGTTCCTTGTCCTCACTGATGTCATTGAAGGTCTCTTCCTCCACCCAGCCATATACAACACCAAGGGTCCCCGAAAGGTGACCCTGGGATGCCTGCTGTGTTTGGTCTTCCACCTCCTCAAAGCCACCTTCCTCCTCTGACTCCTCTTCTTCAGACTACTCTCTCTGCGTTGCCTCTCTCTGCATTATTATAAGGTTTGTTAAGTAGTACTATTCCTATCAGTTTAATCTCTGTTATGTCCCCTATCAGGGGACGTGTATATGGCATCGATTTTAGGAACCGGGAGATGGAAAAAGATGCTTGGTCGGTCCTCCTACTTCAAATTTGGGGCACTGCGCGTGCAATCTAATGTGCCACCAGATAGGAGTGGTGTGTTAAGTAGTACTATTCTTATCAGTTTAATCCCAATGTCACGACTACTAGTGTGGTCCAGCACGCAGAAACTATGTAAACATATACATAGGCAAGAAAAGGAAAATAAAAGGACAGAGCGTAAACCGGACCTAAGAATGGCCGGACTAATACGCTAGAGACAGAGAATGGTCAAAGGGAAAGCCGAGGTCAAGGAAGCCAGAAAATACACAATACCGTTTACACAAGCTAAGTCAGGGAAACCAGAATTCAGAATAACCAGGATCAGGATACCAGGAAATCAGATTCACAATGATAAAGCACTCTCAGGAAACCAGGAACAGGAAACCACGACAAGGCAAGGTACTGGGGTGAGCTAGGGATTTAAATATCACGCAGCGGGCCGGCAGCCGCGACACCCTGTTACGTCCCCCTCATCAGGCCTTTTTTAGTCGAATGTATCGCCCACTGTCAGTCCCTTTGGGATCCATCCCTCATTCATCTTAATAAAGGTGAGGTAATCTAGACTTTTTTGACCTAGGCGACTTCTCTTCTCGGTGACAATACCTCCTGCTGCACTGAAGGTCCTTTCTGACAGGACACTTGGAGCGGGGCAGGCCAGAAGTTCTATCGCAAATTGGGATTGCTCAGGCCACAGGTCAAGCCTGCACACCCAGTAGTCAAGGGGTTCATCGCTCCTGAGAGTGTCGATATCTGCAGTTAAGGCGAGGTAGTCTGCTACCTGTCAGTCGAGTCGTTCTCTGAGGGTGGGCCCCGAAGGGCTGTGGCGATGCGTAGGACTTAAAAAGCTCCGCATGTCCTCCATCAACAACACGTCTGTAAAGCGTCCTGTCCTTGCCGGCGTGGTCGTGGGAGTAGGAGGATTACTTTCACCTCTTCCCCTGTTAGATTCCCGTTGTGCTGTGACATCACCCTTATACGCTGTGTAAAGCATACTTTTTAATTGATTTTGGAACTGCTGCATCCTTTCCGACTTGCCGTAATTCGGTAAAATTTCAGGCACTTTCTGCTTATACCGGGGGTCTAGTAGCGTGGACACCCAGTACAGGTCGTTCTCCTTCAGCCTTTTTATATGAGGGTCCCTCAACAGGCACAACAGCATGAAAGACCCCATTTGCACAAGGTTGGATGCCGAGCTACTCATGTCCCGTTCCTCGTCCTCAGTGATCTCACTGAAGGTATGTTCTTCCCCCCAGCCACGTACAACACCACGGTACCAGATTGGTGACAATGAGCACCCTGGGATGCCTGTTGTGGTTGGTCTTCCTCAAAGTGAGGAAGTTGCAAATGAGTTGCACTGGTGTGACACTGTGCCCTGGCAGGCCCTGAAACGCACACGTGTGAAGGAAACTGACTGCTATTATATAACAGTCCAAAAAGTTTTTTTTTGTTAAATGCAAGCTATTGTGACACCAGATATGAGTGGTGGCACTGGGAAAGTGGGCACAGTATACGCTGTGAGCCTGACACACGCTGGCAGACAACTAACTGCTATTCAATCTATTACAGTCAAAAATTTTTATTTTTTTTAAATGTACATTACTGTTACACCAGATATGAGTTGCACTGGAGTGACACTGTGCCCTGGTAGGCCCTGAAACGCACACGTGTGAAGGAAACTGAATGCTATTATATTACAGTCAAAAAAGTGTTGTTGTTTTTAAATGCAAGCTATTGTGACACCAGTGAGTGAGTGGTGGCACTGGGCAGGCCCTGAAATGCACACATGTGAAGGAAATTGACTACTATTATATTACAGTCAAAAAAGTGTTGTTGTTTTTTTTAAATGCAAGCTATTGTGACACCAGTGAGTGAGTGGTGGCACAGGGCAGGCCCTGAAACGCACACGTGTGAAGGAAACTGACTGCTATTATAGAAACATAGAAACATAGAATGTGACGGCAGATAAGAACCATTCGGCCCATCTAGTCTGCCCAGTTTTCTAAATACTTTCATTAGTCCCTGGCCTTATCTTATAGTTAGGATAGCCTTATGCCTATCCCACGCATGCTTAAACTCCTTTACTGTGTTAACCTCTACCACTTCAGCTGGAAGGCTATTCCATGCATCCACTACCCTCTCAGTAAAGTAATACTTCCTGATATTATTTTTAAACCTTTGTCCCTCTAATTTAAGACTATGTCCTCTTGTTGTGGTAGTTTTTCTTCTTTTAAATATAGTCTCCTCCTTTACTGTGTTGATTCCCTTTATGTATTTTTTTTTTCAATGTTTCGTTTTTATTGAAATTTTGTTGCATTCAAATGTAAGGGGGTACAGAATGAAGAAAGGGGATGGGGACATGAATATGCAAAGTCGTATTATCTCATTTCACAGTACATATTAAACATTGATCTGAATTAAACAAAGGAGACGACAGGTGTTGATACATTCAGGTGGTACATGCAAAATACATACAGAATGCATACATATTACACATCGTTTATTAAGTACCATTCTCCAAGTTGTTTTCCTTCTGTAATTTTTGTGCCTATACTTGCATATAGTGCTGACTAATGTCCGCCCTGTGGACTGTGTGTGTTCGCCAGATTGTATGCATATTCATAGGGTGGGGTATAGGGGGGGAAGTGGTGTTAGATAAAGTAAACAAGGGGGTAACTTAGTAACCAGTGTTTATACATTACGATACGAGAGTCTTGTACTAGTTCCATGTAGTGTTCAATTTGTGTTACTTGTCTGAGCTATGCGGTATACCTTAAATGCGTAAATTTGTAAATTTGTAAATTTGTAAATTTGTAAATTCCCAGGTGCTAGCCTGTGGGGCGTTGGCTTTGAAGTCATGAAGTGTGTTAAATGATAGTGGTGTGAGTTTTCACTGTTTCAATATTTCCTTGCGTGCCGTGTGCCAATTTTCCCAGTGTGTGGAGTAGGATTCGGCACGACCCTGCAGTTTGTATGCCATGCGTTCGTACATAGCGATATTGTCTAGTCTACCCCATACCTCTAGCGGTGTTGGGGCGCTCCTTTTCTTCCAGTGACATGCTATGCTGGTTTTAGCTGCGGTTAAAATGTGCAGGAGGACATGTTTAGTTTTGTCATTTAACAATTCTGGAGACAGGTGGAGGAGGAAGCATTCTGGTGTGAATGGGAGTCTGCGAGGTGTAATCAGTTTGATGGCTTTCCCTATTTGTTTCCAAAAGTCGGTCACTGCAGGGCATGTCCAAAAAATGTGTAACATATCTCCCCTGGGGGCATCGCATCTCCAGCAGTTAGGTGGTGTGGTCTTATATATGAGAGCCAGCCTGACTGGTACCATATACCACCTCATAAGTATTTTACAGTAAGCCTCCCAGTGCGCTAGGCTGTTAAACGTTTTTCTAGTTGTCTGAATGGCTTGTAGCCATAGTGGCATCGGGATGTTTACTTCGAGCTCGCGTTCCCACAGGCGCATGTAGGTGTGCTTGTGGAGCGGATCTCTATCGTTGAGAGCTGTATAGCACATGGATAATGATTTTGATTGCGTGGGTCGTTTTATGCAGTGTCGGCCGAAGTGTGTTAGTTGTGTTTCCTCACAGTAATGTGCGTTTAAATTTTGTAAGATGTGTTTTATCCTGATGTATTTGAAAATGTCCCTGGGGGGAAGGTTGAACTCCAGTTGGAGCACTGGAAACGGTTTCAGGCCTGCTTCTGTGTACAGTTGGGCTATCGAGTGTATGCCACTCGTAGTCCATGTTGTCATAGTGATATTTTCAGCTAAGTCTGAGATTGTTTGTATAGGTGCGAAGTATAGGAGATTAGTCGCACCTGTGAGTGTGCCTGCCCACTTCTTCCAGCTTTTTAGTAGATGGTTTGTGCTCTGTAAGGGGTTGTTCGCGGGCGTCTTCCCGAGTACACCTGCCCGCAGTGCGGCTTGCACGGTGAGTGGCTTAATGCAGGCGTTTTCTAGGGAAACCCAAATGGGAGTGTGTTGGCGTGTGAGTATTTCCAGGCCTTGTGCCAGGATTGCTGCTCTATAGTACATCCTGATATTGGGGATGCCCAGCCCCCCTTTATTCGGGGAAAGCCAGGTTAGGCGCCTAGCTAGTCTTGGTGGCTTTTTTTTCCAAATGTAGGCATTGAAGATACTTTGGAATTTGTGTAGTAGTTTGTCATTAAGTGGTATGGGAATAGTGCGGAATAGATATAGGATATGTGGCAGTGCCATCATTTTGATGGTGTTCACCCTACCCAACCATGATATTTCCAGATCTTGCCAGCCATCTAGTAGCGATTGCAGTTTATGGGCCACCTTGGTGTGATTCTCTTTAGGAAGATGTTGGGCTGATTTGGTCAGATTAATACCTAAGTATTTTATGGATACCTTCCTCCAGTCAAATGGATGTGAGTCCATGAGGGACTGCACGGTGCGCTGGGGGAGGTTTATGGGCAGGGCTTGTGTCTTTTTGAGGTTATTCCTATAGTATGAAACTCTTCCATACTCTTGGAGAAGAGTCATTAAATTTGGGATGGATCGTTCTGGTTCGGAAACGTATACCAACACGTCATCTGCGAATAAGGCTAGTTTTTGGGTCCCTGCTGGAGTGTCTAAGCCTGTTATCAGGGGGTCATGTTTGATGCGTTGTATAAGTGGTTCTAAACATAAGATGAAAAGTAGCGGGGACAACGGGCATCCTTGGCGTGTGCCGTTGCTTATGTGGAATGTGTTTGACAGGAAGCCGGAGTTGAAGATCTTGGCTGATGGCATTTGGTACAATGCCTTAATACCTCTCAGGGATTGGCTAGTGAAGCCCATTTTGGATAGGGTGGCCTCCATGTATAGCCAGTTCAGGCGGTCGAACGCTTTTTCAGCGTCAAGCGCCAGAACTGCTCCTGATTTCTTATATTTGTTAGCCCAGTTGATCATATTGATGAAGTGTCTAGTATTATCACCCGCTTGTCTACATGGGACAAATCCCGCTTGTTCGGCCGAGACTAGGTCGGGGAGGTTACGTTTCAATCTTGTTGCCCAAAGTTTCGCATACAGTTTAATGTCTGCGTTCAGTAAGGAGATAGGTCGAAGATTTTCGCTTTGAGTGGGTGGCTTGCCTGGTTTGGGCAGGGTAACAATGTGTGCCTCCAGCATCTCCGCCGGGAGAGTGCCTGTTTGTTTAATGGTGTTGAATAGGTCTGTGAGGTGGGGTGTCAATGTCTGTGCTAATTTGTGGTAATAATAATTAGAGAGCCCGTCGGGGCCAGGTGCCTTGTGTTTGGGCAGGGACTTAATAGTGTTGAGCACCTCTTCTTCCGTGAATGGTTCGTCCAATTGCCTACAGGCTATTGGGGAGAGTCGCGGTAGTGATGTTTTGTTTAGAAAGGCCTCTATTGTCTCAAGTGTGGGTTGGGGTGTCGATGGGTCTTTTTCCAAGTTGTAAAGCGTGTCGTAGTAATGTGCCAGTTCGTTTACGATATCTAAGGGGTTATATAATCTGCCTCTTGTGGGGGAGTCAATGTAAGGGATTTTGGTTTGTAGTTGTTTGTGTTTGAGTTTCCTGGCCAGTATTTTCCCTGCTTTGTTCCCTTGCGTGTAATAGTTGAGTTTGAGAGACCTCATCCATCTTTCGGTGGATAAGAGGTCTAGTTCGTGTAGTTCCCTTTGTATTTCGGAGATTTGTTTTGTTATGGCTTTTGTTGGATTAGCTTTGTTTTTTGTCTCAAGGGGTGTCAGTTCTAGTCGCAGGAGGGCACGTTTGTCTTTAGTTATCTTTTTAAGTTTGGACCCTTCCCTTATGAGTACTCCCCGTAAAACTGCCTTGTGAGCAACCCAGATGGTTGGGGCTTGGATGTCATCTGATGAGTTGATATGGAAGTATTCCGTTGCTTCTTTGACTACTGTGTCAAGTATGTGTGGGTTATCTAGTAAGCTCTCGTTGAGTCTCCACTTTCCCCTACCTCTCGCCGAGTGTAAAGATCTAAAAGTGATTGATAGCGGGGCGTGGTCTGACCACGTCCTCAGTCCTATGTGTATGTCCTCTATATTATTTAAGGTCACCTTGTCTACCAGACAGTAGTCTATCCTTGAATACGTTCTGTGTACCTGTGAAAAGAACGTATAGTCTCTTTTGGTAGGGTATATAGAGCGCCATGTGTCATAAAGCTCATTGTGGGAAATTGTTTTGCTTAAGTCAGCGCTTATCGCTCTTGACTGAGCGGTGGGGTTTTTTTGGCCTTCTCGCTGTATATCAAGATCAGGGTTCAGGGTACAATTAAGGTCACCACATATTATCGTGTGGCCTTGTTTGATTTTAGCGAGGTGCAGCAAAGACTTACGAATAAACTTATTCTGGGCTTCATTTGGGGCGTATAGTGTTGCTATAGTCATCATCATGCCATTTAGGTTACCCACCAGAACCAGCAGTCGCCCGTCTTTGTCAGTATATCTGTTTGTTTCTTGAAAGACCCAATCCTTGTGGAAGAGAATAGCGACCCCTTTGGATTTGGTAGGTGAGAGCGCGTGGAACACCTGGGGGTAGTGAGGGGAGTGAATGCGTGGGGTTTTGCGGACACAGAGATGTGTCTCCTGGAGGCATATAACTGCCGCTTTAGATTTCTGCATTTCTTGCACCAGGAGGCGCCTCTTATGCGGGCTATTCAGGCCTTTGACATTTAGCGAATAGATTTTAAACGTAGGCAGCGTCATGGTTGTGTGTGGGGATGCAGAGCTTTAGCGCCTGGGACCAGTAGGGCCTGGCGGCCAACCTGGGGAGTGTTGCGTGCGGTCAAGGGTAGGCAAACGCACAGACATTGTGTATTTAGGTCAGTTACACACATTATGAGTGGTGGAATACTGGTACCTTGCATAGCATCTAGGAACATTTTTATACATGTTAACAAATATCGTACAAACACATTTAAACCTTGGGATGGGGTGAAGGGGGGAGAACAAGGGGATACCTGTGTCCAGCACAGGGATGTAGATCGCCTCAGGTGAGAGTTTGGCATCTCTCGAGTGTGGGCGATGGGGGGTGTGGACAGACGGCTCCACCGAAGCCGAGCCTATTAAAATTCTACCTTGAGGAGCCAAATGGAATGAGATAGGTACCCATTAGAATATGGTGTTGGGGGCCCGAATCTAAAGCATACTAAAACATAACTGTCGGTAGCCCAATTTAGGCGATATATGTCCTAATGGTGTCGGATCTGGGGTGTACACCATACCGGCTCCCCCAACATGTACCGACCACGCCTGTTAGGTAGGCTAAGGGTTTTACTTGTGGCGTTGAGAGACATTACTTCGCTATGGGGATCCACCTCATGGGCCAGTTGGGAGGTCGACAGTTATTACTTTGCGTGGTTTCCTATAGGCAAGAGTCACCCTGTTGGTTTATGTAAACCTTATGCTGGATTGCATTAGTTTCGTTTACAGGGTGCTGGGTAGGCAAGTTGCTAAACTACTGTATCATAAACATAACACAAAACAGCTACGATCAGTTGCAATTAAAAACCGAACATTAAACAAAACCGTTATGTCCACTGATGTGGCTTAACCGGAAACCCTGAATACATGTATATAAGTTATTTAGTAAATCAAAAGCATATTGCAGAAAGTGATACTTAAGTGAGTGAGCCGGCAAGGCCTAGGCCCTGGATGTTCTGCTTCAAAGTTCTTAAGGTGCTGCCGCTTTCGAAGTCGATCCCGCCATCATCCAGTCAGCTGTCAGCTTCCTTGGTTGCGTGTGCGTGGGAGAGTTGCGGCCCATGTTATGGTGTAGGCCCCAGTCTTTAAGTTTCGCCATTCCGGCCTCCGGGTCTAATACTACTTCAGTTTTGCCTTTGTGCCAAATTAGCAGTTTAGTAGGGTAACCCCATCTGTACGGGATCTGTCGATTGCGTAGGGTTTTCGTAATATTAATAAACTCACGTCGTCTTGCCATGGTAGCTGCTGAGAGATCGGCAAAAATGCTGAGTCCTTGGTACGGTTCAGGTAGCGTTTCCAGTTTCCTCGTCGCAGACAAGACTGCTTCTTTTGAGCTGTAGTAGTGGAAGCGTGCTATAACATCTCTCGGCGTGTCTGCCGTTAGCCTGGCCGGTCTCGGCAACCTGTGCGCTCTGTCCAGCGTCCAGGCCTCAGCCCCGAGCTGTGGTACTATTGCTGAGCATAGGGTTTGTAGAAATTTTGGGAGGGCCTCATTCGGGATTGTATCAGCTATGCCCCTGAAGCGTAGATTATTTCTACGGGCCCTGTCCTCCATATCGGCCATTTTAAGCTTTAGAGTTGCTTGATCTTCCTCCAAGCGGTGTATGTGGTCCACCAACTCGTTGTGGGCTGTGCACATATCATCCGTTTTGGTTTCCAGGCGGTCAGTGCGGTCTCCTAGCTCTTGAATATCGTCGCGCAGTTCTTTGGTAATCTGCTTGAAATCGGTCCTAAGAGACTCTTTTAGGTCCTGCAGCATTAAACGAAGGCTGTGATTAGTTACCAGGGAGTCCCCGTGGGGGGTCTGATCTGCATCTTCGATGGATAATGCAGCGGCATCTGCAAAATCAGAGGCTTCTGGAGTTCCGCCGTCGCCATCTTGTTTTTGCCGCGGGCGGTCTTTTTTGGCATTCCGGACCGGGTCCGTCAATTTCAGCTGTCTTGATGGTGCCATGCTGTATTAGGATGTTGGGGCGACTGGATGGGTGAGTTTTGCGGTATGTCTGGCTCGTTTTAGACGGCTTTTAGGCTCGGTGGCTGCGGAGCTCCGTTACAGTGCGACTACTCCATGCGGTCGCAGGACACGCCCCCCCCTTTATGTATTTAAATGTTTCTATCATATCCCCCCTGTCTCGTCTTTCCTCCATGCTATACATGTTAAGATCCTTTAACCTTTCCTGGTAAGTTTTATCCTGCAATCCATGAACCAGTTTAGTAGCCCTTCTTTGAACTCTCTCTAAGGTATCAATATCCTTCTGAAGATAGGGTCTCCAGTACTGTGTACTGTAATTATATTACAGTCAAAAAAGTGTTGTTTTTTAAATGCAAGCTATTGTGACACCAGTGAGTGAGTGGTGGCACTGGGCAGCCCCTGAAACGCACACATGTGAAGAAAACTGACTGCTATTGTATTACAGTCAAAAAAGTGTGGTTTTTTTTTAAATGCAAGCTATTGTGACACCAGTGAGTGCGTGGTGGCACTGGGCAGGCCCTGAAACGCACAGTAGTGGAGGAAACTGAATGCTATTATATTACAGTCAAAAAAGTGTTGTTTTTTAAATGCAAGCTATTGTGACACCAGTGAGTGAGTGGTGGCACTGGGCAGCCCCTGAAACGCACACATGTGAAGGAAACTGACTGCTATTGTATTACAGTCAAAAAAGTTTGTTTGTTTTTTAAATGCAAGCTATTGTGACACCAGTGAGTGCGTGGTGGCACTGGGCAGGCCCTGAAACGCACAGTAGTGAAGGAAACTGAATGCTATTATATTACAGTCAAAAAAGTGTTGTTTTTTTAAATGCAAGCTATTGTGACACCAGTGAGTGAGTGGTGGCACTGGGCAGGCCCTGAAATGCACACATATGAAGGAAATTGACAACTATTATATTACAGTCAAAAAAGTGTTGTTGTTTTTTTAAATGCAAGCTATTGTGACACCAGTGAGTGAGTGGTGGCACTGGGCAGCCCCTGAAACGCACACATGTGAAGGAAACTGACTGCTATTGTATTACAGTCAAAAAAGTTTTGTTTTTTTTTTAAATGCAAGCTATTGTGACACCAGTGAGTGCGTGGTGGCACTGGGCAGGCCCTGAAATGCACAGTAGTGAAGGAAACTGAATGCTATTATATTACAGTCAAAAAAGTGTTGTTTTTTTAAATGCAAGCTATTGTGACACCAGTGAGTGAGTGGTGGCACTGGGCAGGCCCTGAAATGCACACATGTGAAGGAAACTGACTACTATTATATTACAGTCAAAAAAGTGTTGTTGTTTTTTTTAAATGCAAGCTATTGTGACACCAGTGAGTGAGTGGTGGCACAGGGCAGGCCCTGAAACGCACACGTGTGAAGGAAACTGACTGCTATTATATTACAGTCAAAAAAGTGTTGTTTTTTAAATGCAAGCTATTGTGACACCAGTGAGTGAGTGGTGGCACTGGGCAGCCCCTGAAATGCACACATGTGAAGGAAACTGACTGCTATTGTATTACAGTCAAAAAAGTGTTTTATTTTTTAAATGCAAGCTATTGTGACACCAGTGAGTGAGTGGTGGCACAGGGCAGGCCCTGAAACGCACACGTGTGAAGGAAACTGACTGCTATTATATTACAGTAAAAAAAGTGTTGTTGTTTTTTGAATGCAAGCTATTGTGACACCAGTGAGTGAGTGGTGGCACTGGGCAGCCCCTGAAACGCACACATGTGAAGGAAACTGACTGCTATTGTATTACAGTCAAAAACGTTTTTTTTTTTTTAAATGCAAGCTATTGTGACACCAGTGAGTGCGTGGTGGCACTGGGCAGGCCCTGAAATGCACAGTAGTGAAGGAAACTGAATGCTATTATATTACAGTCAAAAAAATGTTGTTCTTTTAAAATGCAAGCTATTGTGACACCAGTGAGTGAGTGGTGGCACTGGGCAGGCCCTGAAATGCACACATGTGAAGGAAACTGACTACTATTATATTACAGTCAAAAAAGTGTTGTTGTTTTTTTAAATGCAAGCTATTGTGACACCAGTGAGTGAGTGGTGGCACAGGGCAGGCCCTGAAACGCACACGTGTGAAGGAAACTGACTGCTATTGTATTACAGTCAAAAAATGTTTTTTTTTTTTTTAAATGCAAGCTATTGTGACACCAGTGAGTGAGTGGTGGCACAGGGCAGGCCCTTAAACGCACACGTGTGAAGTAAACTGACTGCTATTGTATTACAGTCAAAAAAGTTTTGTTTTTTTTTAAATGCAAGCTATTGTGACACCAGTGAGTGAGTGGTGGCACTGGGCAGGCCCTGAAACGCACACGTGTGAAGTAAACTGACTGCTATTGTATTACAGTCAAAAAAGGTGTTGTTTTTTTTAAATGCAAGCTATTGTGACACCAGTGAGTGAGTGGTGGCACAGGGCAGGCCCTGAAACGCACACGTGTGAAGGAAACTGACTGCTATTATATTACAGTAAAAAATTATTATTATTTTTTTATGCAAGCTATTGTGACACCAGTGAGTGAGTGGTAGCACAGGGCAGGCCCTGAAACGCACACGTGTGAAGAAAACTGACTGCTATTATATTACAGTCAAAAAAGTTTTGTTTTTTTTTAAATGCAGGCTATTGTGACACCAGTGAGTGAGTGGTGGCACTGGGCAAGTGGGCACAATATACGCTGTGAGCCTGACACACAGGCTGGCAGGCAGGCAACTGCAATTACATTACACAGAAAGAAAAAAAAAGCCGACTGATGTTCTAGCCCTAAAAAGGACTTTTTGGGGTGCTGTCCTTACAGCAGAGATACGATGAGTCCTTCAGGACTGTAGTGGACACTGAATATTACCTAGCTATCAATTTCCCTATCAAATCAGCAGCAGCTACAGTGTCCCTACTCTCACTAAGAATGCAGCTTCACAATGAATGTAAAATGAATGCTGAGGTTGGAGGGTCTGGGAGGGAGGGTCTGCTGCTGTTTGGCTGGAATGTTTCTGCTGACTGTGAGGTACAGGGTCAAAGTTTACTCGATGATGACGAATAGGGGGCGGACCGAACATCGCATATGTTCGCCATCCGTGGCGAACGCGAACAAGCGATGTTCGCCAGGAACTATTCTCCAGCGAACCGTTCGCCAGCGAACCGTTCGGGAGATCACTAATGCTGAACACATTGGTGGATGCAAAACTGGCATTCACCCCTGAGATCCTCTTGTTGCATCTCACTGACATACCCAACAAATTCAAAAAGTCTATACTGCCACCTTTAATTAACACTGTCTTTATTTTGATTCCTTGTCACTGGAGGTCAAAAATACCCTAACAGTGAAGGAATAAATGGAGAGGGTAGAGAAGATCTGGAAAATTGAAGCGCTGATTCTCTCGGTAGTAGGCAAAGCTAAAAAAATCCATTGTTTCCTTGGCTTCAATGGCTGTCCTCAGATGCTGCAGAAACCCGGTGAGTGCAGACTGTATCCTGCTGGGGGGGGATGTGCTTGTCCCGGCATGGACTGGGAGGGGCCAGGGGTTCAGGAAAGATGGAGGATGGCAGAAGTATGAGTGGAGAGATGGGAGAGTCCATGTAGGAGATGTTGAGGTCCTGGTGGTGATCTCAGATCTCAAGTGAGGCTTTTGGAAAATAAATGAGTACCTATGGAATTGGGGGCTCCCTCCCCTCCCCAAGGGAGGAGAATTTTGGGTGGCCTGTGTGGTGTCTGTGGGGAGGCATGACTGGGCAGGAGTGCAGCGTCTCTTTCTAATTATTTACTTGCTTACTTATTTATATACGTATATCTATTAATATATTTTTCTTTCCCCTCCATTTGTAATTTTTTTTTTTTATTCATCTTTTTTTTTAGACAAATACTCATATTAACAATTACTTAAATATCAATACATATGGGTAAATAATATATGTGAATAGGTATTAAAATACATGTTCTTATTCATAAGAATTACAGTTTTTTTCTCCTTTCCTCCTTTCCTTTATCTTCATTGCCCTCCTCTTATTTATCCTTTGGTTAATAGAGTGATATGGACATACAATTATAAAAGACATACCATAATAGAACTAGACTAAGACAAAAAATAAAAAAAAAAACACCAAAAAGAAGCGATAGGCAGTTGAGTATATCATATTATTTTATTGAATGGGGCACTATTTCTTTGTATGTTTCATCTTTATGGGAGAACTTTGAATGTGTGTAATAAGCTATGAGTTCAGATTTTTGGGGGTTAATCTTTATCTAAAATATCTAACCAGTTATTCCAAAATTTAAATTCTAGTTAGATTGACTTATCATCGCCTTTTCCATAGAACATTGTGTAAGAATCTAAGTTTTAATTTTAAGCCAGGTTGGTACTTTGGTTGACAACCAGTTTCTTGCTAATAATAATTTGTTTGCTGTCAGGATATGTAAAATTATTATCCATTCCATCTTTTTTTGTTTAGGAAAATTTAAATGTAAAAGAGCCTTTTCTGGGTTCAATTCCCATTCAAGTCTAAACCATTCTATCAACCGTTAGTATATATAATTCCATATGGTTGTTTCTTTGGACATGCGCACCAAATGTGGGCAAAGTCCCATTTTAGCAAGTCACATCTCCAACAATTTGAGGAAACATTAGGATACATCTTACTAAGGGTTGAAGGGACTCTACACCAACGATTTATTACATTTAAATTGGACCTCATTAAGGTTCAAACAATGTACTGTTTTATAAAAATTGTCTAAAGACTTATTCCATTCGTGTATATCGATTTGAATTTGAGGTTCATTTTCCCATTTTTTTAAAGGCTGAATGAAGAGTTTATTTTTTAGTTTGTCTGATCAGGTCTTGACCTTTGGCGGTCAGATGATTAGTCATCTTGTTTTAAGATCCTATTAAGTATCTCAGAAGCCTTATTTTCTGTTGTCGAAATGAATTTCGATTTTATGAAGCCTTTAACTCTGAGATACTTAAAAAAGCCCTGGTTTGGAAGACCATATTCAGATTGTAATTCTTGGAAAGATTTAATATTAATCCCTGTTGTGAGATCTTGAATGTTTTTTTTTCCTTTTTCCTGCCAAGAGTTAATATTCAACTTTTCCATCAATCCATTTAAAATCCTAAGAGGAAGACACAGTAAGATTTTGTTATTCAATCCATTTTTATCTTTGAATCTATTCCAATTTAACAAGAGGAGAGTCGTTATCACTTATGACCAGGTGGGGCAGCTGTATTTTAAAAGACCAAAATAACAACAACATATCTTGAGTCTCTGTCTCATTTATTTCAAGTTTATACCATCTTTCATTTATTGCCCTACTATTTTGTGATGCTACTGCGTGTGCCTAAAGAGCAGCATTTGCATATTCCTGTATAATTGGAATCCCCCGTCCTCCTTTATTTATTTTTTTAGATAGTAATTGTAAACCTAATCCTGGTCTTTTGTCTAACCTAATGTATTTTGAAAAGGTTGTTTGAATCATTTTAAGCCATGGAGAGGATATTGACAGAGGAAGCATTCAACATATGTGGGTGAACCTAGGGAGTATGTATGCTTTGATGGAATTTATTCTGCCCCACCATGAAACTTCAAGAGGTTTCCATACTTTAAATAATCTATTCATCTATTCAACCCTGTATGATTGAGCCTGATGTCCAGCAGGCTCCTGCAGCAGAAACAATACCTACAGGACAGAGCAGCACTGGCCTCTGCTCTACCGGACCATGTGTTCTGGGACCGGATGACCCACTTTCCTACCCAGCTGTAACGCAGGCTACAGGGGCAGAGCGCTGCTTGCCGCTGCCCTCCAAGTGACCACAATGCTATACCTGGAAGTACTAGAGAGACCGGGGATGACGGACACCCATTCAGCAGCCTTGGACCTGTATGACAGAGCCTGGCACTGGAGGCTTCCCGACCAACTAATTGTTTTTGGGTGGGTTGCCTGACTAACTCAGGTACTGACCAGCAGCAGATCAGGTACCTGGTTAGTCATCCCTTGGGGGGAAGATGTATGGCAGAAATGCCTCTGCCACATGCTCTTGGAGGGGCCTGCTTGCCAGCCACTTGCCAAAAGACTATGGGCCCTTTAAAAACTTATGTGATTTCTGTACTTTTGTACTCCATAAGTAGGTCATTCAGCAGCCTTGGACCTGTAAGACAGAGCCTGGCACTGGAGGCTACCCAACCAACTAATTGTTTTTGGGAGTTTAAGCATGCGTGGGATAGGCATAAGGCTATCCTAACTATAAGATAAGGCCAGAGACTAATGAAAGTATTTAGAAAATTGGGCATACTAGATGGGCCGAATGGTTCTTATCTGCCGTCACATTCTATGTTTCTATGTTTCTATGATTCTAGGGCACAATTATGACTTCCATGGAAATCCTGAATCCCTGAACCGATCAAGGTGATTTTTGGATATGTTGGTCCCCCAGATTGGGGCTATCAGGGGATATGAGGTTTCCATGTGTTTTAGGGGTACTTTTGGGGTGTTGTTGTATTGCCTGTTTTTCTGTGCTTGGAGATAATTGGATTAGATTAGTACAGTTCCTGATCCAATAATCTCCCAGGTCTTATTATGTATGGGAGTGTCCTGGATCTGAAAGCCAATGTGATTGTGTAATTTTTTTATACTGTGGTTTACTCTCAGGTCCTGGGGGGAGTGCCCCTTACATATAAGGCCAGTTGTGGCTGACATTAAACAAGTTCCTGCCTACCCTCAACATCTCATGTGTGGGGGGAACAGCTCTCTCTGCTCTGGGGATTGCTATATCACTATACTCCTCTGGGTTATAATCACTTACTCTTTTAAGAGCAGCCTGCTACACTCTCTGGAGTAGGAGAGGTCTGCCCACTGAAGGCTGGATCCTGGTCTTGGGTACAGGGTGGGTGGAGGATGGCGAGACCCCAACCAAGCTGTAATGCTGGAAGTGGGGACTACGGTGCTGATGGTGTCTGGTGGAGTGCTTGGAAGTACTCGGAGGTACTAGGAAGCAGTGATTGGCGGAGGCACCCAGTCGGGGTGCCAATCGCCCTGCCACAAAAACGGAACTCAATCGTCAGTACCCCATTAGAATGTCCCCACCAATTAATCAGAACTTTTGCACTTGCAACATAAGTGTGAAATCACAAGGGAAGTAATTAATGAGTCGCCATTTTGAATAGGCGAACGCCAGCCAGGGGGAGAATTCGTACCTTAAAAGGAGATGCTTCCCTTAGAGGTTCAGCACAGGAACCTTGCAAACGGAGACTGGTCAGGGATTGTGCCACTGTGGGGGCTTCTTAGGTTGGTTGGGCACAGTTTTGGGGCACTAGCTAGTTTGGCGGGCTTTTCTGTGCCTGGGAGATAAAGGGGTAACCTCTTTTCCTGCAATTTGGCTCCCAGGCACAGAGACTCCTGGGATGAATACCCCCTTGTTGTTTTGTTTGGGAGACTTCTTGCCTCACGGGATGGCTTTCCATACCTGGGAGACAAAGGGATATTAACCTATTTTCCTGCCTTTGGCTCCCAGGTGTGGAAGATCCTAAGATATGACCCCTGTTTGTTTGGATGAAGACCCCTTGGATGGGGCTATGCATAAAAACTGTGTGCACCAATAAAGGATTGTAAGAAATGTACCCTTTATCTAGTCTTGTTGATGTTTGGGGAAGGGATTGCTGAACCGCTAAATGTACTTGTATGCGGTAATCACTGAATATCTAGCACTTCGGGAGGAACCAAATGAAAGGCTAATGAAATACCAGCGTTCGTTACAGTTGTGATATATACAATGAATAAGCTGATGATTTACATCGACCAGTGATTTAATGATATGTACTGGTATGTCTTGTGAGATAGTCTTAATTTAAAGTGACAAAAAGTAGCGAAACCCACCAGATGTTATATCAAACATTTTGGCTGTTATGTTCCGCTATGAATCTTTTGTATAAGGAGAAGGCCCTATCATAGGATCGACGAGTGATAAGTGATAGAGCCATTTTAGTCAATACTTGGCTATGTTTCAACAACTCATTTAATTCATTATTAGGTCTTGGAACAGTGGGGCGGCTGTAGCTATTCGTGAGGCAGTAGGAAGGGTTTCCGGAATGCCTGGAATTAAAAACGAGACAAAGGGAAGACCTCTTGGAATTGAAAACGAGACAAATGGTCAGCAGCTGCACTGTGAATTCCTGGAACATGACAGCAAACTAAGTAAAATTGTTTACAAGCTGCTAACCAAGTTAGTCTTCTAAGAAATCTCATTATAGTTAATGAAGATGAACAGCCGGCCCATAAATGGCCCCAAGCTACTGCAACATATACTTCAAATAACAAAAAAAAAGTTGAGAGAGAACCCTTCTATGCTTAGAACCTCCTCTGGCCAACTACCCCACAGCAAATTATTACTGAATATGGCTGCGAACCCGGTGGTGGCTGCTGCATCTGTCCAGATGATGCGGGAATGTACAGATACTTGAGGAAGAAACATACTCTTCCCATTCCAATTTAAAAGAAATTGGTGCCACATGAGAATGTCAGTGGAAGTATGTTTGCTTAGCGAGCTACGACTGATGTCATTGGGAAATTCACGGAGTAAGCTAAGAAGTTTAGATATGAAGGCTCTACCTTGTGGGATGATTCTCATCACAAAATTACCGTATATACTCGAGTATAAGTCGAGTTTTTCAGCACATTTTTTGTGCTGAAAAACCCTCACTCGACTTATACTCGAGTTAATGTATGTATTATGGCAACTTACATTGCCATAATACAGACAAGGACCGCCGGGCTCATTACAAGCCCGGCGGTCCTGTTGGGGGGCTGGCAGAGAGCATTAACTTACCTTCCTGCAGCTCCTGTCAGCTCCCTTCTCCTCCGTGCAGCTCCTCTGTCAGCTCCCACTGTAAGTCTCGCGAGAGCCGCGGTCACAATTGTTGGTCACAAAACTGCCCTCGACTTATACATGAGATCGAATTATACACGAGTATATACGGTAAGGGAGCCTAGAAGAGATTGTAACTCCTTACAGTTACAGGAACCAATTTGAATATATTGGTTGATACTTTTAAGAATGTTATTGACTTTATCTTGCGGAAGGCTGTCTTCCATAGCTGCAGAGTCTGGGTGAGTGCCAAGGAAATTAATAATAGTGTCAGAACTTCTGTTTTTTGGGGAGAGACTTGTACTCCTAATGTGTGGAATAATTGTATTGCTTTATTTAAATTACTTGGGTGGAAGTTTTGTTCTTGATAGGAAATCCTCCAAATAATGGATTACTGTGTGGCAGCAGCATGTATTAAGTAACAGCCAGCACAAGGTCTCTGCAAATGTGTTGAATATTTTTGGGCTGCTTTGTGATCTAAAAGTAAGTCTTATGAAAAAAATAATACTGGCCTTTGCATTTAATACCGTGCAGGTGTCATATAAATGGGTGGATTGGCAGTAATTTAAAGGCATTAATTATGTCAGTTTTACTGAGCAATGCCCCTTATACCTGCTGTAATGGTTGCGTCTATGGTATTGTCTTTCTTTGTATACTGTAGCAAAAATGTCTCTGAGGGAATTAAGGAGATAAGATTAGGGGCTGCTGAGGAGTGTGGCGCAGAGAGGTCTATAATTAGTCTTTGCTTTGAAGAGTTTTTCCCGGTAACTATGCCAATTGGGTTTGTCCTCCAACTAGAAAATGGAGGTTCCTGAAAAGGCCTCAATAAAAACCTTTGATCCAATTCGTGCTGTATCAGTAAATTTACTGTTTCTGTATTTGCCATAGCAGATTGTAGGCTGTTGCATTCTATGGGTCCTGTTGGCATGTGAATAATGCCTGTATGGAAACCTTGAGTGAAACCTGTTATTAAAAAATTAACCAGGTATTTGGTAGGTTCGGTGGATAGAAGGCTAACTAGTGAAACAACATTTACAGAGGTCAAATACGGTTTAGAATGCATTTTATTGGGTCACATAGATTTTGCATGTGCTCTGTAGCAGTGGGAACAAACATGCAATAAGCTATATCCACAAGTACCTTTGTTGAAGTTGTTACATATTTGTGATTTTCACAAGTACACAAATGGATGTCCTAGTTAATCCCAGACTGGTTTGTCATTCTTTGCTTTGGTTCTTGGGGTAGCCAGGTTAGGAGAGATGTCAGGCGAGATTGAACATAGGTTAGCGGAGTGTGAAGTGGATGCGCAAATTGCACAAGCTGGTGTCCTCAGTCCAGCGAAGTGTCTGCAAAAAAGCTATGTGTCCAGTTGACTCCAATCTGTTATAACATTAAACTGGGCAAGAGCTGCAGACGACTTCACTGAAAAGAACCAGTGGTAGTCATAAAATGCTGTACCACCGTATTTATTACCTAAATCCACCAACTTGTGCATGTAGAGATCCAGATCCTCTCTCCTGTGTGGGTAAACTGAACATATAACATCTCTGTAAATCCCAATTGCGAATACAAAATCCAGGATAAACAATTTCTTGCTCAGTCACGGGTCCCTGGATTTAGTACAACTGGCCCCAGCCCCGTACCAAGATGCAGGCTTTCCTAGGGACCGTGGGCTATTAACGAAAATTTGTAAGTACAATACTCAACAATATCTTGGAAGGCAATCAAAAGAGAGACTAGATTAACGTCTTTGCCCTCCAGGATATCTTTTTTTGAGATTTGCTGGCACCATGTGGGCTGGGTTAATAACATGAGAACCCGACCCTGCTTATAAACTATTACCAGATTGTGTCTGAGAAGGGCCTGGTAGTTCAGTAGCAGGGGGCCCTGTTGATGGTATGGCTAGACTACATGCTTCTAGTCTTTCCAGTCTTTAATTCATCTTTCCCACAGAGGACACGAGTGATGATATAATTGTCTGGAGATTGGTTTTGTTTGAGCTACTCGTGCCCTGCATTGTCTGTGTTAGTACGCATGAGCCTGAACAGCTCCGCTTTCCTGGCCGTTACTGGGAAAGGCATGTTGCGCCTGCATAGTTCAGCTTTTATACAAGGAATGGTCCATGACCTGATGGAAGCAGGCCTACTAGTATCCCCTTTACGTTTAGGTGTAGTGGAAATGGCTGGAGTACTGGGAATTGGCATGTCATCACCTTCTTCGGGAATCTGGGACATACTGAAAATATAGCAATAATTAGTTTGTATCGGAACCATTTTACTGGCTGGCTAGCTAGTGCCAAGTGGTGAAGCAATATACTAAGTTGGTTACAGGTGAGGCCCTGCAAGTTGCCAAGCAGCTTGAAAGACTTTATCTATGCATTGGCACAAGGGGATTCTTGGCCACCGAATGTTGTGGCGGGGTGTTGGACTCTTGGTGACTTTTTAAAGCATAAGACAGATTGGGCGTGAAAAGTGAGTCCCTCTCTATGCAACAGTGTGAGGCAGCTTACTATGCGTGGCCCGAGGGGCATATTACCTCTGCGTGGAGGATGGGTGTTGGCCTCGCAGGTACACTAACTCTAAGGCAGACACGCCAGAAGTTTAACTACTATTGGCCATCTAGAACTCTATAAGCTAGTAAAACATACTAACTAATGATATGTATTGCGGGGGAGCCAACATGGCTAATAATGTACCTGGAGTCGAACATAGTACTTGTGTAGGTTCTGCATAGTACGGTTGTAAGCTAATAGAAGGAATGGGACAAGTTGTAGGGAGGATATAAGAATGTTTTATTTATTTATTTATTTTTAATATATACATACCCGTAACTGAAATCTGTGGTATCAACTAAAGGAGGCTGAGAGGGTAAGAAGAGGTATATTACCTAATAATAGCAAGGACGTATTATTAAGTATGTAAAGCAAAGAAACTCCGAAAACGTATTACCCCTACATACTAATAGCACCTACCTACGGAAATTGGAATAGAGGTATGAAGAGCAAATGCTGCTCTGAAAATTGATAACCCTGTAATCCGTAATAGAATGTGATTTAATAAAACGTATTAGGTATGGTTTATAAGCTGGCCTGCAGACAGAGCAGAAATACACATATGTATGGGATAGTGTTTACCCAATAAAACCCACTACCACATTTATCCCTTGACCTAATGGGGTGTTAAACCATGCACCATGCAGTAGAACACTTTAGAACCATTAAATGACCCACTAGCAAGAAACCGTATCTTTTAACAGAGGAGTAGCATACAGTCACAAGAAAAAGACCTGAAAATCAATGACAATATACGTATACATAAAATAGGACAATATACATATAAATAGCATGAATATTTATCATTTGACCATATCCTGCAATAAGCACTTTAACCTGTTTAATTGTAGATAATGGAAAGACAAGAAAAATAGCAATCTCATATAAGGAGACATACTGTAGTAATATGAATTGAGCACTAGAAGGCCACAAGCCAAAGATCTACCTATACTGTTTGTGCAAAATATGAAAGTGATTAGTATTGTAAAGGGAGAACTATGACAGGCGTTCGTATGAAAAAAGTCACGAACGTACGTTGTTCATACTAAGTCAGAACTTGTGACCCTTGCGGGGGATTTGTTTTTTAAAATGAACGAATGTCTCGCCGAAAACGTGTACATTAAAAGGCACAAATGTTCTATACGGCCATAGAGCTTTCATGCCTGCATAACCTAATATGAAACCTTTTGTTTGAATCATGCGAACATGCGTCTAAGCCTAATAAGCCATTCGTATGGAAAGAGCCAAAAGAATAGTATTCATGCAGGCGTATAGCTCAAAAGCTTTCCATGAAAGGAGCCTGAGGCTAGAGTTCGAATGGTTTGAAACCCACAAATTAAAATGAACACAATGAAATAAAATGAATGAATGAAAAGTGAATAGAATCAAGCCGTGATGACGCTGGGATGATGCTGGGAAAAGCGCCAGCACGATGACGCTGGGAAAGCACCGGCACGACTCCCTGTCCACATGGTCGAAGGACATCAGGTACTTCTGGGTCAGTTTGCCTCATGGAAGATTGAAGCAGGAGCAACAGCAGCACCAGAGCCTGCAATGGGAGATCATGGGATGGACAAATTGCAGAGCAGGGCACAGAAGTCAACAGCAGAGCAGGACAGGTACGTTTGCAAGATGGCAGTCTGCATGCACTAGAAGTAGCAGCATGCAGATCGCCAGACCATTGACGGCGGGGTAGGAAAGGGGGGAGTCCCTTTTAAAGGTAACACAAGCCCCTGCACTCCAACTAAATAGCAATTTAATACCCGGTGCCAAGTCAAATAGATACAGAAAAATGAAAAAAATACCGGCACTCTAGGCTTTCTTCATCCAATTTATTGTATGGTTCCCAGACTGTCAACGTTTCAGCTCCCGATCGGAGCTTTCATCAGGACATCATGTGTCCTGATGAAAGCTCCGATCGGGAGCTGAAACGTTGACAGTCTGGGAACCATGCAATAAATTGGATAAAGAAAGCCTAGAGTGCCGGTATTTTTTTCATTTATATATATATATATATATATATATATATATATATATATATATATATGGGTGTAGAAACAATCGCACTCCTGGGACTTGGTTGAAGTAGTAAAATTTAGCTTTTATTTATTCCATATAAAATATCAACGTTTCAGCTCCAACATGGAGCTTTCATCAGGACAGGTATATATATATGAAAATGTTTCACTGAAACCCAGAATGCAGTACTCACTTAGGTATATTGAAAATTTCATAATGTCCAAGGCAAACAATCCAGAAAGGGCTAAGCAAAAGCAATATCAAGACAGTCCGAAGGTCAGAAATTCAGGCACCAAGGGCCAGGTATCCTGGTAAATAAACAGTAGGGGGCCATGTGTTTACTGAAGATAGCACAGAACAAATGAGCAATGATAGCTCAACCATTCAGTTTTGAAATAAGGTGCCTATTAGGAGTCACACCTTGTCTAATATGCCTCTGTATTGCCCATTTAGTGTGGAGGCTATCAAAGAGCTTGGGGTTTCCAGGGAATTTGGGATGCAGTGCTTTGTCATTAGCCCAACCAGTGGGCTGTCCCATGGTATTTTCCAAGCATGCATGACTCCATGGAATCTTGCGTTACCTGGGAGACATAAGTTGTATCATGCCAGATGTAATGCATTCAGGCAGCTTGAAGGTGCCAGTGGAGAAGCAAGGGAGCAAAGATAAGTGGCGATACAACCCTTCAAAGACACATCTTCTAAAGGTGTAGGTGTGAGAGCCAATTGGATGGTCACCATAGAATGTTTAAACATGATTAGGGGTGTATACATTGGAAGCAGGCTCCCAGGACTGTACTTCTAGACCATAGCCTTTCCAGAGGATGAGATACTCAAAGCGCTCATGGCAGATATGGGAAACCAAGATCTGTGATTTTGGAATCTTCCTCACCATTGACCTGGATATTACCTGGAGAGGAAGGATGTCATTCGGGAAGCAGTTGTCCACATAGGGTTTCAGTAAGGAGACACTGGGTGGATTCATGGAGAAGGATGCAGTTGTAACCGTCTAGTCATGGGAGAGAGAATATATATATATATATATATATATATATATATATATATATATAAAGTAAAATAATCCTGCACTCCATATGATACAAATGTACTTGCCCGGTGCTTGTTAAGTGAAAATACAAAGATGAATAATCCAGATAGCACTCTCAGGACTTGTAGATAAAATAAAACTTGGCTTATGAAAGCTAAGTTTTATGTTATCTACAAGTCCTGAGAGTGCTATCTGGATTATTTATCTTTATATATATACATATATATATATATATATATATATATATATATATATATATATACGATACCAGTAGAGAGCACTCAGGAGTCTTTCAAGGTAAATTTCATCTGTTGCTTTATTGAGCAATTACAAATTCACACTACGTTCCAGTCGACGTTTCAGTCTGTAAAAGACTGAAACGTTGACTGGAACGTTGTGTGAATTTGTAATTGCTCAATAAAGCAACAGATGAAATTTACCTTGAAAGACTCCTAAGTGCTCTCTACTGGTATCGTATGCAATTTGGGTGGAGACAGCACCGGAGCATTAAAAGACCGGGAGCATTGAGTGCTGGGACCTGGGATGTATATATATATATATATATATATATATATATATATATAGAGAGAGAGAGAGAGATCTCATATATACATATATATATATATATATAAACAAGGTCAGGAGGGCTGCACTCACCTAAACATTAGGCTGCTAGAGTAGGACCTGCCAAGAATGGGGTACTTTGATGCAGTTGGCAGGCTTATGCAATGTATGATCATATAATGTAACCAAACCCCCATTATTTGTTACCTAGGTGAGGTGTTTTTAAATAGTACTATGTAGGATTTGAAATCACTGTTTAGTTAATAAGCGAGTGCACTGGTTTGTGTATTTTATATATATATATATATATATATATATATATATATATATATATATATAGTTTTTTTTATTTTTTTTTTATTTATTAACATTATTTTTTTATTGTAAACTGTAAAGTGTAACTTGTTACACCAGCAAGGCTATCAGTCCTCCTGCTGGCATCACTATGGACACCTATAAACATTAATAATTTAATAAATATACACGTAGACTTCAAATATATAAATATGTATATAAAATTTAAATTCTATGTGCATATTTATGTAATATTTTCTCATAATTAAGTAATTTTATTGATTGCAATTTGGGGGACCTGCCTGACAACCCAGGCCAAAAGTCCAGAGAATGTAATTTGCTAGCATTATATTTAACCCTAAAACTTTCCAGGACACCCTAAAACCTGTACATAGGGGGTATTGTTTTACTTGGTAGACTTTGCTGAACACAAAGATTAGTGTTTAAACAATAAAACATATCACAGCGTTGATATTGTCAGTGAAAGTGATGTTTTTTTGAATTTTTCAAATGGCATTTTCATTGATGATATCATTGTTGTGATCCATTTTACATTTTTGAAACACTGATATTTCTATTCAGCGAAGTCTCCTGAGTATAACAGTAACCCCCATGTTGTCAGGGTACCTGAGGTCTCTACCTCTGAGAGAGGTAGAGACTTAGTCGTTTATCCGTCTAGACGAGCCGTTTCCCCCGTTCCTCGCGGTCCATCCAGTCACTTAAACGCTGGCCGCGAGGGATCCGCTTCCTTTTCTAACATGACGCTCAGTACGTGACGTCATGACGCCAATCCCGAGTGACCTGTCACTCAATTGTCCGATATCTAATCAGGACTTGTCGGAGGCGTGTCTACTCTCCGGAGTCAGGGTATTTAAGCTTGCTTCTCTCTTCAGCTCATTGCCCTGTCGTGGTTCTAGCTTGTCTAGTCACTCAGTGCTCTTGTATTCTAGTATTCTCTTTGGTTCTGACCCGGCTTGTTGTACTATTCTGCTTATCTCTGTTATCCCTCTGACCCGGCTTGTCTCTCGCTTACCTGTCTTCTCGTTCCCTCGACCTCGGCTTGTCTCTGACCATTCTCTGTTATTCTCTGTACGTTAGTCCGGCCATTCTAAGGCCCGGTACACGTACCTTTCTACTGTTTGGACTCTGCGTGTTGGATCCCTGTCCCGATCCTGACATTATGACAGGGCCAATGGATCCTGCAGGTACAAACAGTCAGCTTGGTTCTTCCGACCCCAGGTTTGATGCCATGGAACACAGGATGGATCAGATGGCCCTAGCACTACAGGCGCTATTGTCTCGTGCTAGTAACCCACCAGAGGAGACACGTACTCCTTCGATCTCTCCTGTAAGTTCAGGTCTAGAAGTAGCTACTGTAGGTGCTTCTTCTCGTATTACTCCACCAGTACGTTATGGCGGTTCTCCTGAGAAGTGTCGTGGCTTTTTGAACCAGATCAGCATCCATTTCGAATTACAACCCCGCTCCTATCCTACAGATAGAGCGAAGGTTGGATTTATTGTTACGTTACTCATTGAGAAGGCTCTGAGATGGGCTAATCCTTTATGGGAGAATGATAACCCGTTAGTGTATAACTATAATGCCTTTGTAGCTGCTTTTAAAAGAACTTTTGACCCCCCTGGTAGGAAGGTCAATGCAGCTAGATTACTGTTGCGCCTTAGACAGGAAAATCGAACACTTGTGGATTATGCACTAGAGTTCAGATCCTTGGCGGCAGAAGTTAAGTGGAACGAACAGGCTTATATAGACGTATTTTTAAATGGGTTATCAGATGTAATCCTTGACGAGGTCGCTACTAGAGAGCTCCCTGAGAATTTGGAGGATTTAATTTCTTTTATCTCTCGCATTGATGAACGCTTAAGAGAGAGGCAGAATACTCGAGATAGGACTCGTAGACCCTCCTTTAAACTAGCTCCTGCATTTCAAAATTCTGAGATCAAAACCTCACGTTTCCCAGAGCCTATGCAGATAGGTAATACTCACCTCACAGAGGAGGAGAGACAGTACAGGAGAAGGGAGGGTTTATGTATGTACTGTGGAGTCAGAGGTCATTTACGCCTAAATTGTCCCAATCGTTCAGGAAACGCTCGCACCTAAGTTTCTCTAGAGGACAGGCCTTGGGTGTATCTATTTTGTCCTCTGTTCACAATTCTAAAGATCACAGGCTTCTGTTACCCGTTTCTTTGACTTGGGAGAAGGGAGTAGTAAAAACCATGGCTTTGATCGATTCTGGAGCCGCTGAGAGCTTTATCGATCAAGTTTTTGTTAACAAGCATACTATCCCATCCCAGTTAAGGGAGACACCCCTGGCCGTTGAGGCCATAGATGGTAGACCTTTACTTGAGCCTGTTATTTTCCGTGAGACCATACCTGTTAATTTAACTGTTGGTATCTTGCATGAGGAAGACCTATCCCTGTTGATCATTTCCTCTCCTTCTATTCCCATAGTCCTGGGGTACTCCTGGTTAAAGAGACATAACCCTATCTTTAATTGGGAGTTAGGGGAGATAGTTTCATGGGGTCAGAATTGTCAAGAGAAATGTTTGCGGAGGGTCTCGCCTCTTTGCCTGGCTAACACGTCGGCTAACTCCTCTAATCCTACAGAGACACAAATACCGCCTCAGTACCTGGATTTAAAGGCAGTATTTGATAAAAAGAGAGCCGATACCTTACCTCCACACAGATCCTTTGACTGCAAGATTAACCTACTTCCTGGTACTATGCCTCCCAGGGGTCATGTATACCCGTTATCTACTAAAGAGAATTCAGTTCTAGAGGAGTATATTCACGAGAATTTAGACAAGGGATTCATTAGGAGATCCTCCTCCCCTGCCGGGGCTGGATTCTTTTTTGTTAAAAAGAAGGATGGTACACTTAGGCCTTGTATTGATTATCGAGGTTTGAACAAGATAACCATTAGGAATGCTTATCCCATTCCTTTGATTACCGAACTCTTTGATCGTTTAAAGGGTTCTAACATTTTCACCAAGTTAGATCTCAGAGGGGCATATAACTTGGTGAGAGTCCAGCAGGGACACGAGTGGATGACGGCGTTCAATACTCGTTACGGTCACTATGAATATACAGTTATGCCTTTTGGGTTATGTAATGCACCGGCTGTATTCCAGGATCTGATAAATGAGGTTTTTAGGGAATTTCAGCATGAGTGTGTTATTGTATACCTGGACGATATTCTCATACATTCTAGAGAGATTGAGACTCACCACGAACAAGTCAGAAGGGTTTTGCACAAACTTCTTCAACATGGTCTGTACTGCAAATTGGAGAAATGTAGTTTCGATCAATCCCAAGTAAACTTCCTCGGTTATGTGATCTCTGGGGAGGGATTTAAGATGGACCCGGATAAACTCCAGTCCATTCTAGATTGGCCTCTACCCAAGGGTCTTAAGGCCGTTCAGAGATTTATTGGGTTCTCCAATTATTATAGGCGCTTTATTAAGGGTTATTCTTCTATTATTGCGCCCATTACCAATATGACCAAACAGGGGGCTGATACTAAGAATTGGTCTAAGGAAGCTCTCCTTGCTTTCAAAACTCTCAAGGAGCTTTTTGCTTCCGCCCCAATTTTAGTTCACCCTAATACCACTCTTCCTTTCCTACTTGAGGTTGACGCCTCGGAGACTGGCATAGGTGCTATCCTATCCCAAAGGCTAGGTGTGGATAAACCCTTACACACATGTGGATTTTTTTCTAAAAAATTGTCTGGTGCTGAGAGCAGATATGACATTGGTGACAGAGAACTACTAGCTGTTATCAAGGCTTTAAAAGAATGGAGACATTTATTGGAAGGGACATTACATCCTGTTACTATTTTAACGGATCACAAGAACTTGTCCTATATTGGAGAGGCCAAGCGATTGTCCTCCAGGCAAGCTCGTTGGTCGTTATTCCTCACCCATTTCAATTACGTTCTCACTTATAGGCCTGGTTCGAAAAATTCTAAAGCCGATGCCCTATCTCGCCAATATGAACCTTCTGCTTCATCTGAACCGGTTCTGTCCTCTATTGTACCTAAATGCAATATTATTGCTAACACAAGTCTCAAAATCCATTCCCCGTTGCTTGCCCAGATCATGAAGTCACAACATCTGGCACCTGGACAGACTCCTGAGGGAAGAAACTTTGTTCCTCCTGAACTCCAATTGGAGCTCTTACAGTGTTTCCACGAAAGTAAGGTGGCTGGTCATCCTGGCATTCGCAAGACTTATTCCCTGATCTCCAAGGATTTCTGGTGGCCTTCCTTACGAAAGGATATTAAGGAGTTCATCGGAGCTTGTGAGATTTGTACCAAGACTAAACAGCCTCACACATCGCCATGTGGTCTATTACACCCTTTGGACATTCCTGAGAAACCATGGTCCTGCTTGGCCATGGACTTTATTGTGGATTTACCTGCTTCCAAGAGACAGACTGTTATTCTCACGGTGGTTGATAGATTTACTAAGATGGCTCATTTTGTGCCGTTACCTAAACTCCCGACTTCTCCTGAATTGGCGGAGATTTTCGCGAGAGAGGTTTTTCGCTTACATGGGATACCTTCTGAAATTGTTTCTGATAGAGGTTCTCAATTTGTCTCACGATTCTGGAGATCCTTCTGTTCTCAATTAGGCATCAAATTGAACTTTTCCTCTGCCTATCACCCCCAGTCTAACGGGGCTGCTGAACGTACCAATCAAAAGATTGAACAATATCTGCGCTGCTTTGTTTCCGAACACCAGGATGATTGGGTCGGTTTGATTCCTTGGGCGGAGTTCGCACACAATAATCTCGTTTGTGATTCTACTCGTTCTAGCCCCTTCTTCATGAACTATGGCTTTCATCCTTCCATTTTTCCTTCGGTCTCTTCTTCCCAAGGAGTACCGTCGGTTGATGATCATGTCGCCAATCTGAAGAAGTTGTGGGATCAGACTCGTCAAATTCTCCTGCATAATTCTATGTTGTTCAAAAAACACGCTGATAAGCACAGAAGGGCGGCTCCAGTTTTTGTTCCTGGGGATAGAGTATGGCTGAGTACTAAGAACATTCGTTTAAAAGTTCCCTCTATGAAGTTTGCTCCTCGTTACATAGGTCCTTACAGGGTTCTGACTCGTATCAACCCGGTTGCGTATCGCCTAGCTCTGCCATCTGCCTTACGCATCCCCAACTCCTTCCATGTGTCTTTGCTGAAACCGCTAATTTGCAACAGATTTTCCTCTACGGTTTCCTCACCTCGTTCAGTTCAGGTGGAGGGTCAGGAGGAGTACGAGGTCAACTCCATTATCGATTCCCGAGTCTCCCGGGGGAAGCTACAATATCTAGTCAACTGGAAGGGATATGGTCCTGAGGAGAGGAGTTGGGTACCTCAGGAGGATGTTCATGCCCCTCGCCTCCGCAGGGCGTTTCACTCCCGCTTTCCATCTCGTCCCGGTTCCTTCCGCCCGGTGGGCGTATCTGAGAGGGGGGGTACTGTCAGGGTACCTGAGGTCTCTACCTCTGAGAGAGGTAGAGACTTAGTCGTTTATCTGTCTAGACGAGCCGTTTCCCCCGTTCCTCGCGGTCCATCCAGTCACTTAAACGCTGGCCGCGAGGGATCCGCTTCCTTTTCTAACATGACGCTCAGTACGTGACGTCATGACGCCAATCCCGAGTGACCTGTCACTCAATTGTCCGATATCTAATCAGGACTTGTCGGAGGCGTGTCTACTCTCCGGAGTCAGGGTATTTAAGCTTGCTTCTCTCTTCAGCTCATTGCCCTGCCGTGGTTCTAGCTTGTCTAGTCACTCAGTGCTCTTGTATTCTAGTATTCTCTTTGGTTCTGACCCGGCTTGTTGTACTATTCTGCTTATCTCTGTTATCCCTCTGACCCGGCTTGTCTCTCGCTTACCTGTCTTCTCGTTCCCTCGACCTCGGCTTGTCTCTGACCATTCTCTGTTATTCTCTGTACGTTAGTCCGGCCATTCTAAGGCCCGGTACACGTACCTTTCTACTGTTTGGACTCTGCGTGTTGGATCCCTGTCCCGATCCTGACACATGTACAGCTTTTATACTGTTTTTGAAAGTTACAGAGTCAAATAAAAGGCTGTTTTTTCACATTGAAATTTGCCAGATTTGTTATGTTGCCTTTGAGAGCATATGGTAGCCCAGAAATTAAAATTACCCCATTTATGGCATACCATTTTCAAAAGAAGACAACCCAAGATATTACAAATGGGGTATGTTTATTCTTTTTTAGTAGCTACTTAGTCAAAAACACTGGCCAAAGTTAGCGTTCATAATTGTTTTTTGCATTTTTAACACACAAATAAATATAAATGCTAACTTTGGCCAGTGTTTGTGACTAAGTGGCTACTAAAAAAGATCAGACATACCCCATATTGAATACCCTGGGTTGTCTACTTTTCAAAAATATATAGTATGATGGGGATAAATTACATTGTCCAGCTTTGAAAATGTCCCAAATAGGACATGGGTGCATGATGACCAGCTGTGAAAATTCCAAGTTGGAAAAGTATAATGCGCACCTCCCAAATAAGGTCTTTTAACCCCAGAAAACCAGACAAACCTATACATGGTTGGTATCACTGTACTTGGGAGATGTTTCTGAACACATATTGGGGTGTTCTTTGGCAGTAACCCTTACAGTTCTCAGTACATGTATTCTTAAATTGCTATGTGTGTCAAAAAAATCACCAATGATTTTTTATTTTTTTTTTAAATTTGGCATAGATTGATGGTAAAATGGTTGCATGAAAAGAGTCAAAATACTCCAAATTTAATACCACAGGATGCCTTCTTTAAAATTATATATACATGTGAAGGGTTATTCATGGATTCCTGATAGATATCAGTGTTAAAATGTAAATTGTAAAATTTTGAAAAAAAAAATGGTTTGGAAATAGCAAAGTGCTACTTTTACTTATTGACCTATAACATGCAAAAAAAAAGCTAACAACATGTTAACATTGGGTATTTCTAAACTCAGGATAAAATGTAGAAACTATTTATAATGGGTGATTTTTGCGGCTGTAGATGCGTAACAGATTTTGGGGGTCAAAGTTAAAATTATAGTAAATTATATGATATGATGAGAAAAATTGTATCTTTAGAAAGACCATTTAATGGCGAGAAAAACGGTATATAATATGTGTGGGTACAGTAAATGAGTAAGAATAAAATTACAGCTAAACACAAATGAAGCAGAAATGTAAAAACAGCCCTGGTTCCAAATGCTAAGAATAAAGTGATGTTACTTTAAAAAAAAGTTATACCAGAGAAGCCAAAAATGTGGTGTATGTCCTTTCATGCACGTGCAATTTAATGTATGTAGGGAGAGCTAAACGTCCCCTACATACACATATCGAAGAACATATTAGAAACAAGAAAAAGGAAGACGATAAACATAATGTGTTTCTTCATTTTACATTGCACCATAACAATAATCCACACGATCTTAATTTTCACACTATGCAACAAGTCTTTACTAGTTGGAGAGGTGGGGATATGGCAAAAAATTTGGGACAGGCAGAAATTAAGTGGATTTTTAATTTAAATATATTGACTCCACATGGACTCAATGTAGTTTTTAAATTGTCATTTTTTATAAATTTATTTTGTTATCAATAACTTATTCACGTTATCTATTTTTAATTTTCCAATAAATGTAAAAAACATATAAATCAGCATTTAGTATATATCCACTTCGGTTTTAAATATACAATTTTTAGCCATCTCCAAACTAATCTAAATGGTAAATGTATATGTCTATATCTGCACTAGTTTTAGTAGGTTAGAACTTTTCTCTTATGAATATAAACCCCTTATTATATGTATTTATTTATTTTCCTACACAATATATATACTACTACTAATTTAATATAAATATATAATTGCGTATTTAATTGTTGTATTACACATATCATGATTTTTTTTTTTTTTGCCCTTCTTCTTATCTTTTTTTTCTGCTCCTGATGTCTTTGTTTGATATTGATGTGAACAATACAAGCATTTGTGTTCTAGGAATTCTGGACTTTGTTGTTTAATTGAACAGGTATGGCCGCAATGCCGAAGTGACGAGTGGAAAGACAGTTGACACGTCATATCCGGATCGAAAGGAACCTTACTACGAGGTGAATATGAAGGGGGAACATTTTAAAAGAATGCACCAATTGGACAAACATAACAACAAAGGAAGGTAAACGCCACACCTAGCCACCAGAAAAGAGCAAACGGGATTGGATACAATTTAAAGACTTCCCTAATAAAGGGAAGAACCCAACGACAGCACTACACCTATTGAGAAAGCCCAGATACTGGGTGAAAAGCATCTCGGAGGCCAGCAAGATTTTAACCAAATCTTTTTGTATGTATTTTTGTATTTTATGTTAAAATTATAATTAGAGCTCCAACCTACTTCCTCGGGTTGAAGAAAGGAAGGATTGCCACTCCTTCACTTCACTATTACTACAGAGGTATTTTTCACTATTGTATGCTCCCTTTGTGTTTCACGTTATCTATAAACCTGTCTGGAGGACTTTGAGTTACATAAGAGGTACAGTTGCCACCAGAAAGGCACAAACACGTGTATGCTCAGAGCCATACCGTTGAAAAGGCTCAAAATATTGTAAGCATATATATACCACACTCTTACATATTATGTAACCTTTTGTACTCTGTTGCACTATTATATTTGTTCTGCTTCTTTTTTATGTATATGAGATCATATTATCCCACACTTCTTTTGGGGTAAGTTGAATTATAAGCATTATTTGTAAGCACTGCACTTTGATGTTATCGGGTGGTGGTCCATCACCTAAACATTGCGGTATTTGTTTTTATGTATATGTAAGAGGGACATTTTTGGGAGTTCCCACAGAGTGCCACAGCTGCTAATTGGTCATTTTTTCCCTTATATAATTGATAAACGCACTATATATACACATTTGTTTCCACATCACTGTAATATTTAGCTCTTGTTTGTTATATTCTTAATGTGTGTAATTTTCAATATTTTATTGTATTTTAGTAGTCTATTTATTTATTTATTTTTCCCATGTGTACAAGGTACTAAATTATATCCAGTTAATCATTAATGGCATTCTCATCCTTTATGTTGTTCAGTGGTGTTAACTTACTGGTTAGCCTCGCATATGTACATTTTTGTCTTATCCACAAAAAGTTTGAAATATAAAAAAAATTACAATCTAAAATAAGTAATTTATTTTATGATGTATACCCAGACTTATGGAACCCAATGGATGGACACAATTATTATTGACACATTTCTTGGCTGTAAAATCATAGGCTTCAATGATGAATAGTTTAGACACTACTGGTTCAATGAATAATATTGGAATTCATGGGGCATACAACGAGGAGATATGAATGCTTTATTTCAAGTAAGGTTTAATGTCTTTGTGAAAATGTAAAGGAATGACCTTCACATCAGTATAACTGCTCAAAACTATCACATTATAACATTGTTGATTTAAATGAGCTCGTACCAGCAATGAAAGAGATAAAAGTATATTTAAGTAATATAATTTCAAAGCAAATATGTATTTAAATAATTCTTTAAATGCAACAAAAACATGATACTAACCAGTTTTGAAAGTGTTTTAAATATATTTTTATACAACAATAATACATACAATAGAAAAAAATCAATAAAAATATAAATTTATATCAATCATATTTTTATGTGCAAATATTTAAATAAACCGTGATTATTTATTTAAATGCCATTTTGTCTTTTTCAATAATACTAAAAAATGTACAGTTTTTTTTATGATGCAAAATATACTTATGTTTAAAAATACTGAACATACAGAATGTACAATATTTCTTAAGATGTATTGCTGTTTTTTGAAATGCATATTTTATTTTTTCATTAATCATAATTTCATTTTTTTTTTATTTTTTTTTTAGTCAGTTTGAATTTTAAGATCAATATTCATGTGAATATGTATTCTTCCATCTCTGCCATGTCAATTTTTAACAGGAAGTAAAGATGCCTATATATCATCTATTCTTACAAGACAAGCATGACAGTATTAAGATACACATTCAGGATAACACTCTTTCAGCTTTGAACACTGTCAAGAACAAAGTGCTTTACAGACTTAAAATAAATCTTGATACTAATCCATTGAATTTCTGACAACATGAGTCCAAGGTTTCTATGCACTTAGCTGAGTACTGTAGAAGAACTGGTGCATTATTTATGCTCACTAATGGTGTTGCAATGTTCTTTGTGTAAAGCAGTGACAGTGCAATCTGCTATTGTGGACAAAGCTGTATATTTTATTGGAACTGAATTTCTGATGAAGCGGTCTATTAATACCAGTTTAGCTTAAACAAATGTTGAAATAAGTATGATATTAAAAAGGCAAAAGCAAACATCATTTTTTAAAACTTTTTTGCTTATGCTCATGCATTATTGGAATAAGATATCTACTTAAAGTATGTCTTAAAACATGTTTACATATCGTTTAAGATTTAAGAGTATGTAAAATGTCAAGATACCTAAGATACCTACATTTTGAATGACATTATCATAAATATAATGATTTTTAAATGTAGTAAAAATATTAAATGGAGAAAACAAAAATTGCTTTAAATTATTTATTGAAAGCATTGTTTAATACAGGATATATTTATCACGTACATCATAAAAGTGTTTGGCAATACCGCGCATCTTTAGTTTTCCATGTCATTGGGGTTAAGATAATAAACCAAAGCTTTTATCACTGACAATTTTGCAACTGTGTATATGGAAAGCAAATAAGTGCTATATAAAAGACCTTGATTTGTATTGATTTGGCATAGAAAAATTTGGGACAAGCAGAAATTAAGTGGATTTACACATGGACTCAATGTAGTTTTTAAATTGTAATTTTTTATAAAAAATTTTGTTATCAATAACTTATTAACGTTATCTATTTTTAATTTTGCAATAAATTTAAAAAACATATAAATCAGCATTTAGTATATATCCACTTCGGTTTTAAATATACAATTTTTAGCCATCTCCAAACTAATCTAAATGGTAAATGGATATGTCTATATCTGCATTAGTTTTAGTAGGTTAGAACTTTTCTCTTATGAATATATACCCCTTATTATATTTATTTATTTATTTTCCTACACAATATATATACTACTACTAATTTAATATAAATATATAATTGCGTATTTAATTGTTGTATTACACATATCATGATTTTTTTTTGTTTTTGCCCTTCTTCTTATCTTTTTTTTTCTGCTCCTGATGTCTATGTTTGATATTGATGTGAACAATACAAGCATTTGTGTTCTAGGAATTCTGGACTTTGTTGTTTAATTGAACAGGTATGGCCGCAATGCCGAAGTGACGAGTGGAAAGACAGTTGACACGTTATATCCGGATCGAAAGGAACCTTACTACGAGGTGAATATGAATGGGGAACATTTTAAAAGAATGCACCAATTGGACAAACATAACAACAAAGGAAGCTAAACGCCCCACCTAGCCACCAGAAAAGAGCAAACGGGATTGGATACAATTTAAAGACTTCCCTAATAAAGGGAAGAACCCAACGACAGCACTACACCTATTGAGAAAGCCCAGATACTGGGTGAAAAGCATCTCGGAGGCCAGCAAGATTTTAACCAAATCTTTTTGTATGTATTTTTGTATTTTATGTTAAAATTATAATTAGAGCTCCAACCTACTTCCTCGGGTTGAAGAAAGGAAGGATTGCCACTCCTTATCTTAAAACTTGGAGCCAGTATTCTATGGGCTCCAGGTAAAGGTGAGCAAGACCTATATACCTATATTTCTATTCACTATTACTACAGAGGTATTTTTCACTATTGTATGCTCCCTTTGTGTTTCACGTTATCTATACACGTTATCTATACACCATGACAATTTTGCAACTGTGTATATGGAAAGCAAATAAGTGCAATATAAAAGACCTTGATTTGTATTGATTTGGCATAGAAAACTCTCTGAGTGAGCTGAAAAACTCACATAGAGGAACATAAATAGCATCATGAACTGGTATTTATTAGATAGACTAAGTAATGTACACACGGAAATTGGATATATAAATGCCAGAAAGCATACTCTTGCTTTAAATGCCTCAGGTGTTGTGGACTACATCTCCCTTTATGGCTGTAAGAGCATCATGGGAGATTTAGTCCACAACATTCCGAAAGTTCAGAAAGTTGCTAATACCTGCCCCAGGCAGGAGGTAATGGGCTGGTTTATCTCCATATCTGTTGCTACATTTTTGCCAGAACGTTGCTATATGCTAAAGTAGTTATAGCTACTTTTAGCAAGTAGGACCTGTTTAGGGTCTGACAATTTCTTAAGTTTTGACAGGGAGTTATAGGTAGCCTCTACTAAAAAGCCACTCAATAACAGCTCCTATTATCGCTTTCCAAATGTTTCCAGTTTTGACTCATACATCCTATGAAGTAATTAATCCAGATTTATGGAATGGCAAACCCCATAGAAAACTTCCAAATGCAGAGAGAGTCCAGGATTCGCTCAAACTGCAGACTTTTTATTGGAATAAGCACAACATGACAATGTTTCAGATGCTATTGATCGTCTTTCTATATCTATACATCAGAAATAGCTTCAGTGCCTGCTATGCCTCTAGTTTGACTAATTTGTAATATGTGTGTAATCTTAACATTGGTAAAGAAGCGACAGTGAAATATCAGTTTCCCTTTGATGAACATAGAGCTGGTGGGGAGTATCTAATACTGCTGCTGCATTTAAGGCTTTACACAAGGAAATGTATTATATTTTAGCTGTACATTTATGCTACTTCCAATACCATGAATCAGACTCGTCAATCTCATGGATCTCTTAAAAGTAGTCCAAGAATACATTTGTATTTTTGTGATGCTGATTTGTACGTGCACTAATTAATTGAGCCAAATGTCTTAATATATAAATTTTGGAATTTATGTATAGTGTTTCTATTTATATGATTTTTTTATATGTAACAGTTAAAGGTAAACCATTCAAAAACAAGGTCAGTATTATGGAATAGTGCTGGTCAACCTTTCTGACCTCAATTTAGTAACAAGAACTTGAAAGACAAAACTAGGTCAGGGGTACCAAAAAACATAATGATCAAATGCAGAGCCTGTTCATTAAAAGCAATTTAAAATGTATAAATGTGCAATTGGGTCAAGGAGAAACTACAACAGTACAATATGCACTTAGTAAATTGCTGTTTTAATTTGCTGGGACATTATTGTGGTAGCCACACCCCCAAAATGTGAAGGGGTAGTGTAGATGTGTATAACTGTAGCTCATAAGGTCATGACACCGGTGCACACATGCCAGGTCATAAAAAGGGGCTTGTACACAGTGGCCGACATCAGGAAGGATGGAGGGAGCAGTAGGCATATGAAAAAAGGCAATCCACCTGATTGGAGTGCCATGTGATGGCAGACCGGCAAAATAGGGCTAGGATTCCAAGCGGGAAACCTGGCATGAAATTCACAAACCAAATGGGTGGCATGAAATTTAGCAGAATCAGTTCAGGATCTTTCCTCTGCACCATAGCCAATCCAATGGACAAGGCATTGGAGTTTGTCCCTAGATTATTATAAGATTTATAAGATTATTCTTAATTTTCCACTACAACCGAATGAGGGAGAGCAGCGAGCCTAGCAAGGGTTTCAGTAAAGAGACATGAAAGGTGTTTTGGATACACATAGAAGAAAGTAAGTTGAGCTTGTATGATATTAGATTAATTTGTCGAATGACCTTAAAAGGACCAATATATCTGGGAGCCATCTTCATAGACAGTACTTTCAAACTGATAGTCCAGGAACTCAGCCATACACGGTTACCAACATGAAAAAAAGGAGAACTCTTTAAAGGAACATTATAGAATTAGGAATACAAACATGTGTTCCTAACACTATAGTCTCCTGACACCTATTTAGGTCTCCCCTCATAGGAAAACATTTGAAGGCCGGGTTTAACTTGGCTATTGAGGCAAAACCACCTCTAGTGGCTGTCAGCAGAATACAATACAGGCATGCTAGCCATGCATGTTTCTACAGAACAGCAATGTTTTCAGTTGCAGGGTTAAACAGACCACTAAATTGAGATAAAGTTGTCTGGGTCCCTTTAAATATTCATGGGTGCACACCATCTGAGCCTGGACTTTGTTTAAATTAACTTTATGCAATTTCTGTGACATCAAGTCATATTCTTAGTCAAAGGTTTTTCTTACAATAGTTTGCATATCTCCATCCATTGGCTTTCCCTTGATATATAATGAAAAATAAATAAAACGAAAACATTAAATATCAGAAACTTCGTATTTCTTGTTACCTAAGCAAACAATGTAATATATTTATTGAAGATCACTCCTCTAAATTTCTTAACATTAGTGTTTTTTCTTGCTCTTTTAGATTTTCGATTCCTAGTTTAGTCCATATAATTGGCCATATGCACATTTTGTTGGTATATTAATATTCTGCAGACCTATTAAATATTTGCAAAACTCTTTGTTTTCTTGACATTTGTAAGATACCAGCAGGCTACTCTGTGGAATCAAGGACATTCATTTCTTAATCTAAATATGAAAGTAAAGGATTCTTAATAGTTTTTGGACTTTTATGTTCTGATCACTTTGGTTGTGTGAAAGTGTATATTTGTAAGACAATGCAACTAAAAAAAACAGGTACACTTAGCACTACAAAAAAGTTATAGAACTTGAAAATACCCCAGTCCACTAACATTAATTCCTACTTGCCCAATCTCCGTATGCTTTAAACAAACATTTTGTAGATATTAGAGTCTAAATGCATTGTTGCCTTAACTTAAAGATACACTGTAGTAACCAGAACAACTACAGCTATCTGTTGTTCAGAGACAAAAGGCAGTGTTCACATTACAGACTAGGGACACCTCCAGTGGCTACTCCACAGATGGCTACTAGAGGTGCTTCCTGTGGCAGTGCTGCACAGTGTGCAGCTCTGACAATTAGTGTCTCCACCCTCTGGATGTAGACATTGAACTTTCCTCATAGAGATGCATTGATTCAATACATCTCTATGAGGAGATGCTAATTGGCCAAGGTGGCATTTGGCTCTGCCCGTCAGACCACATCCCTGGCTGAGATCATCAGAATTGACAATCTCTGCCTAACCAATGCGTTCCTACGGGAAAGCATTATGATTGGCTCAGATCATCACTTCTTATGATATCAGTCAGAAATGTAGTACGAACGACAGAGCATAGCCAGCACTAACTGAGTGGAATAAAGGTATGATTTTACTATATTTAGGGAGCAGAGGGGGGGAGGCAGTGGGACTAGATAGTGTTTTTAACATGTTTGTGTTTCTAAACCTATAGTGTTTCTTTACTGAAGTGTAGCATATACCTACTGGTGGTATAGAATACATTCTACAATTACTGACAATGTAGCCCTTTGTACCAAATATCCACATTAAAGAGACACTAGAGGCACCCAGATCACTTAATCTCAGTAGAGTGGTCTTGGTGCTATGTTCCTCTAATTTTAAATGAGAATATGAAAACTCTGAGCATGGGAAAAAGCTTAGAGGAACTCAGTAGCTGGCCTTTCAGTAAATCCCTGCTCAGATCTCAAAACAGGTCTCTCGTTTTAACCCTGCAGGTGAAAACACAGCAGTTCTGCAGGTATGACAATATTTATATTTCAGGTTTTAAATACCACTAGAGAGTCACTGTAGAGTGACAGCCACTAGAGTCGCTGAAACAGGTGAGTGAAACCCAGTTATTTCAATCTGATCAGTGCAGTGCAGTGTTTTGCCATGCATGAACACTCTCCTACCAATGTCTTCCTATGGGAAAGCACTCAATTGCCTGACATCGTGACACAAGCTTTGGAGATAGGACCAACCATGAAGTGAGCAGTGCAGCATGTGATAAAAGGTAGGAAAGGCCTAAATGGTGACTAGGACACTATAGCCCTAGGAATGGTAAAGTTTCACGCACTTTGTTTACCCTGACTGTACTCAAGTATCTCATCAATCTCTATCAAGCAATTTACTGCACACATGCAAATATTTAAGTTTAACTTTGTACTGCAGAACTTCACCTCAACAAAACAAGGCAGATGCTCAAATAATTAAATTATAATTGGGATTTAACCTAAGTATTACACGTCAAGATGTTTACATTGGAAATGCATGTATGAAAGTACCTGGAGTAATTATTACTGGCAGACATTTGTAAGGAAATAGCATCAAAAAGGTTTAATGCCTTGGGTGTTCTATTTTTGCAAATGCCATTCCAATTTCTGTGGAAATTGAGTTAATATGATGATGAGAAATGAGACATAAGTCCAATGTAGTAATTCTGCATTTTGAAAATGAAATAGACAGGTCACTAATTTAATCTTGTAAATTCCCAAGAGCGTAGCAAACCTATATTTATGGTTGGATTGCTTTACTATTGATGTAGCTGCACTTGTATTTATCCCAGTAATAGTGTTTTATTGTCTTGCAAATATCATATTAATAATGTAACTGTGTATAAATATAACACAACATATTACAAGACAATTTGCATAAATGTATAATTAAAGGTGATCCATCACTTACCTGGATTATACACATGAATAAAATCTTGAAAGTCACCTGCAACTTTTTCATGTGATGCCCCATTTCACATTAGATCTATATTAAAGATTTTGAAAATTACATTCCAATCCAGTTTTGTCTAGGCACAGCCAGTGGAAATAATGAGGAGGAATAGAAACATTGTTTAATTTTTCCTCTTCACTGTATGCTTTTTCTATGTTGGCTGCCAAAAGGGCCAGAGCTTATAATAATGATTGACAGGGACGAGGGCTCGAGTCCTACAGGAACATGTTGGAATGGCATTCCTGCACTTTTCCTCATTGGCAGACAACGTTAATTGTGTGTTGTTTTTTTGATAGATAGGTAGATAGATATCACTGAAATTAAACAATGCCACTGCTAGGTGATACCTGCAGCACCACCACCACTGGTATTGTCTACTGGACTCCATTGAGACTTGTATGATCCTCTGTGAGCTCATGTAAGCAGGATCATACAGGCATATACCGATATACGAGCATATATGTAAACATAATGATGGTCATTAAATATCAGCACACGCCATGCAGTTTGCTGCATGGCTGCAGACTAGTCAAAGTGTCCCCGATGACCCCTATATATATTTGGTGAAAGTCTTGGGTGAGTTCCCACACTTTTTTCACAAATCGAGGACCTTAGTTGTAGTCCAAAGATGTGTGTATTTCTACATTTAATTATATGTTTTAACCCCTTTAAGTAAACATGATATTAAAAGCGAGGCAAGTGACAGTTTCTCTTTAACTGATTACATGTAAAAAAGGCTGCATATCAAAACTCCATAGAAATATAACCCAGGATATTTATGTATTAAAAATATAAGCTTTTGAATAGTGATTTCTGATTCTGGGATTACAATTAAACGGATAGTGAAAACAGTGAAACATGTTTGTAGAAATGCACTGCTTAGATCAAAATCCAAGGAAATCCTTGGAAATAAATAAAAATCACAATCATAGGTAGGAATACCCAAGGTAGAAAAAAAAATCTAATTACATACTTTAATGTATTTTATTTAGCTGCTTTAGCGCCTTTAAAACCATGCATGAAAGAAAGTAGATTGATTCTTAAGGTAGTGAAAGTAGGTCTTTCACAGTCAATTGTTTTGTTTGTATTTTCAAGTCGCCCCAAAACTACTTGTCTTCCTATTCCCACAACATATTTGTTTGTTTTTGTGGCACAGGTCACTTGTTCTTACTGTAGTCATGTGTTGTCACTCCGCACTTGTTTCTGATCTTGAGCCTCCCTATTCTACTGGCATGCATAACACTCAGAGAACAACAGAGGATAGGTTGTAAAATTATGGAGGATGGACGCAATCGACAGTATTGTTGGAAAATGGAACTTAACAAAGAAAGTGCAGCTTGACTTAAGCTAAACCTTTTGTCAAGATTTGTCAAGTGTATGGAAAATACATAAGACAAAGTAGTCAATAATATAATTGACTACTGATAATATACTGTATGCATATATATATATATATATATATATATATATATATATAAAAAACATAAATATTAAGAGGCTTGCACTCACTGTCTTTTCACGTAGTAAAATTCCTTTATTTCTTATCCATGTTAAAACTGATCAACGTTTCAGCCCCCATCCGTGGCTTTCATCAGGATCAATACATCACGATGTGTGTATACATGTATACAGTAAAACCTGAAGTTTTGAAGATTGCAGATCGATTATTGCTTCATCAGTTCATTGTTGAATTTTGAACCAAATAGCCAAGTTGAAAATCTGAAGGCTGCCATTTTGGCTTTCGTTTTCCTAATTAAGTCACCACTATTTCCTTTTTGATAGGAATTCAGAACATATTAATGGCAAGTAATTATAGCAAAACCAGATTCTTATTTTTACCAGGTACAGTGGTTCAAACTTTTTATAAATATTTCCATATACAGGAGCCATTCGGTCACATAACTCTTCTATATAGGAATCTGTATAATGGACTGTATCTAGTGTGTTTTCTTACATAGAAGATCAGAAAATCTGACCTGCTACTTGCGGAAGATAAAGATTCTTAAACAACTGAAAGAGTATAAACAAATATATCAAATCAGCATGTTTCTTGACGTTTCTTCTTTTTTTTACCACAATTCTACATTAATATTTGTTTAATATATCTGAATATTAGGTATCTAAAAGTACTTCTACTTAAACTATCAACCACTGTTTAAATGGCACAATTTAAGGTAAAAATAAAAAATAATGTTTGAAATTATAGGAACACAATTAAATGATAGGGGTCCTAAGGTATAAAGATAATTACATTTTTCTAATCTTACTAAACAAGACAAATTACCTGCAGGCCCTCTTATAAAAGATGAAATCTTCATAATAAGTGAATTAATCAAGCAGCAGCTTGCTACTGCAAATGCATTTATAACAGAAATGATTCAAAGACTTATTTTATGGGGAAATTAATGGAAACAGGCTTTTCATTCTTTTGCATCAATTGAAAACCTCAGCAACCAGCTGCCCACTTGTCAAGAAAACAGAAAGAAGCTGGAAACAAAGATAAATAAAAACACCTTTTTCATGGCACTTTTGAAGAGAAAAATCAGCTCCCATTTACAGCAGCCATCTGTTTGTTATTTAATATGGTTGAATTACATGCTGTAATGAGTTTGTATCTGCATCACTCATTGCAATGGAACACAAGTTCACTCACATAATGTGCAGCAGTTTTTAAAAGCTAATCATTTAATTGGACACAATAGTCAGTGACAAATGGAGATGTAAAAACTCAGCCAGCTGTAGAGTGAATATGTAATCATTGTGAAATCATATTATTTTACACGCTTGAAGACTCCTTAATATAGTATCTGATGTATATTAACATTGTGCACTTTAAACAAGCATTGTAACACACTATCACATTGCATATTAATTTGGTTATGTTGTAATTGAAAGGACATGTAAATCCCATGGTTGTAAATATTGATAATTGCATTGTGTTTCTAAAATTAATGCAAATACTAATGACATCTGTGTCCTACATAATTCATAACTCTTTAATATAACACTTAGATTTTTTTACGTAGGCGGTGATGAAGCATCCTCAAATATATCCATAAAAGAAAACGTTCTAAAAAAAAATATATGTATTCAATATTAGGGTTTTCCTTTAACAATTAGGTTCAGGACCCCTCTTTGGGAATGTAAAAAGAAATAGAACTAATGTTTTATCCAGTTCTCACAGAGTTTGCTCTGGCAATACCTCTGTCCACTGTAAGAACAAGGCAACAGCTTGAACTCTTTGTCATGTTCCTCAAACCATGCCTGAAACGTTTTTGCAGTGTGGCAGGGTGCATTATCCTGCTGAAAGAGTCCACTGCCATCAGGGAGCACTATTGCCATGAAGTGATGTGCATAGTTTTAAACAATCTCTGGGTATTTGGTACGTGTCAACATAACATCCACATAAATGTCAGGACCGAAGATTTCCCAGCAGAACATTTCCCATTTTGCTGCCATAACTTCCCCAGGTAAATGATGCACATGCACCAAGCCATCCTCCTGATCTAAAAGAAAATGTAATTCATCAGACCAGGCAATCTTCTTCCATTGCTACATGGTCGAGTTCTAAGACTCATGTTCCAACTGAAGGTCCTTTTGGTTGTAGACAGAGGTCATCAGGGGTACTTTGACTAGTCTTCAGCCATGCAGAAAACTGCATGGTGTGTGCTGATATTTAATCACCAGCATTATGTTTTTCAGCAATTTGACCTAGAGTACCTCTTCTGTGTGATCATATGATATGGGCTAGGCCTTTGCTCCTCCCATGCATCAATGAGCCTTGGGCACCCATGACTCTGTTGTCCATTCACTGATTCTCATTCCTTGCACTATTTGCGGTAGGTACTGATCTCTGCATACCAAGAATACACCACAAGACTTCCATTTGTGAAGTCGGCCAAAAGTCACTCAGATCTTCTTGCTTGCCCATTTTTCCTGCTTCTAACACATGAAATTCAGGAACTGACTGTTCACTTGCTGCCTAATATATCCTACTCCTTGACAAGTGCCATTGTAACAATATAATTAATGTTATTTACTACACTTGTCAGTGGTTTTAATGGGGCTGAACAGTGTATTTATATACTGCATATATTTATGGTATTCACTTTTCATTTGTATTTTTACATTAAACTTTCATTTTTGCTTTGTATTTAAGTAATCTGATGCTTCCTGCAATATTAACTCAACATGAGACAGGACAGAGATGAACATTCTGAAATTAGGAAAACAGGAATGATGAACATGTGGCTCCATTTCCGTTAATGAAGAGTAGAGCTTACACAAAACCAAATAAGTATTTTTCCACATTGCAACTAAACTTCAAACCTAAGTGAAGTGTTTATTTTATTTTTCAGGTACCGTATCTATTATCTATCCCCAGCCATATGCTGCATATCGGGGTTATTATTTAATAAAAGGGGTACAGCTTAGTGCTCCCTCAGCATGGGTGTGGGTCCTAAAATAAACTTCCCCTGTCCCTTCCCATAGGCAGCAGTTAGGGACAATTACTTAAAGGGATTCTATAGTTCAGGAAAACAAATGTTTTCCTGGCACTGTAGAATCCTACAGTGCCCCCCTCCCTCACGCCCCCCCCCCTCCCCCCCTGTGCAGCTAACAGGGTTTAAACTCCATCAGCCACTTAACTGAATTCTAAATCCCTTGGCGCTGGGTCAGGCTCCATCCCTCAAACGACGGCAGGGGAGACCGAATGCGCATGCGCACCAATGGCTGTGCTCACATTAGGATTTCCCCATAGAAAAGCATTATTCAAAGCTTTCCTATGGGGAAAAATCTGACGCTGGAGGTCCTCATACAGAGCATGAGGATGTCCAGTGTCAGATAACGGACCAAAGGTCAGTTTAAATTCACTAGAGGAGGCATAAACCCTCAGAGGTAATTATTGCAGTTTCTCAGAAGCAGCAGGAGGTATTGTCACTGAGAAGAGAAGTCGCCTAGGTCAAAAAAGTCTAGATTACCTCACCTTTATTAAGATGAATGAGGGATGGATCCCGAAGGGACTGACAGTGAGCGATACATTCGACTAAAAAAGGCCTGATGAGGGGGACTACTTAACACACCACTCCTATCTGGTGGCACATTAGATTGCACGTGCAGTGCCCCAAATTTAAAGTAGGAGGACCGACCAAGCATCTTTTTCCATCTCCCGCTTCCTAAAATCAATGCCTTATATACACGTCCCCTGATAGGGGACGTAACAGGGATTAAACTGATAGGAATAGTACTACTTAACACACCACTCCTATCTGGTGGCACATTAGATTGCATGCGCAGTGCCTCAAATTTGAAGTAGGAGGACCGACCAAGCATCTTTTTCCATCTCCCGCTTCCTAAAATCGATGCCTTATATACACGTCCCCTGACAGGGGACGTAACAGGGATTAAACTGATAAGAATAGTACTACTTAACACACTACTCCTATCTGGTGGCACATTAGATTGCACGCGCAGTGCCCCAAATTTGAAGTAGGAGGACCGACCAAGCATCTTTTTCCATCTCCCGTTTCCTAAAATCGATGCCTTATATACATGTCCCCTTTTAGGGGACGTAACAGGGATTAAACTGATAGGAATAGTACTACTTAACACACCACTCCTATCTGGTGGCACATTAGATTGCATGCGCAGTGCCACAAATTTGAAGTAGGAGGACCGACCAAGCATCTTTTTCCATCTCCCGCTTGGAGGAGAGACCTTCAATGACATCAGTGAGGACAAAGAACGGGACATGGCTAGCTTGGTACCCAACCTTGTGCAAATGGGGAGTTTGCGGTTGTGCAAATGGAATGTTTGCGGTTGTTTGCAGTGCGTTAAACGGGGAGTTTGGTCTGTCACTGTGAAGCGGGCGTAACCCTTACACTACCTGATCGATACAACATCATAACTGATGTTTTAAAGCAAGTTATTCCAAACAATTTAGGAATGTTAGGTGATTTATGCCCTTGATGGATTAAAACCAGACTCTGCATCAACTATGTAATTTTTCATGGGAGTTTTGCCATGGATCCCCCTCCGGCATGCCACAGTCCAGGTGTTAGTCCCCTTGAAACAACTTTTCCATCACTATTGTGGCCAGAAAGAGTCCCTGTGGGTTTTAAAATTCGCCTGCCCATTGAAGTCTATGGCGGTTCGCCCGGTTCGCCCGTTCGCGAACATTTGCGAAGTTCGCGTTCGCCGTTCGCGAACCGAAAATGTTATGTTTGCGACATCACTATCAGTATCATGTTAATACTATAGACCATTCATGGATAAATATTCATGAAGAAATATCATATTATTTAATACAGGTTAGTGGAATAGAAAAATAATCCTACACACACCGCTTCACAAAAGGACCAGACACAAGAAAGCAAGACACCAGTGATAGATACACTTAGTAATTAATTTTACTTTCTAAATCTTACAAAGTAAAGATTGTAAGAAATAGGGTGAAATTGAGGTTAGGAGGTGTCAATTTTAGAAATTACGATCGAAATCGCCACCACGAAGATGGGAAAAACCAAAGAAAATGCTTTGAACTGACATGTCTGGCGATTGATAGCAGTCATTATAGATAAGCCAAATTATGTCAGAATCATCATCAAAATTAGTTAACTCTTTCCGGGACAAGAAATTTTGGTGATGTAAGGGTGTCATCTACTTACCAAAATCTAGATGGTGGTCTGTGGGTTAGACACGCCTTCAGTACCCTATAGGCCCGATCAACTAATGACGTACAGAAAGTTTGGCCCTTTAAAAAGTGAGAACAAAGGGAAGAGAGGGACATTCAGATTGAGGAGACTCAAGACAAACATTCAGAGAGATTCAGGACACTCTGGGACTAACACTCAACTCTCAAATCTCTGGGACACAACTCAAGAAACACTTACTGGACACTTAGAATTTTACTATTACTTTCTAACCAATACCACTTTCTCTATTACATGTACACCTTCATACAATCATCAATCATACTTGCATTCAAATTCCTGGGACTATCTAATCATCTGATGAAAACATCTACGTAACTGGTAATTATGCTGGTTTTATTTAATTAATTTAAATTATTTACATTTTTACTCGTAGCAGGAATACCTGGATAAAACTCTGTTAGATTTCAATAATTAGAAATATTAGTTAACTAAAGAATATATAGTTATAAAAATTCCATTCTGCAGGTGGCATAAACAATAACAATTTATTAACGGTAATATTTACCAACAAGTTAACATACCGCTGTTTTTATCCAGATGTATTGATTTGCTCTGAAATAAGATAGTGTATCTATTTAGGAGAGTTAAAATTTGGCTTAGTAAAATCTGGTAGATGATTCTTATTGGATATTTCTAGGAATGGTGTGATATGAACATTGTTTAATTGAAAATTGCAATAGAATAGGATATCATATGCCTATGAGGATTCTAGCAAGCATTGAAAGAGTTAATCAGTGTGGTCTAACTGTCAGCCGAAGTTTTATGGGAATTCGGTGTTCTGTGTGAAGTTGTTTGCTAAGCTGTCATAAATCTTGCCAAGTTCTTGACAACTGGATTGCTGTAGCCTTTTTACTGTGTTTAACCCCTTAAGGACCAAACTTCTGGAATAAAAGGGAATCATGACATGTCACACATGTAATGTGTCCTTAAGGGGTTAAACATTGCCGTATTGTATATCAATGTTATACCTAAATATTCACTGATTGTTATGCATGTTACATATTATTATTATTTCATTATTATTGTCACAATAAATTATATTTTGAAATTGTGATTTCTTGTATGGAGTAAAAATCCTCATAATGATCTAAGAGAATTAAATAGTGGGTAATTCTCAAGATATCAATTTTGATATAATAAAAATTGTTAAATAAAATTGTTATAATTTTTATGAAAATATTTTTTTTAATATGTATCACCCCATAAATATCCCCACAATATATTGTTTGTTTTTCCTATCTACTAAACAGTGCTTTTTTTGGTGGATACAAGAAACAATTAAATAACATAAATTAATTTTCTTTTTCCTTTTTATAAGAATGCATGTGAGATACATGACGTTATACAAGGGTTCTTCTGGCAGAGAAGGGAAACTGTGTGTGAATACAGGCACCAGGTACCTTGGGGCTAATGTTACAAACATATCATGTGTAATTATAGCAAAGACAAAAAGGAATTGGTGGCATACACGTTACATTCATTTTGCTGGAATGGTGCTGTTATAGTGACCAAAATGCATACAGAATACAGATTAAGGAATGGTGGTCACTATGGCAGCACCGTTTCTGCAAAATGCACATTGTGGGTGTGCCCCCAATTACTTTTTGTCTACTATGTAAGTTTAAAATCCAGACCAGATTCTTTGGAGGTGACCATATGTATATATTTGACAAGGTCTTGGATAGTAATGTCACTTTAATTATAATTTTCATAGAGCAGATATATGATATGCATTGAGAGCATATCAAAGCACGATTAATATATATATATATTTTTTTAATTGCACTTATCACATTCATTTAGCATTATATATATTCCCAATGCTTTTAAAACAAATTATTCAAATACACATTAGCTTATTTAGCACTAAAACTTTTTAATTTGTCTCTTACACTGGAATTAGTGTAGGACCCACCGATATTGGGGTACTGTGAAGTAGTGATGGGCTTAACACAATATGGTCATAAGGTGGAACTGAGTCCCCATATTTGTTTGCTGAGATCTTGTCAAGTGGACTCTGGCTCTGCTGCTTTCAACATTATTCTGTGGGTTAATGCATGCTCCTCCCCACATGCTCTGTTGGCTAGTCATGTCATGCAAGGTCTCCCTTCTCTGGACACCCATGCCTCAGCTGCTGCTCTTTTATCATACAACTAGGTTAACATTTCTGGTTCGACATAGCCATATAGCCAGTGGTGTATCCTGGTTTTGTGCTGCCCTAGGCAGGACAAAACTCAGGCGCCCCCCCTCCCCCCGCGCCACCCCCACCCAACCTTTCCCCCTGCCCCGCATTCTAAATACACACACACATTCACTGACAGATGCGCATACACTAGCTAACATAAACACACATTCACTAACAGAAACACACACACACTAACAGACACACTCAGTAACAGACAAACACACTCACTAACAGACACACACTCACTCACTAGCAGACACAAACTAGCAGACACACACACTCACTAACATACACACGCACTAACACACACACTAACTAACACACACACTAACAGACACACACACTAACAGACACAGACAGAAACACTAACAGACACAAACACTAACAGACACACACACTGACACACACACTAACAGACACACACACACTAACAGACACAGACAGAAACACTAACAGACACAAACACTAACAGACACACACACTAACAGACACACACACACTAACAGACACACACACACTAACAGACACACACACACACTAACAGTCACACACACTGACACACACACACTAACAGACACAGACACACACTAACAGACACAGACACACACTCACCCACCCACATTTTTTTTAAATTTATTTTTAACACTTTTTTAAATTTATTTTTAACACATTTTTTTAAAATTTATTTTAACACATTTTTTTTATTTATTTTTAACACATTTTTTATTATTTATTTTTAACACATTTTTTTAAAATTAATTTTTAACACATTTTTTTAAAAATTTATTTTTAACACTTTTTTTTTATTTAACACCCCCCACCCCCAGCCTCCTTACCTTTGGGAATGCTGGGGAGGGGGGTGTCTCTTCTTCCCTGGTGGTCCAGTGGCTGCTGGGCGATCGGGCGGCACTGCCTGGCGGGCGGCCGGCCGGCGAGGGAGCACTTCCCCTGAGCTGTCTGCTCAGCTCCCTCGCGCGCCTCAGAGTGAGGCTGGGAGCCGGAATATGACGTCATATTCCGGCTCCGCCTCCCAGCCTCACTCTGTGGCTGGCGAGGGAGCTGAGCAGACAGCTCAGGGGAAGTGCTCCCTCGCCGGCCGCCCTCCAGGCAATGCCGCCCGATCGCCCAGCAGCCCGCCGGCATGTCTGTTAGCCGCAAGGCTAACAAGACATTTGCCTTGGGCATTTGGGGGCGGCTTTTTTTGCCGCCCCCTGGAAAATGCCGCCCAAGGCAAATGCCTTGTTTGCCTCGCGGCTAATACGCCCCTGCATATAGCTAATCTTTAACTTGGTTGGAAAGTAATCCATCTCAATGTCCTCTCATATCCCCAGTCTTTGTCCCCTGCTGTTGGGAAAGTAAGAGCATTATACACCTCACACAGGCTCCCTGCTTCTCCAGGTTCCCACTGCTTCTCACAGTGCAGATAGACACTGACAAACATGCACATACACAGACACACAGATACAAACACTGACATACATACAGATACAAACACTGACAAACATGCAGATGCACAGACACACAGTTACAAACACAAAGACACAGGCCATGTATATTGGCCTTGTATATTAGCTCCTTACAAATGAGGGGGAACCCTCAAGCTACTTACTCCTACAATAAGTTTCTGTCCCAGGTATCAATCCCTCACTGCAGGTGGTGTCAGAGATAACATACATGAAGTCTCTAGTCACAGATTAACAAAAATTCCAAATAAAATATAATTTGAAAATAAATAAATAAAATAACTGACACAGCTATGTGGGATAAAGTGCAAATTGGTTATATGAAATAAACTTTGATTAAATATTAAAATGTTTATAAAAATTTTGTTTGGCTCATGTTAACACAAAAAAACCTAAGGTAAGTAAAGGGATAGTAAAACACATTATAATACCAGTCATTGACTGCAGAATGCAGAATATTCAAATCTGCTCATTAATCCCATCTAAATAAACTCAACACACCATTGAATCAATTTTGAAAATGTGTTCTTTAAGGCGACTACACTACCCATCATTTTATGTTAAATACCAAAAATAGCTAACACTTGAATCCCAACAAAAAAAATCAACTTTTAGTACATTCTTCTTTCCCTATTGCAAGAAAGCAGGTTATGTATTCTTCTTACACAGAACTGTGGAATAACCTACTGAAAAAAATCCAGTAATCTCTCAAAAGTACTCTATCTCCAGTCAACAATTAAATAAGTCCATCAGCAGTCCACGGTGTTAATCTGCAAATTAAGTTTATTCAGCCATCAAACAACATTTGATTTACCCAGAGCATACTTGAAAACTCGAGAAATCTGAATGTTTTCTTCCTTTATAAAATAAAAGACATAATTGTGTATAATCTCATATTTACCATAAATAAACTTAGTTCTATTTGTATTATTGACATCACTGAATATGTAATATACATTCTGATAAAGACATATGCATTTTTCTTTTGATTCCTGATGCTTCATTTATCTGAAGCATAGAAGCACACAAAATTCTTGATCCTCCACCAATGAAACATGAAGTAAAACAGGCATTTACAAAGGAACATGTTTGCTAGAACATTTTAATTGTGCTTTTAGAATTTTAAAGTGAAAGCAACTAGTTCAACATTTTCAGTTATATTTCTAACCTGCTGAATGTTGGGAAAAAAAAATTAGGTGAACCTTTCCCTGGAGTCCAGTAATTGTACAAGTTGGGTTGAATTTTAGGCACAAACAGATGGCTCCATAACAAATAAGCATTTTAAATAAACATTAATGCACAAAGGGATACAATTTTTATTAGGAATGCAGTTTTAATTATATTAACTGCTGTTGACATTGCAACTACGTAAATTCTGATAAATGGAAAATTATAATTAAAACAGAATATGATAAATGCATGAAATTAGCCATATTATTTACTGTAAATAGTGTTTTTACTTTTTGCTTCTGCAATATTTTATTGATTTTCCCCTTCATTTGATGTTTATACTAATTGCTTAATTTAAACAAAGAAATAATGCTTGGTAATGCACGGGAATACATTTTACAAATGTAATACACTTACAATAAAAAAAATAAATAGATTTTTTTTCTCCCCTTCTTGTTGGTATATTTATTCCTCATTATCAGGTCTTTAACCTATTCATGAAAAGGTTTTTATATGTTAATAATGAAAACATTTTTTACATCTTCCTTATGTCACTACTCCATATTAATTCTCCTTGACCTCTCTGCTGCCTTTGACACAGTTGATCATGCTCTCCTCCTTCAAACTCTTCAATCACTCGGTCTCTGTGACTCTGTCCTCTCTTGGTTTTCCTCCTATCTCTCCCAACGCTCATTTAGTGTCTCCTTTTCCAAGGATACCTCCTCCCCTCGCCCTGTCTCGGTTGGAGTTCCCCAAGGCTCTGTCCTTGGTCCCCTTCTATTTTCTCTTTATACTGCCTCTCTTGGAAAACTTATTGCCTCTTTTGGATTCAACTACCACCTGTACGCTGATGACACTCAGATATACCTCTCCTCACCGGACCTCTCCCCGGCCGTCCTGCAACGTGTCACTGCTTGCCTCTCTTCCATCTCTGACTGGATGTCGTCACGCTTTCTCAAACTTAACCTCTCTAAAACTGAACTCCTTGTCTTTCCTCCTCCTAATACTGATCCTCCTCTCTCACTCTCCCTTCAAGTCAGTGATATCCACATGAGTCCATCCCTACAAGCGCGCTGTCTTGGCGTCATACTTGACTCTGGTCTCACCTTTGAGTCTCACATCCAGTTTGTTGCCAAGTCCTGTAGGTTCCAACTCAAAAACATAGCCCGCATCCGCCCCTTTCTTACGCAAGATGCTACCAAGGAGCTTGTCCATGCTCTAGTAATTTCCCGCATGGATTACTGTAACCCTCTCCTGATTGGTCTCCCCAAAAGCCGTACTGCCCCGCTACAGTCTGTAATGAATGCTGCAGCTAGACTGATTTTCCTATCCAGTCGGTCCTCTCACACCTCGCCCCTCTGCCAGTCCTTACATTGGCTCCCTGTATCCTATAGGAGTCAATTCAAAGTGCTAACCCATACATTTAAAGCACTGAACAATTCCAGCCCCTCTTATATCTCTTCACTGATCCAGAGGTATGCCCCTCCTCGTACCCTCCGCTCTGCCCGCGACCACCTCCTGACCGCTGCTCGCACCCGTACGGCCAACTCACGCTTGCAGGACCTCTCACGGGCGGCTCCTCTCCTATGGAATAACTTGCCTACTGCCATCAGACTCTCCCCTATTCTTCAATCATTTAAGAAGGGCCTTAAATCCCATCTCTTCAGGAAAGCGTATGGCCTCCCAGAGTAATCTCTCCCTTACATACCTGTCTCTTGCTCTCCTATGGGATAGTGCTTTGCTCTCTCCTCCAGCTCTGCTTCACTCCTACTTGATATTTCCTATCCTAATGTTTCTAATACCCCACCTCCTATAGACTGTAAGCTCATTTGAGCAGGGTCCTCTTCAACCTATTATTCCTGTAAGTTTTCTTTCTTTATTTATTTATTTATTATTGCCATTTATATAGCGCCAACAGATTCCGTAGCGCTTTACAATATTATGAGAGGGGGATTTAACTATAAATAGGACAATTACAAATAAACTTACAGGAACAATAGGTTGAAGAGGACCCTGCTCAAACGAGCTTACATTCTATAGGAGGTGGGGTGTAAAACACATTAGGACAGGAATTTACAATCAAATAAGGTGGGCTGCCCTTTAGGAGAGGGCAAGAGACAGGTATGTGAGGTAAGGGTTAGTCTTGGAGGCCATAAGCTTTCCTAAAGAGATGGGTTTTAAGGCACTTCTTAAAAGATGCAAGACTAGGGGAGAGTCTGATGGCGGTAGGCAGGCTATTCCATAGGAAGGGAGCCGCCCGCGAGAAGTCCTGCAAGCGCGAGTTGGCTGTACGAGTGCGGACAACGGACAGGAGGTGGTCACGGGCAGAACGGAGAGACCGAGAAGGGACATACCTATGGATCTGTGAGGAGATATAAGAGGGGCTAGAGTTGTTCAGTGCTTTATAGGTGTGAGTTAGTACCTTGAATTGACTCCTATAGCATACAGGAAGCCAATGTAAGGACTGGCAGAGGGGTGAGGTGTGAGAGAAACGACTAGAGAGGAAAATCAATGTAATCAATGTAATTTTCTTGTAATTGTCTTATTTATTGTTACATCCCCCCTCTCAAAATATTGTAAAGCGCTACGGAATCTGTTGGCGCTATATAAATGGTAATAATAATAATAATAATAATGTCAATGTGGAACAGGAAATTCTCTCTTGCTTGGTTAGTGTGCAAACATATATTATACACTTTTTTAAAGGATATTTATGGCTTTCTTTTTATACATTTCTTTGATATGTAACCCTTATATTTGGCATTGAAATAATTGCAAGATAATGGGAGCATGTAAAAATAAATATTGTTTTTTCAAAGTTACATCTATTTGTAGACAAGTAGTAAAGCTAAAGAAAAGTATGTTAAAATATATTTATCCATTTGTCTCTGATTTTCATATATTTTCCCACTTTCCTATTTCATAAATATATTATTTCTAAGTTTAAAAGTGGTCACCTAACCCAAACATTGTAATGCAGTCATATAAAAAACTAATTTTTATGAAATTTCATGTTGCATTGTATTTTTCCTTAAATGTCATAAAACTATTTTTTTCCATTGTAGTTATATCCTCAAATTTGTATTTAAGTAAATACCCCAACATAAATGCCCCATACAGAAATGCCTCTTTAAAGGAATACTTAATGCACCAAAAATCTTTAGCTTAATTAAGTGGTTTTGGTGTATAGATAACGTTAGGAGTTCTTATCTAATGTGCAATATGAGAACCTAAAAAATGCATGGTCTTTTCAGGAAGTGTGTAAAAGGCTAGGGGAGGTGTGACAAATGTTGCACAAACAAAATAATTTAAATCCTAAATGACAGATAATTGAACAGTAGCACTGAAGGAGCTTGATCTATACACCAAAACCACTTCATTAAGCTAAAGTTTTTTGGTGCATAAAGTATTCCTTTAAAGAGAAAATATATGCCTTACATATATTTTTTGTAGACACCTCCGCCATTGAAGTACAGAAAGTTGCTAAACTCCTGGTAGAGTGAGCTTTTACCTTAATGGAAAACATTTTTCCTTGGGCTGTGTAGGCTTTCACAATAGCCACTGATATCCAATCATCTTCGGGTTGTGATAGATGCCGCTTCACCTTTTCTTGTCCCTGATGGAAAAATAATAAGTCCATCAGACTTCCTGATTGCTGATGATCTTTCCAGGTATATTCTGATGCAACTCATAACATCTACTTTGGACCAATCCTTTTCTGCTTCCGAGAACTGATTTTCCTCTCCTGTCACTCCACTCACACCTCTCACCTCTGTCAGTCCTTACATTGGCTTCCTGTCTCTTATAGGAGTCAATTCAAGGTACTAATCCACACCTATAAAGCACTGACCAATTCTAGCCCCTCCTATATCTCTTCAGGTATGCCCCTTCACATTCTCTCCGCTCTGCCAATAACCTTCTCCTGTCCACTGCTCGCACCCGTACGGCCAACTCACACTTGCAGGACTTTTCAAAGGAATAGACTGCCTAAGACCATCAAGCTCTCCCATAGTCTTTAATCATTTATTGTTATATCTCCCCCTTTGATAATATTGTAAAGCGCTACGGAATATGCTGACGCTATATAAATACAAGTGATAATAATAATAATAATAATAATAATTGTTGAGGAAGGAAGGTAGAAACAGCTCTATCATTGTAAAAAGTGGTATAAGGCTCTTCTGATGAAAGAGCTTGAATTTACAAAATTCTTCTGGCTGGGGTAACAGCTACCTGAAATAAGATCTCAATTGTTAGAAGAAATAGACTGATTTCCTACAGAGGCTCAAATGGTTCCCACTTTATGGACATCCAAACTAATGGCAGATCCCATATAGGAGTTAATTGTTTTTTGGGCAGTCTAATACGAATTACGGCTTTAAAGAATCTGGTGATTAAAGAGTCCAGAGCCAATCTTATGTTGGGCAGAGCAGACAAAGCAGATACTTGCACTCATAAAGTGCTTAAACTAAGGCCCTTATCTAAGCCTACTTGGATAAAGTACAAAATGAGGAAGGTTGATGGTTTTAAGACCATCCTGACCTTTGGTTATGGCCCAATCCCTAAATATATCCCATATTCTGTGGTAGTATGAGAACGTTGATGATTTTCTTGCCTTCAGTAATGTTACAACCACCTAAGGTGAAATACCTGATTCTGTTAGGTCCTTCTTTTCAAGAGCCAGGCCCCCAGATTATGAGAGTGAGGGTCTTCATGGACTGCTGGACCTTCCAGGAGAAGGGAGAGTCAGAGGAGGTGCAAGAGTCAATCTGATAAGGAGAGAGTACCAAGGTCTTCTTGGCCAGTTGGGTATTACCGCAATCATCATAGTTTTCTCATGTCATATTTTTTTTTAGCACTCGAGGAATCAGAATTATTCTCTTGGTCTCTTGCTTGGTGATTTGGGGTAGTTCCTTATCATGTGCAGGACATTTTGGGAGTTTCTATTTGAACAATGGAGCTTGTTCCCCTCATCCAGATGAACAATTCAACTAAATAGTGATCTTCTAGGATCTACAGAGCCGAACGCAGGTGATGATGGAAGTCCAGCGGTGTTCGGGAATTTCAGTGTCCGATTTTAGTTCCATGAACTCGACGACCAAACACCGCTGCCTGCATTCATGTGAACAAGATGGCCACCACCTCATGGTCATTAAGACGAACAATTAGCACACTGAGATGAGAACCGTTTCAAGGTGTTAATAGGAGTTAACAAGCTCCCAGGTGGTCCATGGTTCGTCCTGTTGTTCGGTTCCCAAACGGTATAAGGAAATTACATGAACCAAGCCAGTTAAACAGTCTTTTAAAGTTTTCCCTTCAGGCCCCATAGTCTGTGGGCAGGAGGCTGGCAAGCAGGCTCCTCCAGGAGCTTGTGGCAAACTCACATGGGAAGGGGAGTTTGTCACATAGATTAATAATAGTGAAGCAGAAAATCACAGAGATAGATATAGGTCAGTTAATGAACAAAATTTCCCTCAAAGAAAATAAATATTTAATTCACAGTTTTAAAAAAAAAGAGAGTGGATGAAAGGAGATTAATAAAGAAAAAAAGAGTACAAATTAAGGAAAGAAGAGCCAATTGTCCATCACAATAGCTTCAAAGTCCTTTCAGATACCCCTAGAGATAAGATTTTTTTGGGAAATAAAACAAAGGGAAAATACAAAGATTTCCAAAAATTCTCAGAGAGAAGGAGCTATACTAAATCACCTGAAGACTGAGAAGCCTAGATGAAGGGGAAATAGAGGAGGCTTCAGAATACTGAAAAAGTTTTAAAGCAATCTATTTTTTTTTATCTCATGTATACACCCTTAACTAATATTGAACAGAAGATACTTTACAAAGGATTAACATTTATACCAAGAAAACAAATAGATTAAGTTGACGTGTTTGTATATTTAAATAAATGTAAATGTCAACTATGCCTAAATTTTTTTTTCATGATCATGAAAATTTCCACACAGGTCTGAAGGAAAGATTTACTTTTTATCCAAATAATATTATTTACGATGAGAGGATCACTTTTGAGAAAACTGCAATGCAGAAAGTAAATGAAATTAAAAAGGTTAAACATAAACAAATTAATTTAAATAAAGAAGAATAGAAAGTCTTATAAAGTTTGCAAAAAAAATCAAAGATCAGCAAAATAATTAAACCTGCGGACATGTGGGGGGGGGAGGGGGGAGGGGATAGTGATAATGGACAAGTATAAATATTTGGAGGAAGGCTTTAGATTGGTAGGAGATATTAATACATATAAGAAAATAAAAGGAAATCCAACCATGGTCAAGGATTCTTTGACATAGGAAAATACAATAATTTTATAATGACCATGAATACAATTATTTAAATATAAAAACTCCTGCAATATCGGTGTTTCATGGCATTATAGGTTCCTTTGAGTCTTAATGAGGATTTCGAGTTTTGTCATTTCCTATGGATTTTATAGTAGTTTTTAAATATATCACAGTATTAATGAGATTGAGATACCTATTATTATTTTCCATTTCTAATTTTTTATTGAAAATGTAATCGCTTACAATTTCTTATTGCTTGAACTTCCAAAAACAATTTCAGAGTTCAGATACAAAAGTTAAATATATACACTATAGTATCAGAAGCGCAATTATTTAACATATTTATATCTTAGGTATACAAATAAAAAAAAAAACATTAATTCTTACATCCCAGACATAAAAAAAGCAAGAGGGTATGGAGCCATTTAGGGGAAAAAAGGGTGGGTCTAACCAAAAATGATCAGTGGGTTGTCAACTTTAAGTGGTCAACATATTTCTGCCAAGGGTGCCACCATTCTTCATATTTCACAATTGAGTCTCTCTCAAAATAGAAACTCTGTTCCATTTTATATTGATATGTGATTTGATTACATATATTTCCCCAACTCAAAAAGGATGATTTCCAATTACGAGCTAACACCAGTTTTGTTGCAAACAGTATGTGCACTATTAAGTAATTGAGGTTTATTTGAAAGTTGGGATAATCAATATTTCCTAAAAACATATGTGGGGTAAGTTTTGTATATGAAAAAAGATAAAGAAAGCATTACTTTATTTGAGATTTGAGCGGATCTAGGCTAGCACATTCCCCCTATATATGTGAGAGGTTTCCCTTCTCTGCTTGACATCTCGAACACATATCCGAGGTATTGTTTACAAATGTCTTAAGTCTGGTGCGAACTAAATACCATCTGTAAATGATTTTGTAGTGTAATTCTAAAATAGATATACAATGTATAGATTGAGAGACGCTTTTAATCCGAGACAACCATAGTTTCCAGAAAAAATGGGAATCTAATTCAGATTCCTATTTTATTATGGGGGGGGGGGGGGGCTTATCCTCCTCCACTCCAATATTTTGGAAATGTAAGTGGAAACATTTCAGTATCCTAGATATTAGTTTCTTTTTTTTAATCAATGGAGTTTTTAAAAAGCTCATCAAACCAATGGGTCGGAATAATGTTTCTACTCATCAAGTAATTTTTCATTCTTAAGTAAGATTAAACTTTCCTTGTAATTGTGCAAAAGGAATTACCGCTCCGTCCGCTGTTATGACTGATATTGTAAAAATACCTCTAGTTTCCATTGTATAATATTTAAATCAACTATATCATAGGGAAGTATCACAATTGAAGCTTCCGAAGGATATACTGTTGGTTAGACCAAATCTTTCTTAAATTTTATTTTTCAAATATTTTATTTATTTATAAAATATTTTACAAGGAAAGATACAGGAAATAATTTTATCAATGTAACTGCTATATCTTTCACAATCGGGTTCTGAGAAGTTTTCAGTTTAGTCAAAATAGATTCAACCAAAATAAATGAAGTGTGTTATATGATCTCATTTCTGTTTTCTCAATAGAATACCAGTCCATAAGTTTTGAATTTAAATTTAGATAAGAAATATAATGGGCTAACATTGAGGCCTCATGAAGGAGGTATATGTCTTGATAGGATATCACTCCTTTTTATTTTTCCTGAGAATATTATTTGCTATTCTGTTTTTTTTACCCATCCAAACATAATCCCCAAATATCTTTACATATTTGGCAAGTATTGTATAGTCCACCCTGAGAGGAATAGTTCTAAATAAATACAGAAATGTAGGTACTACATAAGCATTTAAAACACTGATACAACCCAGCCATGATATTTCTAGTCCTTTACGAGAAGTAAGATAATTTGAGAGTGTTTTTAACATATCTAAGAAATTGATACCAACCATATCCTATATTTGTGGAGTAATTTTAATACCGAGATAATAAATATAATGTTTATTCCAATCAAATTGGAAATGTGTTTTTAAATTGGCCAGAGCTTCATTAGTAAGTCCTTTAGTCATAATTTGAGATTTGCAGAATGATAAGTCCTGCACTCACTCCCATCACTGGGCAGCTGCAAATGACTACAGTACACATCAGCCCCAATATATAGTAAAATAAAAAATAAAAAATAAAGTAACCTGTGCTATCTCCTTAATCCCTATGTATTTTTAAACAAATGGAGGTTTTTTAGTTACCTCCAATGGCCATGAGAGGATAAGCCCACCTGCCAACGTCAAGGCAGACCCCCCTAGGTGGGTCCTAACTCTAACCATTCACCTTGCTTCCTTGAGCCTCTGGCAAAAATCTCTACTGAGACAGAAAGGGGTATTTTTTATATACACCCCTATACATTATTAACCCTTAATAGGGAACACATGGGATGGGCGGCTGCATTGTAACAAGGCTGAGTAATACAAAAAATGGATACAAATGCACAATGATAAGTCCTGCGCTCACTCCCATCACTGGATGGCTGCAAATGACTACAGTACACATCAGCCCCAATATATAGTAAAAAACAAAGAAAAAGATTTATTGATATTAATTTTATAGTTGGAATATTTGCTAAATGAATAGTTTGGTTGTAGCAGGGCTCCAATTGAGCGGCAGTTGGATTAGTGTATAAAGACATTATATTGTGTTTGACAGAGCCAGTCAGAACAAAGTTATCCAGAACCAAATCTAAAAAATTTCCATCTGACTCTGTCTAATGCCTTTTCGGCATCCAAAGCTAATAAAGCAACTATGACTTTAAGTTGTCCAGATCTATGAAGTATGTTTATAATCTTACGGGTATGAATCCAGATTGATCAGTATGGATAATTTTAGGGATTATTAATTTTAATCTATTGGCTATAATTTTGGAAATAAAATTTATATCGAGATTGATCAATGATATAGGTATATAATTAGAGGTTATAGATGAATCTTTTCTTGTATATAAAATTGGGGAAATAGAGGCTTGTAGCATCTCATCTGGAATGCCTTTAGTAGTGAAATTTTGAAATGTCTTTAATAGAACTGGAATTATAATATCCTGAATTTTTTTATAAAATAATGCAGAATAACCATCAGGACCTGGGGCTTTGGATGGTTTCAGGCTTAAAATAATGTTTTTAATCTCAAATTCAGAAAAGGGTTAATTTAATCTCTGACGATCTTCATTATTAACTTTAGGGATTGCTAGATTTTTCAGATAATTTCTAGTGTCATCTTTTGAAGGCTCCTTATTTTTCAAATTATAAAGTTCTTTATAGCAGTTAGAAAAGATTTCTGCAATTTCGGTGTGTGCATAATATGATTTATTATTACTATAAGTTTATTAATGAGTTTTTGTTTCTTTTCATTTTTCAATTTGTTTGATAGTAATTTCCCAACTTTGTTGTTATTGTGATACCATCTTTGCTTTAAATATAGTATAGTTTTAATAACTGGAATAAGGGTTTTGTTGGTTATATCTTTTTTTAATTCTATCAATCTCACTAGTTCTTATAGAGCATATCCTGGACATATTCAATCTTTCTAATTTAGAGAGTTTAATACACTGCTCAAAAAAATAAAGGGAACACAAAAATAATACATCCTAGATGTGAATGAATTAAATATTCTTCTGAAATACTTTGTTCTTTACATAGTTGAATGTGCTGACAACAAAATCACACAAAAATTAAAAAATGGAAATCAAATTTTTCAACCCATGGAGGTCTTGATTTGGAGTCACACTCAAAATTAAAGTAGACAAAACACACTACAGGCTGATCCAACTTTGATATAATGTCCTTAAAACAAGTCAAAATGAGCCTCAGTAGTGTGTGTGGCCTCCACGTGCCTGTATGACCTCCCTACAACACCTGTGCATGCTCCTAATGAGGTGGCCGATGGTCTCCTGAGGGATCTCCTCCCAGACCTGGACTAAAGCATCTGCCAACTCCTGGACAGTCAGTGGTGCAACGTGACGTTGGTGGATGGAGTGAGATATGATGTCCCAGATGTGCTCAATTGGATTCAGGTCTAGGGAACGGGTGGGCCAGTCCATACCGTCAATGCTTTCGTCTTGCAGGAACTGCTGACACACTCCAGCCACATGAGGTCTAGCATTGTCTTGCATTAGGAGAAACCCAGGGTCAACCGCACCAGCATATGGTCTCACAAGGGGTCTGAGGATCTCATCTCGGTATCTAATGGCAGTCAGACTACCTCTGGCGAGCACATGGAGGGATGTGCGGCCCCCCAAAGAAATGCCACCCCACACCATTACTGACCCACTGCCAAACCGGTCATGTTGGAGGATGATGCAGGCAGCAGAATGTTCTCCATGGCTTCTCCAGACTCTGTCACGTCTGTCACATGTGCTCAGTGTGAACCTGCTTTCATCTGTGATGAGCATAGGGCACCAGTGGCGAATTTGCCAATCTTGGTGTTCTCTGCCAAATGCCAAACGTCCTGCATGGTGTTGGGCTGTAAGCACAACCCCCACCTGTTGACGTCGGGCCCTCATACCACCCTCATGGAGTCTGTTTCTGACTATTTGAGCAGACACATGCACATTTGTGGCCTGCTTGAGGTCTGTTTGCAGGGCTCTTGCAGTGCTCGTCCTGTTCCTCCTTGCACAAAGGCGGAGGTAGCGGTCCTGCTGCTGGGTTGTTGCCCTCCTACGGCCTCCTCCACGTCTCCTGATGTACTGGCCTGTCGCCTGGTAGCGCCTCCATGCTCTGGACACTACGCTGACAGACACAGCAAACCTTCTTGCCACAGCTCGCATTGATGTGCCATCCTGGATGAGCTGCACTACCTGAGCCACTTGTGTGGGTTGTAGACTCCATCTCATGCTACCACTAGAGTGAAAGCACCGCCAGCATTCAAAAGTTACCAAAACATCAGCCAGGAAGCATAGGAACTGAGAAGTGGTCTGTGGTCACCACCTGCAGAACCACTCCTTTATTGGGGGTGTCTTGCTAATTGTAGAAACTAGAAGAAATGTAGAAAAGCCAGAGGCAGTTCACCTATATGAGTGGAGCATACAGTGATAATAATGGATACCTACCCTATAACAAGGGTCGTCTAGTCCTGATATTGTTGCAGTATCACTTTAAATTCAGCGTATATATATACATAGAAAGAAAAACATATACAGGGAAATAATAGTGCAAATCTGTATGGTAATTAACCGTTGTGCAGTGATCAAAACAGAATGCTAACTCACATTTTTTAGAGCCTAAGATGGGATAGGCTCAAATCACTTGCGCTTTAGTACCGTCTGGCGGTACTTGTCCCCTTTTTTTGAAGCGTTGGTGGAATCCCTCAGAGATAAGAGATACAAAGAAAACATAATAGGAGATAATATAGTGTAGTAACTTAGGTTATAAAGGTGAGTATACTGTATCTTTAAATAGGTGCTCACCTTATTCAGAGCCAGGTACTCGGCTCTGAGTTTACCAGCTTGAGTGTCAATAAGGGAGACACTTTCCCTTCTTGGACCAGGTTTGGTGAAGATCAGAGGAGACTTGAATTAAAAATAAAAATTTATTTTGCCAGCAGGCAGTAAAATACAAACAAATAAAATAGAATAAAAAAATGTCCCATAAATATCCTTCACTTCCGAGACGCGTTTCACCCTACTTGAGGGCTTTCTCAATCGGCGTTCACTGCTCTCCTCCTCATTCTGGTTTAAATTTCCTGGTCAGGTTTTTCATTGGTAGATTTCCTCATTGGTTAGCCAATCACATCACTCGTTTGGGGGGAGTGTGGTGTGGCTTGTCAAAATCGTTTTTTTTTTTTTTTTTTTCTGTTTGTAACAGGAAGTGACATCACTTCTGGTATTGCAGTCGCCATTTTACTTGTGGGCAATAAGTAGGGAAAGTAGCAGAGTATCCTATATTCGTGTCTGTCACTTCCCTTATGCTCTTTAACCCATATATATATATATTTTTTTTTTTTTACAATTTGTATTAGGCAAGTAGAAGGATGTACATATATCTTGTATATTGTAAAGATGTCCTCATTTGTGTCAAGCATGCAGAAAAAATTATTGGGGCATAAATGAAAAAAACATATATCAATAAACTGTGCATTAAATTGAAATACAATGAAAATTGACATTCCCACAGCATGTATATAAATCCTTTTAAAGCTTTAAAGCAGTAGCTACATACATATATTATATAGTGAGATAAGATTCAACTTAGTTAGTAATAATAATTTTAAATCCCCTATGATTAAAGTTTCACATCTACTCTATACGATTCAAGTGAAACTTTAATCACAGGGGATTTAAAATTATTATTACTAACTAAGTTGAATCTTATCTCACTATAAAATATATGTATGTAGCTACTGCTTTAAAGCTTTAAAAGGATTTATATACATGCTGTGGGAATGTCAATTTTCATTGTATTTCAATTTAATACACAGTTTATTGATATATGTTTTTTCATTTATGCCCCAATATTTTTTTCTGCATGCTTGACACAAATGAGGACATCTTTACAATATACAAGATATATGTACATCCTTCTACTTGCCTAATACAAATTGTAAAAAAAAAAATATGGGTTAAAGAGCATAAGGGAAGTGACAGACACGAATATAGGATACTCTGCTACTTTCCCTACTTATTGCCCACAAGTAAAATGGCGACTGCAATACCAGAAGTGATGTCACTTCCTGTTACAAACAGAAAAAAAAAACAAAAAAAAACGATTTTGACAAGCCACACTACACTCCCTCCAAACGAGTGATGTGATTGGCTAACCAATGAGGAAATCTACCAATGAAGAACCGGACCAGGATATTTAAACCAGAATGAGGAGGAGAGCAGTGAACACCGATTGAGAAAGCACTCAAGTAGGGTGAAACGCGTCTCGGAAGTGAAGGATATTTATGGGACATTTTTTTATTCTATTTTATTTGTTTGTATTTTACTGCCTGCTGGCAAAATAAATTTTTATTTTTTAATTCAAGTCTCCTCTGATCTTCACCAAGCCTGGTCCAAGAAGGGAAAGTGTCTCCCTTATTGACACTCAAGCTGGTAAACTCAGAGCCGAGTACCTGGCTCTGAATAAGGTGAGCACCTATTTAAAGATACAGTATACTCACCTTTATAACCTAAGTTACTACACTATATTATCTCCTATTACGTTTTCTTTGTATCTCTTATCTCTGAGGGATTCCACCAACGCTTCAAAAAAAGGGGACAAGTACCACCAGACGGTACTAAAGCGCAAGTGATTTGAGCCTATCCAATCTTAGGCTCTAAAAAATGTGAGTTAGCATTCTGTTTTGATCACTGCACAACGGTTAATTACCATACAGATTTGCACTATTATTTCCCTGTATGTTTTTCTTTCTATGTATATATACGCTGAATTTAAAGTGATACTGCAACAATATCAGGACTAGACGACCCTTGTTATAGGGTAGGTATCCATTATTATCACTGTATGCTCCACTCATATAGGTGAACTGCCTCTGGCTTTTCTACCTTTCTTCTAGTTTCTACAATTTGAGGTGGGTGTGAGGGACCCCCACAAGAGTGTTGTAGCATCTACACTATTTTCAATATTTCATAAGCGCCTTTTATACAGTTTTTTCATCTTTTTCTCTGTCTTGCTAATTGCCTATAATTTCCACATGTTGTCTATCCCATTTGAACAACAGCATGTGAAATTGATTGTCACTCAGTGCTGCTTCCTAAGTGGACAGTTTGATTTCACAGAAGTGTGATTGATTTGTAGTTACATTGTCTTGTTTAAGTGTTCCTTTTATTTTTTTTGAGCAGTGTATATAACTCAAAGAGTGTACTTTGCTTCTTATCCTTTTTCTGGGAACTAATTTTAATTAATAGTCCGTGGACAAAACACTTACGAGTACACCATAATGTAGCGAATGAAACATGTCCATTATCTTTAATATCAATACATCTCTCAGTTTTGTTTTTTAGATGGTCCAAATTTAGGTTAGAAGCCAACAAGCTTTCATTAAGACACCATATTGTTCTACTCTTATACTTCGTATTGTTTGATCCCTCCAAAAAGACTGGAGCATGGTCAGACCAAGTAATACTTCCGATCTCTACTTTCTGAATAAGTTCCAAACAATTTAAAGTTGTCAAAAAGAGATCGATACGCGAGTATGACTCATGTACCGGAGGAAAAAAAGTGTACTCACGATGGTTGGGATGAAAAACTCGCCAACAATCAAAAAGAGATTTAAAAAAAACAAAAACTCATGAATCTCCACTTCTGAATGGCTCTTTTTATCCTTATTAAGTAATTTTTGATTACTATTTCTATCTAACTTCATATTGACTATACAATAATCAATCTACCACAATGTCTTGTAATTGTTTCAATAATTTCAGCGGTGATATATTTGGGGCATAAATATTCACTAGTGTATATAAGATATAATTAAGTTTGACAATTAAAATCTGAAAAAAACTCGTTATCATCTAAGACTTGATAGGCCACTTCCACTTTAATTTTATCTGAAACCATACTAGCCACCCCTCTCTTGTTTTTTTTTTTGTCCAACTAGATTGGCAGAATAAACATTAGGGTATTTATTGAACTACTCTTCTTCCCTTCAAGAACCCAGTATGTTTCTTGTATCATGGCAACATCAATTTTATGCTCTGTTAAAAGTTGATATAAACTGAGGGGTATTTAAAACCTTGACATTCATTTAACCCCTTAAGGGCACATGACGTGTGTGACATGTCATGATTCCCTTTTATTCCAGAAGTTTGGTCCTTAAGGGGTTAAACAATTTTAATTGACATTTCTATTGTTCATCAAACTATACATCCTCAGATCCACAAAAAAGAAAAAGAAAATACCACTAACACTGAAAAAACTTTCTCACAATATTCCAGCTGAGATAAACTATTGATATCTCAACAAATCCCTGCTTCCACTGCAGGGGTCAGGTTGAATGGTGGGAAAGAGATATAAGTCACAAAAATCAAGAAGGAGTGTGTATATATATATATATATATATATATATATATATATATATATATATATATATATATATATTCCTAAAAACAATCTACCATAAGATCATATAGTCAATACATATCATACAATTTATTTCCAAGAGAGGAAAGACAACTATACAGGGAGTGCAGAATTATTAGGCAAGTTGTATTTTTGAGGATTAATTTTATTATTGAACAACAACCATGTTCTCAATGAACCCAAAAAACTCATTAATATCAAAGCTGAATATTTGTGGAAGTAGTTTTTAGTTTGTTTTTAGTTATAGCTATTTTAGGGGGATATCTGTGTGTGCAGGTGACTATTACTGTGCATAATTATTAGGCAACTTTACAAAAAACAAATATATACCCATTTCAATTATTTATTTTTACCAGTGAAACCAATATAACATCTCAACATTCACAAATATACATTTCTGACATTCAAAAACAAAACAAAAACAAATCAGGACCAATATAGCCACCTTTCTTTGCAAGGACACTCAAAAGCCTGCCATCCATGGATTCTGTCAGTGTTTTGATCTGTTCACCATCAACATTGCGTGCAGAAGCAACCACAGCATCCCAGACACTGTTCAGAGAGGTGTACTGTTTTCCCTCCTTGTAAATCTCACATTTGATGATGGACCACAGGTTCTCAATGGGGTTCAGATCAGGTGAACAAGGAGGCCATGTCATTAGATTTTCTTCTTTTATACCCTTTCTTGCCAGCCACGCTGTGGAGTACTTGGACGCGTGTGATGGAGCATTGTCCTGCATGAAAATCATGTTTTTCTTGAAGGATGCAGACTTCTTCCTGTACCACTGCTTGAAGAAGGTGTCTTCCAGAAACTGGCAGTAGGACTGGGAGTTGAGCTTGACTCCATCCTCAACCCGAAAAGGCCCCACAAGCTCATCCCAAACCAGTACTCCACCTCCACCTTGCTGGCGTCTGAGTCGGACTGGAGCTCTCTGCCCTTTACCAATCCATCCATCTGGCCCATCAAGACTCACTCTCATTTCATCAGTCCATAAAACCTTAGAAAAATCAGTCTTGAGATATTTCTTGGCCCAGTCTTGACGTTTCAGCTTGTGTGTCTTGTTCAGTGGTGGTCGTCTTTCAGCCTTTCTTACCTTGGCCATGTCTCTGAGTATTGCACACCTTGTGCTTTTGGGCACTCCAGTAATTTTGCAGCTCTGAAATATGGCCAAACTGGTGGCAAGTGGCATCTTGGCAGCTGCACGCTTGACTTTTCTCAGTTCATGGGCAGTTATTTTGCGCCTTGGTTTTTCCACACGCTTCTTGCGACCCTGTTGACTATTTTGAATGAAACGCTTGATTGTTCGATGATCACGCTTCAGAAGCTTTGCAATTTTAAGAGTGCTGCATCCCTCTGCAAGATATCTCACTATTTTTTACTTTTCTGAGCCTGTCAAGTCCTTCTTTTGACCCATTTTGCCAAAGGAAAGGAAGTTGCCTAATAATTATGCACACCTGATATAGGGTGTTGATGTCATTAGACCTCACCCCTTCTCATTACAGAGATGCACATCACCTAATATGCTTAATTGGTAGTAGGCTTTCGAGCCAAACAGCTTGGAGTAAGACAACATGCATAAAGAGGATGATGTGGTCAAAATACTCATTTGCTTTATAATTCTGCACTCCCTGTATTAAGGGGAGTATGCTAGTGAAGTACATATTTTTCCATTTCTTCATTGCCTAGACAACCCTCATTTGTTCCTCACATCTTCTCTTTTCTTAGTAAAATTTTGATTATCACATGTGCCAAAGTCAGGGTAAAATATTATGTTAAGTGCAAGTGAATCAAACAATTAGTGGTAAATTTCCGATATTAAATTAACATTTTTAGATAACTAATAAGGATAATAACATTTAAAGGATCACGATAGTGTGCCCTGAGGGTGCCCCCACCCTCATGCCCCCCCTGCCTTGGCACTGCAGGGGTTAAAACCCCTTCAGCAGCTTACCTTATTCCAGCGACCAGGCTCCCTCGGCGCTGGTGACCTCTTCTCCCCGCCGACGTCAGCTCCCTCTGCCGACGTCAGCGGAGCTGAATACGCATGTGCGGAGCTCAGTCTGCGTGGATCCCTCCATGGGTGAAGATGGATTAATTTTTTTAGCGTTGTTTTTTTTTTCCGTCTGGATTTTTTGGGGGGCGCTCGGGCTTTTTATTTTATTTTAAGTTCGACGGGTATGATGGCTTTTTATTTGGCCTTTATTGGGGCTGAAAAATGAAGATTTTAGAAAAAAGACGCCAAATGGTAAGTTTAAATTTTTGTTTACAGGTTAGTTATTTTATCCCCCCTTCATTATTTTTAGGGTGAGGGGGGTAGGTAGGGGATAGTTTTATTTGGGTGGGGGGTGGTCACCTTGATTGGGGGGGATTTTTATTTAGGACCCCCACCCGCCGCTCAGGGGTGGGGGATGGGGGGGACAGTAGGTCCCCCCTTATTGTTTATCTAGGGCCCCCACCCACTGCTCAGGGGTGGGGGCCGGGGGGGAGGACAGTAGGCCCCCCCTTATTGTTTTTCTAGGGCCCCCACCCACCGCTCAGGGGTGGGGGCCTGGGGGGAGGACAGTAAGTCCCCCCCTTATTGTTTTTTAGGGCCCCCACCCACCGCTCAGGGGTGGGGGCCGGGGGTAGGACAGTAGGTCCCCCCTTATTGTTTTTCTAGGGCCCCCACCCACCGCTCAGGGGTGGGGGCCGGGGGTGCAGGACAGTAGGCCCCCCTTATTGTTTTTGAAGGGCACCCACCCACTGCTCAGGGGTGGGAGCTGGGGGGGAGGACAGTAGGTCCCCCCCTTATTGTTATCTAGGGCCCCCACCCGTTGCGCAGGGGTGGGGGCAGGGGGTTGACAATAGGTCCCCCCGTTGTGATTTATAGCCCCCACCCACTGCGCAGGGGTGGGAGCCGGGGGAGGGGAGGACAGTAGCCCCCCCTCATTGTCATTTAAGGCCCCCACCCGTCGCCCATGGTTGGGGCCAGGGGGAGGACAATAGGTCCCCCCTTATTGTTATTTAAGGGGACCCCGCCCGTGCAGGAGGGAGGGGGGCAGTTAGTAGTTTTTTGTTTTTTTTTAAACAGGACTTTGTATAGTGTATAATTAATCTTACTGTTCTTGTCCCCATTGAACACTAGGGAATACTGGAACCGAAAGTAACTCCATGGTCCGTTCTGATTGTAGGCTTGCTGTCCGCCATTCAAATCTGAGCCATGAGCGTCTAGTGTTATCTCCTTCCTGCCTCTTTCTTCACTCCTTCCCAGCATCCAACCCACCAAGCAGCATGAGTGTGCACATGTGCATCCACTACGTACGCTTCATCTGCCCCCCCCCCACCTTTTATTATTTTAACATTTTTAAATTTCAGTGGTATTTACCTTTACATTTTAATTGTTAATTGTGATATGTGTAATTTGATTAATTCTTATTAATAGGGAATTTGGAAAAAAAAATATTAAATGCCATAGTTATTCATAACTCTTTCTTTATTTGTTGTTTCTTTCTTTATAATTCCGAGGGAAGGGGGCAAAAGGGTGATCAAACATCAATCCAATTGCCCCCCAAAACAAGGACAGAAGGTGCCTGTAGCAAGTGTGTTAAAAAAATGATTAGCTTAGAGTCATCTCTACAAATGCTCCCAGTTAAGGGATTAAGATCCATGAACTTGTGGCAATAATGGCAACTGAGAATGTAGATTTAGTGGCTGTTACTGAGACATGGTATAATGAGAAAAATGACTGGGACATAGCAACACCAGGGTACTCTTTATATAGAAAAGACAGGGAAGGCTCGCTGCCTAGGTGTTCTCTTTGACTCCGACCTCTCCTTTACCTCTCATGTCCTGTTTATCACCAAATCTTGTTGCTTCTAAGACAACCTTTAGACCTATAACAGTACAATCTAAAGTGGCTAGGTTTGCCACAAATGGGATCTTTATTATTATGTAATTAGAAATGTTTGGATACCATATTAATAATAAAACATTTGAAGGATATTTACAGTATTTGTAAATCCTTGTTTTTAAGCTCTTTGTAGTCATTGCCATGTATAGGAGGTCACAAGGGCTCTCCAAAACTTACAATTTTTAAATTACATTTTTGGTGTTGCATGTAATAACATTTCTTATTTCATATTCTTTTTTAGTAACGTTAGAATAAAATTTGTTAATGGTGTTAAAGGGTTATCTGTATTGTTACAAGCAGGACATACCTTGAACTTATAAAAACTTTTTTTTAATCCAGAAACGTTTTTTTTTTTTTTTTAGTTTGCAATGATTTTTTTTTTACATTTGGTGACTTATTAGTGTAGTCCAAAACCATAGGAAAATTTTACAAACGTTGAATTTCCCAATCTTACCTTTTTTATACTATGGCTGAGGTTAAATATTTTGGTAAATCTTAAATAGGTACGATCCTTTTAGAAAATGATTAAAATGCAGTAATCATATTTTAATAACGTAAAACTTTATTTTCAAAGCGTACCTAAAATATTTAAATAATTTCCCTCTGTTTAAAATAAATAGCTTTAAAGCCCTGTTTAATTAGTTGGCCTTTTCAAAATTACACATCTTGAATTAACATTTCTATAAGAATACTCAGAGATATAACCCAATTGTTTTCTATTTCTATATATTAATATCTAATTTTTTCACTGTTTATTCCATTATAAATAATGTTTTGAACTGTGAAGTATCCAATTACTCTATGCAACTAAAAACAGAGTTTATTTTAATAATAGGATTTACATTAAAATGAGGTGTTTAAAAATCAGATACCTCAGCAAAGAAGTTTTCATCTTTAATCATTAAGCTACCAGTACAAATTGAGCCCTGCAGTAATTCTTTTCCCAGAGGAGTTTGGAGATTTAAAGAATTTGGAGGATTAAACATTTGTGTATGAGTGAACATTGTTAAGTGTTTTTGTGACCGATATCATTAAAAATGTATCTCAGTAGAAGATTTTAACAATGCAATATGCAATTTACTTTTTTTATTCCATTGCCTACTTGACACCTCTGATAATAAAATATAAATAGATTTATAATAAAAGGGATATTTATTTATTTTTCACAAAAACAAATTTTTGAAAAATTAAAATGAAACACAGTAGTCAATATATTCAAAGTCATTTAGTTATATTTGCTAAATGCCTAATCAAGTAAAGTAAAGTTAAATGTTATCAGAAATATTTCATGACACTATTTCATGACAGTGTCCCTATTGCACTTAGAACTGCAATGTAAAGCTTTGCAATATTTACATTGCTGGCACTAAGACAGCCTCTAGTGATGGGTCTCTGCCAGACTTTAGACCACCTAACTGATGCTGGACATCCTCACAATCTGTATGAGGACATCCATCATCAGTCAATCAGCATTGATTCAATGTTTTCCAAACAGGAGGGTCTAATGCGGGAGGAAACTATAGTGTATAGTGTATACAGCTTTAAATATGTACTTATTATAAAATGTTCATGAATCAAAGCTTAGATACAAGAAAGTTGATAGAAAACCTTTTTGGAACAGGTTTTTCAATTATTGTTTTGATTTTAGAGAATGCGATTTGGATGCATCACCATAATGTCCTGTACAATTCACATGGTTCAAGTCCGTAAATTCTTTCTTTACAAGACACTTATGTAATTTCCAGATTTCAAAGGTGAATACCAGCAGCAGGCATATTCATTTTATACTTTTCAAATCCTGAGATCAAGAACACCCAATCTCAATCCTTACTTCAAAAGTAGCTAGCTTGCTGTTGCATATTTAGGCATAGCTGACTTCCCACAGTTGCAATTTACTCAAAGTTAGTATAAAGCTGACCTACCAACAGCTTCTATGGTAAGTTTTCTAGTTCACCTTGTGGTGACATCACACAAATGGTATAACTAAGGATATATGTTCCCTACGTTAGACTACATAACTGATCATATGCTCGTAAACTAAACTGCTTATGCAGTCACAGGGCAAGAGTTAAATGTACACAATCAACAAAGACAATCATACAGGCACACAGTTACACAATCTACACATAGAGGTACATTGTCATACAGACATAGACATACAGAGACATACATACACAGGCATACATTGACAATTATATATACTCACTCTTCCCTGTGCATGCTATCTGGCTCTGTGGAGTCACAACTCTGCAGCCCAGCGCAATCACAAAGGCATTGCTGCTCCAGCCATGCTGTGTGGCACACATGGATCAGAAATATGATTTGTTCATATACCTGAGCCCTCCACACAGCCTCCGGCATGTGCCAGAGCCAGAGGTATGCCAGACAGAGGTGATGCAGATACATAGAATAATTGGCAGTAGGGGAACTATGTGCCCCCCCCGGGGCTGGTGCATTCTAAGGCCTGTGTTGCCTTACGTTAGGACTGACTATGCTTATGATTACTGCAAAAATAATCAATTATAACATCAGCGCATATGCAAGATGAAGACTGCATACATCTTGCAATATTTAGTGACATTTCAAAGTAACATCACTTACACAAGGATTTCCTGTTTGGTTATTTAAATAGTAACTGTCACTTTTTAGGATTTTTAATAAGCATATTTTAAACACATATTGCCCTTTAATTCTTATATTCTACATATAACAAATATGTAAATATAAAAGAACATGTGAAATCACATAAACAAGGATAAGAAAAGTTATAGGTGATTTTCAATATTTTCAGATAGGTACTTATATAACTTTACAAAATTAATAACCAAACAAATACATATGGGAACGACACACAGGATGTTTGCTTTGAACATGGTTAAAGAAACACATTCATGGCTGTAAGTGTCTATTTGAAAATAAAAAACAGGTTAATGCCACACATGATCTATTATTATTCTCACTAATATAATTGCTAAGCTGCAAAATGCCATTTTGTTTGCCATTAACCTTATGATCTCTGCATATTGAACCTAACATGGTATCATCAACAACATCAACTAAAGTAAGTTGATATCGATTTATAACTTTAGTTGTAATACTATAAAAAATTAGTTAAGGAATTTTTGGACAAAGCCCCTACTTCAGAGAATGTTTAATAATTTAATGACATTTTGGGGATTAGTAAAATTATGACTGAATGATCATTGTGTTATTTAAAGCATATGACTTTGACAAAGAGCTTAGTGCACAAAACCTATTGCCTCCTCTGTGTTTTCTCTGATGCATACAGAATGCATTTTTTTTTTTTGTTAAATAATTTTTTTATTTTCAAAATTCAAAAAGCTATAGGGGGGATACAGAAAAAGAAAAGGGGGGGTAAGGAGAAGATACAATTGAGGCAATCAATTTGTACAGGCATGACGGTGTGTCATCTATGCAGTGCACAATATATTAACATTTGACGTCACAAAACAGAACCATCTCACAGGTGAGTACATAGTAACTACGAGTTTTATACAAGTAATTACCATGACTACATTCATTTAACAACATCTTATGGTTTAGAACATCATCTCCAATCCCCACTGGTTGTAAGTGTAAGTGCTGTGTAGGGTCTATGATGTATGGGAATTGCTTCACTCTATTCAAGGCGGAATTTGGGGTGTAGTTTTGTGTACCAGGTCAACCCATGGTTTCCAGACTTGTTCAGTCTGTGCCTTCTTCATGTGGGAGGTAGAGGATAGTAGTTCATATTTATAATAGTGATTTACCCTATCTAGCAGTTCTATTCGGGAGGGGCACTTTGTACTTTTCCAATTTTGGGCTATTAGATGGCGAGCTGCCAAGATTACTAAGGAGGATATTTTTTATCTGCTTTCTTCCAATGAGTAGGGAAGATTAGCAAGAGTGTTAGTGTTGGCGTTAAAGGCGCATTATGCTTTATTGTTTTTTGCAAGATTAATTAGACTTGTGTCCAGAGTGGAGCGATCCCTTTACACTCCCACCAGATATGTATCATGTTGCCTGCGTCTGCCATACATCTCCAGCATTTGGGCCTCGTATTGGGGTATATCTGATGCAGTCTCTGCGGGGTGAGGTACCATCTATAAATCACCTTTTTATGAGCCTCTACGTGGGAGAAGCAGGAGGTAAGGCCTGAGAGTGCGGTTAATGCTGAGAGCCATAGTACATCTGTAAGCGTGGGCATTCCCTCTTTTTCCCATTGTCTCACATAGTTAAAAGAATGGGGAGTGTCATAGTCCAGGATGGTCCTATAGCACAGCGACAGGGATTTGGGTTTTTGTGGCGTAGCTTGGCATCTGGTTATAAGCTCTATCGTGTCTTTTACGCAATGTGGTAAAATCAAGTGGTGTAGAGACACTTGGGTTGAGATAACACTCTTTAGTTGTAAGTATTGGAAAATACAAGAGTTGGGTAAATTAAATTGTGCTTGTATATCTGGAAACGTTTTGATCCCCTTTTGTGTACACAAATCTTTGATGAATTTTATACCATATGTGGTCCATGTATTTAATGATAACCAAGGGGTCAATCTCACTAGAGGTTCGATAGGAGCATTCATTAGTGATGTCGCGAACATAAAATTTTCGGTTCACGAATGGCGAACGCGAACTTCCGCAAATGTTCTCGAGCGGGCGAACCCGGCGAACCGCCATAGACTTCAATAGACAGGCGAATTTTAAAACCCACAAAAAAGCCCTAAAGGCCCCCACCCCTAAAAGGGGGGTGGGGGCCCTAAATAAAGAGACGGGGGGACCTACTGTCCTCCGCCCGGCCCCCACCCCTGAGCAGTGGGTGGGGGCCCTAGATAATAATGGTAAGGGGGAACTACTGTCCTCCCCCCGGCCCCCACCCCTGAGCGGCGGGTGGGGACCCTAAATTAAAATCCCCCTCCAATCAAGGTGACTAGGGGTCCCAAGCCCCTAGTCACCCCCCCACCCAAATACAACCTATCCCCTACCTACCCCCCTCACCCTAAAAATAGTGAGGGGGGGATAAAATAACTAACTTGGAAAAAAAAAATGTAACTTACCATTTGTCGTGTTCTTTTTTCTAAAATCTTCATTTTTCAGCCCCAAAAAAGGCCAAATAAAAAGCCATCATACCCGACGAACGTAAAATAAAATAAAAAACCCGAGCGCAAAAAAAAACCTGACGAAAAAGAAAAAACCCGAGCGCAAAAAAATAATCCATCTTCACCCATGGAGAGCTCCCCGCAGACTGAGCTATGCAGGGCGGGGGAAAGCTTATAACACCTTGCCCCGCCCTGTAATTAGGCTAAGAACACTCTGATTGGTGGGTTTAAGCCAATCAGAGTGCTCTTTGTCATTTTACACAGCGTGGGAAAGTTCTTTGGAATTTTCCCACGCTGTGTAAAATGACACAGAGCACTGTGATTGGATGGCTTGAAAACCATCCAATCACAGTGCTCTGTGTAATTTTACACAGCGTGGGAAAGTTCTGTGGAATTTTCCCACGCTGTGTAAAATTACACAGAGCACTGTGATTGGATGGATTTCAAGCCACCCAATCAGAGTGCTTTGTGTCATTTTACACAGCGTGGGAAAGTTCTTTGGAATTTTCCCACGCTGTGTAAAATGACTAAGAGCACTCTGATTGGCTTAAACCAGCCATTGTATAACAATTGTATAACAATGTTTGTTATTTAGTGAATATTTCCCTATATAACAATATTTGGCATTTAGTGAATATACCCCTATATAACAATGTTTGGCATTTAGTTAATATTCCCCTGTATAACAATGTTTGGCATTTAGTGAATATTCCCCTATATAACAATGTTTGGTATTTAGTGAATATTCCCCTGTATAACAATGTTTGGCATTTAGTGAATATTCCCCTGTATAACAATGTTTAGTACTTAGTGAATATTCCCCTGTATAACAATGTTTGGTACTTAGTGAATATTCCCCTGTACTTAATCCACCAATCAGAGTGTTATGAGTCAAATTACACAGCATGGGAAATTCCACAGAACATTGAAAAACCAACCAATCAGAGTGCTGTGACAGGTAAACTTACCTGTCAGTCTCTTCATTTACCTTAAAAACAAGGTGTTGGAAAAAGTGAAAATCTGGTGCTGCTATCACCTACACGCACCACTCAACACATATACAAGTAAAACAAAGTGAAATATAAAATGGTGAGAGCACTCTAAAATATTTAAAAAGTTTTTACCAATACTTCATAGGGCTTATTCCTGAAAATGAGATAAAAAGACCATAGGGTAATACAGTAAAACACTAATATTAAAACACCTCTTTTTTGGTCAAACTCACATTTGTCTGAGTCACTTAAAAGCTGACTCAGACTAAACAGCAGAGAAGAGCATCTGTATTGGTGGATATCTGTTCAGAATTCGGGATACTTCCTTTAGTGCCACACGGAAACCACTCCAAAAGACCCAGGATGCAGGATCACTTTAAGGTTACTTTATTGCACACAAATAACAAATTCTATAAAAAACAGGATAAGTCCACCAAAAATATCGCCACCTGACGCGTTTCGGCGTTACAGCCTTCTTCAGAAGCGGTGATTCTGCTCTTCTCCATTCCGTTGCTTTTAAATCTAAAGTTTTTGGCGCCGTTTTTTCTCCCCTCCGGTAAAGTACTTCCGCATTCGTCATTGGTACTCGACAGACCTGTTCGGCGCATCTGTTTGGCATCCTTGCGCCATGACGTCGGGACGTGATAGTAATCCCAGGGGTTGCCGGCGGCCATCTTTAAAAGTCCGTTTGCAATACTGTTTGCCAGGACTGTTCGTTCCAAAGTTCTTTTGGAAATAAATTCAATATTGTGACATATCTTTACACCAATATTCACATAAAAAATAGATTAATTAGGAAACTTCCCTCTATATAAATAAATAAAATGGTTAAATTGCACAAATAAAACTTATATATAATACAAATTTATACAATTTCAGCTTATGATGGATATACCCCAATCCTCCTAACAGGGAAAAAGAAAAGGGGGGGGGGGAGGAAAAATTCAGAAAAAGGGAGACATATTAAATGAAATAACATTAATATATTTAAAAAATTAAAACATATATTAATTACAAACATTAAATACACGAGTTTATTTCAAAGTCGGCATTTAAGCCATTGGGTATCAGGGTATCTACATTAAAAATCCACCTCATCTCGCTTTTATGTTTGGATACACTGTGTTGAAGAAATTTTCGATTAATGTTATAAATGTGTTCCCTAATACGGATTTTCAAAGCTCTTGACGTTTTTCCAATATATTGGTATCCGCAGGGACACGTAACCATATACCGTATATACTCGAGTATAAGCCGACCCGAATATAAGCCGAGGCCCCTAATTTTATCCCAAAAAACTGGGAAAACTTATTGACTCGAGTATAAGACTAGGGTGGGAAATGCAGCAGCTACTGGTAAATTTCTAAATAAAATTAGATCCTAAAAAAATTTTATTAATTGAATATTTATTTACAGTGTGTGTATAATGAATGCAGTGTGTGCGTATGAGTGCAGTGTGTGTGTATGAGTGCAGTGTGTGTATGAATGCAGTGTATGAATGCAGTGTGTGCAGGGCCGGTGCAAGGATATTTGCCCCCCCCATATGTCCTGACCTCCCCTCCTCCTCCCTCAGTGGTCCTTACCTCCCCACCCCCGTGTTCCTTCACCCCCCTCCCCCAGTGGTCCTGACTCACCCCTCCCCTAGTGGTCCTTACCCTCCCCTCCCATAGTGGTCCTTACCCCCCCCCCCTCCCTCCCATAGTGGTCCTTATACCCCCCCTCCCTCCCATAGCAGTCCTTATACCCCCCTCCCTCCCATAGTGGTCCTTAACCCACCCCCCCCCTCCCATAGTGGTCCTTATACCCCCCCCCCTCCCATAGTGGTCCTTATACCCCCCCCCCCTCCCATAGTGGTCCTTATACCCCTTTTTTTTTATTATTATTATTTTTTTTATTATTTTATTTCTTTTTTTTTCGTCCCCCCTCCCTGCTTGATATATGGCAGGGAGGGGGGCTCTCCTTCCCTGGTGGTCCAGTGGCAGTTCAGTGGGGGGAGAGGGGGGCTGGCAGAGCTGTACTTACCTGTTCTGCAGCTCCTGTCAGCTCTCTCCTCCTCTGCGCCGTCCGTGCAGCTCCTTCTGTCAGCTCACAGTGTAAGTCTCGCGAGAGCCGCGGCTCTCGCGAGACTTACACTGGGAGCTGACCGAGGTGCTGAACGGACGGCGCGGAGGAGGAGAGAGCTGACAGGAGCTGCAGAACAGGTAAGTACAGCTCTGCCAGCCCCCCTCTCCCCCCAGTCTGTATTATGGCAATGCAAATTGCCATAATACAGACTCTGACTCGAGTATAAGCCGAGTTGGGGTTTTTCAGCCCAAAAAATGGGCTGAAAAACTTGGCTTATACTCGAGTATATACGGTATATAATATTTTTGGAATTGCATGTTAAAAATGATTTTATCTTATATTCTTGTTTATTAGTGAATTAGGTGAATTTCGTAATATTCTTATTTTTATTAGTTCTTAAAGTGCACCCTCTGCATGACATGCAATAATAAAAACCATTTTCTCTTTTAAAAAACATTGACATTGGGTTATTATTACTATTTTCTTTGTCTAAAAAACTCGTAGTTAAAACCTGTTTAAAATTTTTTGCCCCTCTGTATATAATCCTAGGTTTATTAATTAAATATCGACAGATTTCTTTATCTTCTTCTAAAATATGCCAATTCTTATGTATTATTTTCCGTAAAGAATTGCTATTTGAACTAAAATTAAAGACTAAAGGTATTTCTTCATTTTCCTCCATATTTTCCTTATTTTTGTGTTTTCCTTTCAACATATTAATCCTTGGTTCTTCTTCTATTTGTGCACATATTGTTTTCAGGGAATCATAGTTATAGCCTTTTTCTACAAATTGGTCAATTAAAATTTTAGATTGGCATTTAAATTGATCCAGGTCTGTACAGTTCCGTCTCAATCTTAAAAACTGTCCTTTTGGTATGTTGGTAAGCCATGGTTTAAAATGACAACTTCTAAGATCAATAAAACTATTTACATCTACTGTTTTAAAAAAGGTTCTACTCTTGATTAGATCATTTTCTACATAGATGCATAGATCTAAAAAGTTGATTTGGCTTGGGCTAATTTCATAAGTTAATTTAATATTCCAATCGTTCTCATTAAGGCTATTTAAAAAGTTTAAAAGTGATTCTTCTGATCCCTTCCACACTATAAAAATATCATCAATGTATCTTTTGTAGAGGACCAGACTCGCCCCGATATTCGATCTTGAAAATACCTCCAATTATTATTATTATTATTATTATTTTATTATTTATATAGCGCCAACAAATTCCGTAGCGCTGTACAATGGGTGGACTAACAGACACATAATTGAGATCAGACCACTGGACGTACAGGAACAGAGGGGGTTGAGGGCCCTGCTCAATGAGCTTACATGCTAGAGGGAGTGGGGTATAGTGACACAAACGGGTTAAAGTAGGGGAATTAAATAGTTTGTTAGAGAAGGGTTTATTGAGTGCTTGGTAGGTCATTTTTGACAGTTGCAGGGAAGGAGTCAAGGGGTGGGGGATGAGAAGCCTGCTGACAGTTTAATTGATACGCTTTAATGAAGAAGTGAGTTTTCAAAGATTTTTTGAAGGAGTGGAGGCTGGGTGAAAGTCTGATTGAGGAGGGAAGTGAGTTCCACAGAATAGGTGCAGCCCTAGAGAAGTCTTGAAGGCGAGCGTCAGAAGTGGGGATCCGGGCAGAGGATAGGCGTAGGTCTTGGGATGAGCGCAGGGGTCTCGACGGGACATACTTGTGTATGAGGGAGGATAGGTATGTTGGAGCAGCATTATGTAGGGATTTGTAAGCAAGTGCCAGAATTTTGAATTGGGCCCTATATCTAACTGGAAGCCAATGCAGGGACTGACAGAGCGTGGAGGCGTGGGAGGTGCGACCGGACAGGAAAATAAGCCTCGCAGCCGCGTTCATTACAGATTGCAGCGGTGCAAGCTGGGAACATGTAAGACCGGTCAGAAGGGGATTGCAGTAGTCGAGGCGAGAGAGAACAACAGCATGAACCAATATCTTAGCCGCGTCCGGCGTTAGATATGGGCGGATGCGCGCTATGTTCTTGAGTTGGAAGCGACAGGAATTGACTATCGATTGGACATGGGGAGTAAAAGAGAGGTCAGAATCGAAAAGAACCCCTAGGCAGCGAGCCTGCGAGGTAGAGGTGATAGTAGCGCCGTTGACTTGGATGGAGACAACAGGAGTAGCAGCACTTGAGGGAGGAAAAACTAGAAGTTCTGTTTTGGACAGGTTGAGTTTAAGGAAGTGAGCAGCCATCCAGTTGGAAATAGCAGAGAGGCAGTCAGAAACACGAGTCAAGGTGGGCGGAGAGAGATCAGGGGAGGACAGGTAGATTTGCGTGTCATCTGCATATAAATGATATTGGAAACCAAAGGAGCTGATGAGTTTACCAAGGGAGGCAGTATAGATAGAGAACAGTAGGGGGCCGAGGACAGATCCTTGGGGGACGCCGACAGAGAGGGGTTGGTGAGTAGAGGCGGAACCAGAGAAAGAAACACTGAAAGAGCGCTGGGAGAGGTAGGAGGAGCACCAGGAGAGAGCAGTATCCCGTAGACCAAAGTTACGAAGAATGTGAAGAAGCTGTTGATGATCAACAGTGTCAAATGCGGCAGAAAGATCAAGGAGGATTAGGATAGAGTATTGGCCGTGAGATTTAGCGGCAATTAAGTCGTTGGATACTTTGGTCACAGCAGTTTCGACAGAGTGACCAGCGCGGAATCCAGACTGAAGGGGGTCAAGCAGAGAGTTGGATTCGAGAAAGTCTGTCAATCTGGCGTACACAACTCTCTCGAGGATCTTGGAGGCAAATGGGAGTAGCGAGATAGGGCGGTAGTTGGATGGGGAGTTGGGATCAAGGTTGGGCTTTTTCAGAATCGGGGTTACGGTTGCATGTTTGAAGGGTGAGGGAAATGTGCCAGAGGAAAGGGAGAGATTGAAAATGCTAGCGAGAGGAAGAGCAAGAGAGGGAGACAAAGTGCGGATGAGATGCGAGGGAATAGGATCGAGAGAGCAGGTGGTGGGGCGGGAGGACAGGAGCAGTGCAGAAACCTCTTGTGCTGTAGCAGGTGCAAATGTGCATAGGATGGCAGGGGGAGTGGGGTTGGGTGATATAATGATAGGGGAAGGAGAGAGATTAGAGATCTCTTTCCTGATTGTAGAGATCTTCTCAGTGAAATGAGATGCAAAGTTTGTGGCGGACAAGGTGGTGGAAGGAGGGGTAGTCACAGGGCGAAGAAGAGCATCAAAAGTGTGAAACAGGTGTTTGGGTTGATGGGACAGTGTGCTTATGAGGGTTTTGAAGTAGTTTACTTTTGCAGAGGAAAGAGCCATGCTGTAGGAGCGCAGCATAAATTTATAGTGGACAAAGTCAGATGCAGAGTGAGACTTTCTCCAGCAGCGTTCAGCAGTTCTGGAACATTTTTGGAGGTAACGGGTCAGCTTAGTGTGCCAGGGTTGTAGTTGGGGGCGCTTGCTGCGTTTAACTGTAGGAGGTGCCATGATGTCAAGTTGAGAGGAGAGAGTGGAGTTGTAGAGTGAGGTTGCAGAGTTAGGGCAGTTGAGATTTGAGATGGGTAAAAGGAGTGTTTGGAGTGTGGTGGAGAAGTGCTGGAGATCGAGGGAGTTGAGGTTTCTGCGAGGTTGGAGAGTTGATGGTGTTGAAATTTTGGTATGAGGTATGCAGATGTTAAATGTTAGCAGATGGTGGTCAGACAAAGGAAATGGATCAGTGGAGAGATCAGAGGTGGTACAGAGATTGGTGAAGATGAGGTCAAGAGTGTTTCCTGCAGTGTGAGTTGCGGAGGAGGAAATCTGTGTGAGTCCAAAGGAGGAGGTTACAGAGAGCAGACGGGAGGCATCAGGGCAGTTGAGCTTGTTGATAGGGATATTGAAGTCCCCAAGTATGAGAGAGGGAGTGCTAGAGGAAAGAAAATGGGGTAACCAGGAGGAAAAGTGTTCAATAAATAGTTTAGGGTGACCGGGGGGGCGATAGATGATGGCAATTCTTAAAGGAGTGGGCTTAAAAAGGCGTACAGTGTGAACTTCAAAGGAAGTAAAGGATAGGGCAGGGGCAGGGAGGATAGGTTGAAAGGTGCATTGAGGGGAGAGAAGGATGCCTACACCACCTCCTTTACAGTCGAGTCTAGGAGTATGGGAGAACTGTAGACCACCGAAACATAAAGAAGCAGGAGTAGCGGTATCGGATGGGGACAGCCAGGTCTCAGTGAGTGCCAATATCATATCTTCCCAATATGCCATAAAAAGATTTGCATAACTCGGGGCGAATCTGGTCCCCATTGCTGTTCCTTTAATCTGTAGATAAAATTTATTCTCGAACCAAAAGAAATTGTTTAAAAGGATCATTTTAATACCTTCCATTAAAAATTCTATTTGTTCTAATTTTAAAATAGTATCTTTCTTTAAAAAATGTTCTGTAGCCTCACACCCTTTCTCATGGTTAATAATGGTGTAGAGGCTACTCACATCGCACGTTACCATAAGAAAATCTTTTTCCCATTTAAAATCATTAAGAATTTGTAATAAAGTCATAGTATCTTTTAAATATGAGGGACGTTTTTTTACAGAATCCTGTAAAAATTGATCTAAAAACTGGGAAAGGGGGGATAAAAGGGAGCCAATTCCAGAGACGATTGGTCTACCCGGAGGGTTGTGCATATCTTTATGGACCTTCGGTAGTACATATAAAACAGGAATTCGTGGGAATCTGAGGTTTAAAAAATCAAACTCTTTCTTATTTAGTATTCCCCGTTCCAAACCTTGATTTAAAAAAATACTCAATTTTTGTTTCATACCCTCCATTGGATTATTTTTTAATTCAACATATGTTTCTAAATCCGATAATTGTCTGTATATTTCTTTTAAATAGTTGTCTCTCTGCCAGATGACAACACCCCCCCCCCCCTTATCCGCAGGTTTAATAACAATGGAAGAATCTTCTTTTAAATCTTGTAAGGCTAATCTTTCCAATTTCGTTAGATTCTTGCAGGAATCTCTAACTGGTTTAACCTTCCTCAAATCCTTTATACATAATTTCTCAAAAATTTTCATTGCATCTGACTTTAAATAACTTGGAAAAAAATTAGATTTATTTTTAAGGGTTGTATGTTTAAATTCCTGATTCTCCATATTTACAGTATTTGTGCTATTACTTGGAAATGTATCAAAAAAATTTTTTAAACATAACTTGCGTAAAAACCTGTTTATATCTAAAAACACTTCAAATTTATCTGTGTCACAACTGGGGACAAATTTAAAACCTCTATTTAAAACTTCTTTATGTGTCTCATTTAAAATTTTATCGGAAAGGTTAAAAATTCTTATGTCTCTTAATTTCTCCTCGTTTCTTCCTCCTTCCTCCTCTTTTCCCCCTTTCTGTATTCTATTTCTTCTTCTTGTCTTACTCTTTTTATCGGGGTCTGTATTTTTAATCTCCCTCCAGGTCTGATCACTGTTTGTCCTAAAAAAGGATCCTCTCCATCAAAATGTTCCAATTGTTTAAATCTATTTGTTAGGGCGATCTCTCTTTTTGGAGGAGAGAAGAATTTTGACTTTTGGTCGTACTGTGTGGATTTAAAGCTATTTCTCCTATATTTATTGATTTTGGGTTTAACTTTAATCCATTCTTCTTTTTTGTCATACTTCCTTTGTTTAGCTACCACAGGGGATTGGTTTATGGAATATTTTCTCCCATCATTTTTCGATTTGGTTTCAAACTTATGTTTGCTAAACTGCATTTTGGTCTTAAAATTTTCTTTTTTTAAATTTTCTTTTTTAAAACTTTTATTTTCCCCCCTGGGTCTTACTTTTCCTTCGGAATAGTCTTCCTGATCCCTTTTAAACTTTCTTTTTTTGGTTTCTATAACTTTTCTTTCTATATTTTTGATATTTTCAGTGATTTTCGTTAATAAAACTTTGAATTCTTCCATCTCAATGAAAGGTTCAAGTTTTTTCTGAATATCTTTAATTTCTTCATCTAATTGATGTAAGTTCAGGGTACGTTGATCTATCATGTGTTTACCAAAGGATTCCAATGCATTGTCCCAAATATTCATAAATACATTGTTATCCTGGTCGGATGTGGGAGATTTATAAAATCTTAAGCCTCTTGGTGTTATTTGCAAGGCAACATATTTTTCAAGGGTATACACTTCCCATTTAAATTTCATTTCTTTGATCAGAAGACGTTCAAGCTGGAAACAAATCGAGTCCAGGTCATAACTGATCAAAAGGGATGATTTTTCTGTATTTCCCTCAATTAACCCAAATTTCTGGTCCATACCTTTATGCCAACTATTACGTAATTTAGAGATTGACATAATGGGTTTGTCACTTTTCCACAACTAGAGTGATGAGAAACAAGTATCATACAATAAAAACAAGGTGTTGGAAAAAGTAAAAATCTGGTGCTGCTATCACCTACGTGCACCAACTCAACACATATACAAGTAAAACAAAGTGAAATATAAAATGGTGAGAGCACTCTAAAATATTTAAAAAGTTTTTACCAATACTTCATAGGGCTTATTCCTGAAAATGAGATAAAAAGACCATAGGGTAATACAGTAAAACACTAATATTAAAACACCTCTTTTTTGGTCAAACTCACATTTGTCTGAGTCACTTAAAAGCTGACTCAGACTAAACAGCAGAGAAGAGCATCTGTATTGGTGGATATCTGTTCAGAATTCGGGATACTTCCTTTAGTGCCACACGGAAACCACTCCAAAAGACCCAGGATGCAGGATCACTTTAAGGTTACTTTATTGCACACAAATAACAAATTCTATAAAAAACAGGATAAGTCCACCAAAAATATCGCCACCTGACGCGTTTCGGCGTTACAGCCTTCTTCAGAAGCGGTGATTCTGCTCTTCTCCATTCCGTTGCTTTTAAATCTAAAGTTTTTGGCGCCGTTTTTTCTCCCCTCCGGTAAAGTACTTCCGCATTCGTCATTGGTACTCGACAGACCTGTTCGGCGCATCTGTTTGGCATCCTTGCGCCATGACGTCGGGACGTGATAGTAATCCCAGGGGTTGCCGGCGGCCATCTTTAAAAGTCCATTTGCAATACTGTTTGCCAGGACTGTTCGTTCCAAAGTTCTTTTGGAAATAAATTCAATATTGTGACATATCTTTACACCAATATTCACATAAAAAATAGATTAATTAGGAAACTTCCCTCTATATAAATAAATAAAATGGTTAAATTGCACAAATAAAACTTATATATAATACAAATTTATACAATTTCAGCTTATGATGGATATCCCCCAATCCTCCTAACAGGGAAAAAGAAAAGGGGGGGGGGGGGAGGAAAAATTCAGAAAAAAGGGAGACATATTAAAATATTTAAAAAGTTTTTACCAATACTTCATAGGGATTATTCCTGAAAATGAGATAAAAAGACCATAGGGTAATACAGTAAAACACCACCTGACGCGTTTCGGCGTTACAGCCTTCTTCAGAAGCTTCTTCAGGCTGTAACGCCGAAACGCGTCAGGTGGCGATATTTTTGGTGGACTTATCCTGTTTTTTATAGAATTTGTTATTTGTGTGCAATAAAGTAACCTTAAAGTGATCCTGCATCCTGGGTCTTTTGGAGTGGTTTCCGTGTGGCACTAAAGGAAGTATCCCGAATTCTGAACAGATATCCACCAATACAGATGCTCTTCTCTGCTGTTTAGTCTGAGTCAGCTTTTAAGTGACTCAGACAAATGTGAGTTTGACCAAAAAAGAGGTGTTTTAATATTAGTGTTTTACTGTATTACCCTATGGTCTTTTTATCTCATTTTCAGGAATAATCCCTATGAAGTATTGGTAAAAACTTTTTAAATATTTTAGAGTGCTCTCACCATTTTATATTTCACTTTGTTTTACTTGTATATGTGTTGAGTGGTGCACGTAGGTGATAGCAGCACCAGATTTTTACTTTTTCCAACACCTTGTTTTTATTGTATGATACTTGTTTCTCATCACTCTAGTTGTGGAAAAGTGACAAACCCATTATGTCAATCTCTAAATTACGTAATAGTTGGCATAAAGGTATGGACCAGAAATTTGGGTTAATTGAGGGAAATACAGAAAAATCATCCCTTTTGATCAGTTATGACCTGGACTCGATTTGTTTCCAGCTTGAACGTCTTCTGATCAAAGAAATGAAATTTAAATGGGAAGTGTATACCCTTGAAAAATATGTTGCCTTGCAAATAACACCAAGAGGCTTAAGATTTTATAAATCTCCCACATCCGACCAGGATAACAATGTATTTATGAATATTTGGGACAATGCATTGGAATCCTTTGGTAAACACATGATAGATCAACGTACCCTGAACTTACATCAATTAGATGAAGAAATTAAAGATATTCAGAAAAAACTTGAACCTTTCATTGAGATGGAAGAATTCAAAGTTTTATTAACGAAAATCACTGAAAATATCAAAAATATAGAAAGAAAAGTTATAGAAACCAAAAAAAGAAAGTTTAAAAGGGATCAGGAAGACTATTCCGAAGGAAAAGTAAGACCCGGGGGGAAAATAAAAGTTTTAAAAAAGAAAATTTAAAAAAAGAAAATTTTAAGACCAAAATGCAGTTTAGCAAACATAAGTTTGAAACCAAATCGAAAAATGATGGGAGAAAATATTCCATAACCAATCCCCTGTGGTAGCTAAACAAAGGAAGTATGACAAAAAAGAAGAATGGATTAAAGTTAAACCCAAAATCAATAAATATAGGAGAAATAGCTTTAAATCCACACAGTACGACCAAAAGTCAAAATTCTTCTCTCCTCCAAAAAGAGAGATCGCCCTAACAAATAGATTTAAACAATTGGAACATTTTGATGGAGAGGATCCTTTTTTAGGACAAACAGTGATCAGACCTGGAGGGAGATTAAAAATACAGACCCCGATAAAAAGAGTAAGACAAGAAGAAGAAATAGAATACAGAAAGGGGGAAAAGAGGAGGAAGGAGGAAGAAACGAGGAGAAATTAAGAGACATAAGAATTTTTAACCTTTCCGATAAAATTTTAAATGAGACACATAAAGAAGTTTTAAATAGAGGTTTTAAATTTGTCCCCAGTTGTGACACAGATAAATTTGAAGTGTTTTTAGATATAAACAGGTTTTTACGCAAGTTATGTTTAAAAAAATTTTTTGATACATTTCCAAGTAATAGCACAAATACTGTAAATATGGAGAATCAGGAATTTAAACATACAACCCTTAAAAATAAATCTAATTTTTTTCCAAGTTATTTAAAGTCAGATGCAATGAAAATTTTTGAGAAATTATGTATAAAGGATTTGAGGAAGGTTAAACCAGTTAGAGATTCCTGCAAGAATCTAACGAAATTGGAAAGATTAGCCTTACAAGATTTAAAAGAAGATTCTTCCATTGTTATTAAACCTGCGGATAAGGGGGGGGGGGGGGGGGGGTGTTGTCATCTGGCAGAGAGACAACTATTTAAAAGAAATATACAGACAATTATCGGATTTAGAAACATATGTTGAATTAAAAAATAATCCAATGGAGGGTATGAAACAAAAATTGAGTATTTTTTTAAATCAAGGTTTGGAACGGGGAATACTAAATAAGAAAGAGTTTGATTTTTTAAACCTCAGATTCCCACGAATTCCTGTTTTATATGTACTACCGAAGGTCCATAAAGATATGCACAACCCTCCGGGTAGACCAATCGTCTCTGGAATTGGCTCCCTTTTATCCCCCCTTTCCCAGTTTTTAGATCAATTTTTACAGGATTCTGTAAAAAAACGTCCCTCATATTTAAAAGATACTATGACTTTATTACAAATTCTTAATGATTTTAAATGGGAAAAAGATTTTCTTATGGTAACGTGCGATGTGAGTAGCCTCTACACCATTATTAACCATGAGAAAGGGTGTGAGGCTACAGAACATTTTTTAAAGAAAGATACTATTTTAAAATTAGAACAAATAGAATTTTTAATGGAAGGTATTAAAATGATCCTTTTAAACAATTTCTTTTGGTTCGAGAATAAATTTTATCTACAGATTAAAGGAACAGCAATGGGGACCAGATTCGCCCCGAGTTATGCAAATCTTTTTATGGCATATTGGGAAGAATTGGAGGTATTTTCAAGATCGAATATCGGGGCGAGTCTGGTCCTCTACAAAAGATACATTGATGATATTTTTATAGTGTGGAAGGGATCAGAAGAATCACTTTTAAACTTTTTAAATAGCCTTAATGAGAACGATTGGAATATTAAATTAACTTATGAAATTAGCCCAAGCCAAATCAACTTTTTAGATCTATGCATCTATGTAGAAAATGATCTAATCAAGAGTAGAACCTTTTTTAAAACAGTAGATGTAAATAGTTTTATTGATCTTAGAAGTTGTCATTTTAAACCATGGCTTACCAACATACCAAAAGGACAGTTTTTAAGATTGAGACGGAACTGTACAGACCTGGATCAATTTAAATGCCAATCTAAAATTTTAATTGACCAATTTGTAGAAAAAGGCTATAACTATGATTCCCTGAAAACAATATGTGCACAAATAGAAGAAGAACCAAGGATTAATATGTTGAAAGGAAAACACAAAAATAAGGAAAATATGGAGGAAAATGAAGAAATACCTTTAGTCTTTAATTTTAGTTCAAATAGCAATTCTTTACGGAAAATAATACATAAGAATTGGCATATTTTAGAAGAAGATAAAGAAATCTGTCGATATTTAAGTAATAAACCTAGGATTATATACAGAGGGGCAAAAAATTTTAAACAGGTTTTAACTACGAGTTTTTTAGACAAAGAAAATAGTAATAATAACCCAATGTCAATGTTTTTTAAAAGAGAAAATGGTTTTTATTATTGCATGTCATGCAGAGGGTGCACTTTAAGAACTAATAAAAATAAGAATATTACGAAATTCACCTCATTCACTAATAAACAAGAATATAAGATAAAATCATTTTTAACATGCAATTCCAAAAATATTATATATATGGTTACGTGTCCCTGCGGATACCAATATATTGGAAAAACGTCAAGAGCTTTGAAAATCCGTATTAAGGAACACATTTATAACATTAATCGAAAATTTCTTCAACACAGTGTATCCAAAAATTTTTTGTAAGCCCATGGTGGCAATGCCAGTGGAATAGAATTTATAGGAATAGAAGGAGTTAAAACCCACTGGAGAGGAGGTGATATAGAAAACCTCCTCAGTAAAAGCGAGATGAGGTGGATTTTTAATGTAGATACCCTGATACCCAATGGCTTAAATGCCGACTTTGAAATAAACTCGTGTATTTAATGTTTGTAATTAATATATTTTTTAATTTTTTAAATATATTAATGTTATTTCATTTAATATGTCTCCCTTTTTTCTGAATTTTTCCTCCCCCCCCCCTTTTCTTTTTCCCTGTTAGGAGGATTGGGGTATATCCATCATAAGCTGAAATTGTATAAATTTGTATTATATATAAGTTTTATTTGTGCAATTTAACCATTTTATTTATTTATATAGAGGTAAGTTTCCTAATTAATCTATTTTTTATGTGAATATTGGTGTAAAGATATGTCACAATATTGAATTTATTGCCAAAAGAACTTTGGAATGAACAGTCCTGGCAAACAGTATTGCAAACGGACTTTTAAAGATGGCCGCCGGCAACCCCTGGGATTACTATCACGTCCCGACGTCATGGCGCAAGGATGCCAAACAGATGCGCCGAACAGGTCTGTCGAGTACCAATGACGAATGCGGAAGTACTTTACCGGAGGGGAGAAAAAACGGCGCCAAAAACTTTAGATTTAAAAGCAACGGAATGGAGAAGAGCAGAATCACCGCTTCTGAAGAAGGCTGTAACGCCGAAACGCGTCAGGTGGCGATATTTTTGGTGGACTTATCCTGTTTTTTATAGAATTTGTTATTTGTGTGCAATAAAGTAACCTTAAAGTGATCCTGCATCCTGGGTCTTTTGGAGTGGTTTCCGTGTGGCACTAAAGGAAGTATCCCGAATTCTGAGCAGATATCCACCAATACAGATGCTCTTCTCTGCTGTTTAGTCTGAGTCAGCTTTTAAGTGACTCAGACAAATGTGAGTTTGACCAAAAAAGAGGTGTTTTAATATTAGTGTTTTACTGTATTACCCTATGGTCTTTTTATCTCATTTTCAGGAATAAGCCCTATGAAGTATTGGTAAAAACTTTTTAAATATTTTAGAGTGCTCTCACCATTTTATATTTCTCTTCATTTACCTGTCAGAGCATTCTGATTGGATGGCTTAAACCCACCAATCAGAGTGCTCTGAGCCTAATTGCAGGGCGGGGCAAGGCGGAGCCCTCGCTGGGTGAAGATTATTTTTTTTTTGCGCTCGTTTTTTCTTTTATTGCGTCGGTTATTATGGATATTTATTTGCCCTTTTTTGGGGCTGAAAAAAGAAGATTTGAGAAGAAAGAAAACATCGAATGGTAAGTTATTTTCTTTTTTTACAGGTTCTTAGTTAAATGTCCCCCCTCATTATTTTTAGGGTGAGGGGGGTAGGTAGGGGGATCATTTTTTTAGGGTCCACCCGCCGCTCAGAGGTGGGGGCTGGGGGGAGGATAATAGGTCCCCCCCTATTAGTATTTAGGGTCCCCACCCGCCGCTCAGTGGTGGGGGTGGGGTGGGAGGACAATAGGTCCCCCCTATTGGTATTTAGAGCCCCCACCTGCCGCTCAGGGGTGGGGGCCAGGGGGGAGGACAATAGGTCCCCCCATTGGTATTTAGGGCCCCTACCCGCCGCTCAGGGGTGGGGGCCGGGGGGAGGACAATAGGTCCCCCTATTGGTATTTAGGGCCCCCACCCGCCGCTCAGGGGTGGGGGCCGGGGGGGGAGGACAATAGGTCCCCCCCTATTGGTATTTAGGGCACCCACCCGCCGCTCAGGGGTGGGGGCCGGGGGGAGGACAATAGCTCCCCCCAATTTGTATTTAGGGCCCCCACCCACCGCTCAGGGGTGGGGGCCAGGGGGAGGACATTAGGTCCCCCCCAATTTGTGTTTAGGGCCCCCACCCACCGCTCAGGGGTGGGGGCCAGGGGGGAGGACAATAGGTCCTCCCCACTTTTTTTACTTTAGGGCCCCCACCCTCTCAGGGAGGGGGGGCCCTTTTTTTAAAAATAGTAATAGGGGGCGGACCGAACATCGCATATGTTCGCCGTCTGTGGCGAACGCGAACACGCGATGTTCGCCAGGAACTATTCACCAGCGAACCGTTCGGGACATTACTAGCATTTATGCAAAATTTCCCCTTCTCGGTTAATGTGGCCATTAGCCTGTCCCAATATTTTAGCATTAATATGAAGGTGGGGTACAGTGATAGTTTCGGTGGGTGGTGTATCTTAGGTGACCACATAATGTGTAGTAAAGAGTGTGGTTGAGACTTGGCAGATTCCATGTCTGCCCATTGAAACATGTGTTTAGGGGCATGGAATCGAATAGCAGATTCTAGAATGGCAGCCTCGTAGTATGTGGCTAATTTGGGTGCCCCTAGACCTCCCCTTGGTTGGGTCTGCTGGAGTATGGAGATAGGGAAGCGTGGTTTTGCTTTGTTCCAGATGAATCTGGATAGTGTGGATTGTATGGACTTGAGGATTTGTGGTGGTACCTGGAGTGGCAAGATTCTAAATACATAGAGGATTTTTGGTAATAACACCATTTTGACGGTATTGATTCGTCCTAGCCATGATAAATGTACATGTTTCCATGTTCCACAAAGAGAGTTACATGTTTGTGACAATGGTCCGTAATTCAGTGATATGGTTTTATGGGAATGTAGTGTAAGTTTCACACCTAGGTATGTAAGAAATTTCTTTCTCCAGTCAAACTGGAAGGTCTGACTTAGCATGTCAACTTGCGGTGTTGGTATATGAAGTGGTAGTGCTTGGGTTTTGGCATTATTAAGTTTATAGTAAGATATTTTACCATAATCTTGTAGTAGAGACAGAAGACGGTGAATAGACGTTGTTGGATTGCTGATAGTCAGTAAAATGTCATCTGCAAACATTGATAATTTAAAGTTCGAAAGGCCGATAGGTATCCTTGAGATAAGTGGATCGTTTCTAATTTTATATGCTAAAGGTTCCATTGCGAGGATGAAAAGAAGAGGGGATAGCGGGCAGCCCTGACTATTACCGTTAGAGAGGCCGAATGGTTGTGATGTGAATCCTGAGTTGTAAACTTGAGCGGTCGGGGTGTCATACAGCGCCATTATACCTCGGGTCATCTCTTGTGGGAATCCGTATTTGTTTAAGACTGATATCATATAAGCCCAGTTAAGCCTATCAAAAGCTTTTTCAGCATCTAAAGCCAGTAGTAGGCTTTCAGTTTTTTCATTCGTAATGTGGGAGAGGATGTTTAGAATTTTCCTGGTTTTGTCAGAACCTTGTCTGCCTCTAATGAATCCTGTCTGGTCATTGTGGATTATAAGGTTTAATATGGGGCTTATTCTATTTGCTAACAATTTGGCATAGATTTTGGTGTTGCAATTCAATAGGGATATGGGTCGAAAATTTGAGCATTGGGTTGGTGATTTCCCAGGTTTTGGTAAGGTCGCAATTTGGGGCTTGGAGCATTGCTGTAGGCATGGAACCCGTCTGAAAGCATTGATAAAATAGTTTTGTCATGTGTGGTGCTAGAATTTCTTTAAAAGTATGGTAGTAGAGGTTTGTAGAGATTTGTGTTTCGGTAATTGGTTAAGGGTATCTATTATTTCCTGATCTGTAAAAGGTTGAATTAAAGCGTAACTCTCTTCTGGGGTGAGAATATTTAAGTGGGTGTCGCGTAGAAATAGATCTATGTCTGTTTGTGTAGGTGCGTGACAGTCCTGCAGTTTCGCTAAGTTATATAAGCCGCTATAATACTGACTAAATTCTTCCACTATCGCTTGAGGGTCGGTTAGTTTTCCTCCCCGGCTCATGTTGAGAAAAGCGATTTTAGACGACAGGGTTTTCGCTTTAAGTTGCGCTGCCAATGTTTTCCCTGCTCTGTTTCCTTCTTTAAAAAAATTGTATTTCAGTTTTGTTAATAGATAGGTCGTTTTCTCCATTTCTATATTTTTCAAATTGGATTGTAGCTCGAGGATTCGTTTGGTAGTGGCATACGATGGAGTTTGTTTGTTTGTACGTGTGAGTGTGGCTAGTTCTTTGTGTATATCTATATAGTTTTTAGTTCTTTCTTTTTTGTTGTAGCTGGCGTGTTTAATGAATTGTCCCCTAAGGACTGCCTTGTGAGTTTGCCATAAGGTATCTATATTTATCTCCCCCGTGTCATTCAAGGCGAAGTATGTGTGACGTTCCTTATTGATTTGTGTTACAAGTTCGTGGTCTGTTAGAAGATAATCATTTAGGCGCCAAGTGTGGTTCCCATTTGTGGGATGCTGTGTAGCTATTGATAGTGTGATTGGGGCATGGTCGGACCATGTGATAATGCCTATGTCGGTTTTAGATATTTTTGATGTGAGAGTCAAGGGTATGAGGAAACGGTCGATTCTGGAATATGTGTCATGAACTAGGGAATGGTGTGTGTAATCTTTGTCTAAGGGGTGCAGGGTTCTCCATGCATCAGTGTATCCATGTGTGAGCAACACTTTATCTATGTGGGATATGTAACGGGCCCTTTGGTTCATAGTTTGTTGTGAGATTTTGGAGGAGGAAGTTGTGTCTAAAGTTTGGTCTAAAATGAAATTCGTATCACCACCTATTATAGTGTCTCCAAATTTGTAGGCCTTTGTCAGAGTTAAGATGTGGTCAATGAAGGTATGGCAGTCATTGTGTGGGCCATAGATGTTGACCAAAGTATAATGAGCGTTATTAATTATGCATTGTATTAAAAGATAGCGGCCTTTTTTGTCGCTCACTTTTTTTTACCAGTTGGAAGGATACTTTGTTGCTTATCAGGATAGTGACGCCTCTTTTTTTAGTCTTGTAAGTTCTGTGGTATCCTATTGGAAAGTGTCTAGAGAGGAACTTTGGTTGCTTAGACATTTGAAAATGTGTTTCTTGGTAAAATGCTATGTGAGCTTTCTGTTTTTTTGCTTCTAGTAAGACCATACGTCGCTTGTGGGGTGAGTTAAGCCCTATGGCGTTTATTGAAAGGATGTTAAGGGTCATGAGGGGTCAGATGGAGGATTCTGAGAATAAGTTGACGACCTTTTGGAATTATTAGTCCAGGTGTCCAGGTGTTATGTGGAGGTTTCACTTTATTATCCGGCCATTGTGCTCTCTGTTGGGTCTCTAGATAGTAAGACTATGTTGGCATTGCCCATGCACGCGTATCACAGACCTTCACGTCGTGTTGGTGTTGAGTTGCCTCGAGGGGGAAGGGGGCTAAAGAAGGGGGATAACAGAAAATACATAACCAACTATTTACAAAGAAGAGGTCTCCAATGTGAGACCGAATGTTCCTGGTGTTCCTGGGCATTGAAGCCCTTATTGGGGTTAGAGGATCCCTATAGGTGTTGGGAGAGAGCAGCACATATAGACTATTTAGACATATAGACTATTTAGACATATAGACTATTTAGATCATATCTCAATCCCTGGTACTCCTTCGGGTTTGTGGCGTTGAAGTGTGTAGGTCTTAACAGGGTGAAAAAAAAAACTGGTAAGGCAGGCCCTATTAGCGGTAACTTGCATTTATCTGGATGACTGCTTGATGGTGGTACTTGTGTAAGTATGTGCCTGGCTTTCATCATGTACGGCACAGGTGTAGCATTGTACATCACATTGTGGATATCGCAGTAAAGAGAACAGTAATAAAAATATAAAAAACATAACATTGATATGCATAACATTACTAAATATTCTATGGTACCCAGTGAAAGGTAGATATCTCCATCTCTTATGGCGTTCGGCGTATAGACAAGATTCGGTAATGTCGCCGAGGGATTGCCGGTAAGTTCGGGAGAACTTATCAAATCTAAGTGTAACATAGGCTGATGCTGAGAGCCTGGGGGTTTTCAAGGAGCATCAAGCGTTGAGACAATGTTTGTATGTGCCATTGTGAATTTTAAAGTCTTTCCAGAGTGGTGGTAAGCAGGGGTTAAGCCAAAAAGAGGGGAGGAAATAAGAGCCTCCTTTCTCGCGGTATAAGCCTATATGCGGGCATGGAGGGTTAGGTGGTGGAGGTTGGGTCATTTTGCATATTGTAGTCAATAGAGGTTACTGTGGTCCTTGACAATCAACTTACGGTTAGTAAAGATCTGCCACCGATTATTAATGATAAGGTTAGGCACGATATCACAAGACTTTAGTGTCTAGCTGGGAAAAAGCATTATCGCCTCCGTTCCCATTCAAGGGGTAACTGTGTTTGGGGATAAATCTTTATTCCCCCGCAGGCTTTGTCGCGACCAATCGTGTCTCTCAGGGGGGCACATTATTGGGAGTTCTAAGTTAGGACCAGTTCCGGTCAAACCTTGGAGTTAACGTTAGTTTTCAGTTGTAACTATAGCAACCCAAAGGGGGTACACTTATGGAACAAGTCACAGTGATGGTTACCGGCCTTTAACATCAACCGTTTTAGGAACATAGGGACTTGTCCAGTAGGTAAGGGCCTACATGGGTAAGGGTAGTCTTATTCACTTATCTGTAATTTGTGTTTCCCAGTCGTGGGTGATCTTCAGTGGAGATCGAACTGTGGTGAGTGCAGTTGCTTTATAAAAAAATATAATGAACAGGCAGCGACCTTTTAGAGGGTAACCCTCTAACCCTCTATATAAAAGATACACAGTAAAGAGAGAAAAAAGGTTGCACCAAAAATAAAAATAAATATAAAAAATAAATAAATAACTTAAATAAAAAATAAAACTTAGAATAAAAAGTATCAAAATATAAAAATATAAATATATAAAATACAGAATAGTTCCAATGAATGTCTGGAGATAAGATAGGTATAGTCACTTAATTCCGCTGTGGGGGTATGTTCTTTTGTTGTAGTAGTTCCCACCGTCTCGTGATATGAAAAACACAAAGTAAAAGGACTAATCGTGCGGAGTGTATACACTTAGTGAGATGGTATTAAAAATATGTTTGTTACACTCACATTTAGGTGAGCTATAGCCAGCTCAGGGTTTGTAGGCATATAGCGGTATAATCCCCGCTTACAGGATATATTGGTGCTTGTCCTCCAAGGGGTTCGTCCAACTCTCAGGAGAAGGAGATAAAAACAGCAGATAGTGCTCTCTGATGGTATTTAAAGGTGGTGAATAAAATAAGATAAAATATACTCACAAGTAAAGTGCAGGTCACACTGCACTTTAGAAATAGCGTTAGTGGTATAATATACCACTAACGCTATTTCTAAAGTGCACTGTGACCTGCACTTTACTTGTGAGTATATTTTATCTTATTTTATCTTATTTTATCTTATTTCTAGAAAAGAGGGTGCTCTCTCTCTTAACACTGGGGTAATCGCTGTGTTGTGGGATCACTCACGGAGCTGATCGTTCACACGTCCATTCTCCTGAATGGTCAGGTCACGCCCCCCCTACAGAATGCAAATTTTATGGATCAATAAAATAAATTCTCTTCTCTCATTGATGAATTCTATTGTTTTTAAATCACCATTAAGTGGTATAACAATGTACCAATGTTAACATTTTTGTAACTTGCACACCTATGACATAAATTCAAGATTATCTTGCAGTGAATTAACCCCTTAAGTCCGGCGGACGTATATTTACGTCCTTTTAAAAGCGGCTCTAAACGCCGCAGGACGTAAATATACGCCTGCCGTTTTTTTTTAACTTACCCGGTCGCCGGTGGTCCCACGCCGGCGATCGCGGTTGGGGGGACTCCCAGGGAGCCCCCCCGAGGCAGATCTGCCTCCTCCGGTCCCTCCCGGTCATGTGAGAGTGAGGTCCTTGCGAGGACCTCACAATCACATGGCCGGTATAGCTGGCTTCTGTATTGCCAGCAGGGGGACCAACTGTAATGACAGTTGGTCCCCCTGCTGGCTGAAAATAAAATAAAATAATGTTAAATAAGTGTAAAAAAAAAAAATTATACTTAGATCATATATATATATATTATATATATATATATGATCTAAGTATATATATACACATATACATACACACACAAACACCGTCTAGGTGTATTTTAATATTAATATATATATAATTATATATATATATATTAATATCAAATTACACGTAGACTGATACTGATTAAATATATATAAATATGTAAATACGTAAAAAAAAAATAATAAAAAAAAAATGTAAAAATAAAATATTACAAAATATATAGATGTGTTTTATTTCGTTCTAACTGTATTGTGATATTAATATATATATATTTATATCAAAATACACGTAGAACGAAATAATATATATATCTATATACATAAATATATACGTATATATCACTATATATATACCTATATATAAATAAAAATATTAAAAAATATATATATATATACGTATATATACACATATGTATATATATACATATATTAATTCTACACATATATTTATGTAATAATTTTACATAATTAGGTATCCTAATTAATTACAATTAGCGGGACCTGCCTGACCACCCATGCCGAAAGTATAGGGAATTTAATTTGCTAGCACTATATTTAACCCTATAACTTTCCAAGACACCATAAAACCTGTACATGGGGGGTACTGTTTTACTCGGGAGACTTCGCTGAACACAAATATTAGTGTTTCAAAACAGTAAAATGTATTACAACCATGATATCGCCAGTAAAAGTGACGTTTTTTGCATTTTTCACACACAAACAGCACTTACAGGGACGATATTATTGCTGCAATACTTTTTACTGTTTTGAAACACAAATATTTGTGTTCAGCGAAGTCTCCTGAGTACAACAGTACCCCTCATGTACAGGTTTTATGGTGTTTTCAAAAATTACAGCGTCAAATATAAGGCTTGTGTTTAATTTTTTTCACATTAAAATTCGCCAGATTGCTTACGTTGCCTTTATGACCCTATGGTAGCCCAAGAATGAAAATTACCCCTATGATGGCATACCATTTGCAATAGTAGACAACCAAAGGTATTGCAAATGGGGTATGTCCAGTCTTTTTTAGTAGCCACTTAGTCACAAACACTGGCCAAAATTGGCGTTTTTTGCATTTTTCACACACAAACAAATATGAACGCTAACTTTGGCCAGTGTTTGTGACCAAACGGCTACTAAAAAAGACTGGACATCGCTTATTTGCAATACCTTGGGTCGTCTACTATTGCAAATGGCATGCCATTATGGGTGTAAATTTATTTCCTGGGCTACTATACAGTCTCAAAGGCAACGTAACCAATCTGGCGAATTTCAATTTCAAATGTAACATGCTATATTTGACCCTGTAACTTCCCAAAACACCATAAAACCTGTACACAGGGGGTACTGTTTTACACGTGAGACTTTGCTGAATACAAATATGTGTATTTTATTGCAGTAAAATCAAACAGTATTATGACATTGACAGTTAAAATGTCATGTAGAACGAAAAAAATAAAAAAAAATCTTATTTTCTCCCATTTTTTTCATATTAAATTATGTTTCATAGCTAAATATTTGATATTAAATGAAAGCCCTGTTTCCCCTGAATAAAATGATATATAATAAGGGGGGGTGCATTTAATATGAAAGAGGTGAATTACGGTTTGACAGGCAAATGCCAGGTTTTGTTTACATTTTGTTTCGTTCACAACTTGTACATTTGGCTGCGGTGTTAAGGGGTTAAGTAATGTAGCAAAAATTGTTTACGTTTTATTATTGATATTTTCATGTTTTTTTAATTCTGTTTTATAAGTCTATGTAGCTCATTTATGCTGATATTGTATTTAAAGTATTTTTGTGCCTGTTATGTTATGGGGACCTTTTTAAAGATGGGCACTGCTTCATTTACAGAGTTTATAATATGGTATTTCTTTTACTTACAGTTGCGCAAAAATCCAAGTGCCGGTTAAGGTCACGATGCCATGGCCCCCGTACTTTCAGGTCACGATGCGAAGACACAGATGGGTCAATACTGGATGCAATTATTAGCACCATATGCAAACAACAAAAGTTAAAAACAATTAGATATGGGTGGATTGGCCCTACTAAATTAGCACCATATGTGTGTCGGACAGCTCATGGACTTATAGAAGCATGCAGATAAACATTTGGGATATCACAATTTTTGGCAGAAAGGAGTGGAGGATCTCCTGCATGGGGAGAATCTCTTTGAATCTGTTGCATGCCGTATGTGCTTTACATGCTGACAATATATGTAATTATTGCAGTCAATTTACATTGGGCAGCCTGGTAGTTCTGGGCTGCCTAAGTCATATGGTTCCAGGAGCCCCTGGTAAAAAAAAATGCCGATATCATTGTATATGCTACCTTTAGTAGTTGGAGTAACCCTTTAACATGGTATCATATATAAGACTGTAGGGATTATATTATGTGCTGCATGCCATAAATTATAAGCTTATGTGCATGAACTCAAGTAATATTATTCACGTGAAATTATATATATTGAAAGGCATGGCCTGCAGTTGTGGGAGGGGCTATAGACCTACAAAAGGGACTCCTCCCTTTCCCTACTTACCTATGTGGGTCAGACGAATAGCACTTCCAGGTCATGCAAGACGCCATTTTGATTTCACCTTTGCTCCATGAGGTCTCATACTCCAAGCTGTGTCCAGGAATCCTGCTGCAGAGCTTTCCGTTAATCCAGTGGCTTTCTTTCCGGTCAGCATCACATTTGGTGCCTCAGGGACTCTCAAACCGTAAGTTGACCCACCTGTCACGCCAGGATTAGTTCCCACGGCGTTCAGCACAGCACGGGTCCTCACTTTACGGTTTCCTTTCATTTTACACGGTTATTTCATTACCTAATACTCACCTAGCTGTTCATGTAAAATCTGTTGGTTAAACTCTGTTGGGTTAAAATCATCTGTGCGGTTAAAACTACAAACAAAATACAATTTTTCGCCTACACACTGTCCCCTACCGGTCTTTAAGTGTACTAGAGGCTTCTTAGACATTATCGCATTTCACGTACAAACCAACGAACCACTGCATTTTCGCCCACATACTGACCCCTACCGGTCATTCGGTATACTACAGGCTTCTCAGACATTATTGCATTTCATGTACAAACCAACGAACCACTGCATTTTCGCCTACACACTGACCCCTACCGGTCATTCGGTATACTACAGGCTTCTTAGACATTATTGCATTTCATGTACAAACCAACGAACCACCGCATTTTCACCTACACACTGACCCCTATCGGTCATTCGGTGTACTACAGGCTTCTTAGACATTATTGCATTTCATGTACAAACCAACGAACCACCGCATTTTAACCTACACACCGACCCCTATCGGTCATTCGGTGTACTACAGGCTTCTTAGACGTTTTTCATTTTCCTGTACAAACCAATAAACTACGGCATTTTCACCTACACACTGACCCCTAACGGTCATTCAGTGTACTACAAGCTTCTCAGATATTATTGCATTTCATGTACAAACCATCGAACCACTGCATTTGCGCCTACACACTTTCCCCTACCGGTCATTCGGTGTACTACAGGCTTCTCAGACATTATTGCATTTCATGTACAAACCAACTAACTACTGCATTTTCGCCTACACACTGACCCCTATTGGTCATTTCGGTGTACTACAGGCTTCTTAGATGTTGTTTGAATTTTCATGTACAAACCAATAAACCACTGCATTTTCACCTACACACTGACCCCTACCAGTCATTCGGTGTACTACAGGCTTCTCAGACATTATTGCATTTCAGGTACAAACCAACGAACCACTGCATTTGCGCCTACACACTGATCCCTACCGGTCATTCGGTGTACCACAGGCTTCTCAGACATTATTGCATTTCATGTACAAACCAACAAACTACTGCAATTTCGCCTACACACTGAACCCTGCCAGTCATTTCGGTGTACTACAGGCTTCTTAGACGTTGTTTGCATTTTCATGTATAAACCACTAAATTTTCACCTACACACTGACCCCTACCGGTCATTCGGTGTACTACAGGCTTCTCAGACATTATTGCATTTCATGTACAAACCAACAAACTACTGCATTTTCGCCTACACACTGAACCCTGCCAGTCATTTCGGTGTACTACAGGCTTCTTAGACGTTGTTTGCATTTTCATGTATAAACCACTAAATTTTCACCTACACACTGACCTCTACCGGTCATTCGGTGTACTACAAGCTTCTCAGATATTATTGCATTTCATGTACAAACCATTGAACCACTGCATTTGCGCCTACACACTGACCCCTACCGGTCATCGGTGTACTACAGGCTTCTCAGACATTATTGCATTTCATGTACAAACAAACTAACTACTGCATTTTCGCCTACACACTGACCCCTATTGGTCATTTCGGTGTACTACAGGCTTCTTAGACATTGTTTGCATTTTCATGTATAAACCACTAAATTTTCACCTACACACTGACCTCTACCGGTCATTCGGTGTACTACAGGCTTCTCAGACATTATTGCATTTCATGTACAAACCAACGAACCACCGAATTTTCACCTACACACTGACCCCTACCGGTCATTCAGTGTACTGCAGGCTTTTCAGATATTATTGCATTTCATGTACAAACCAATGAACCACTGCATTCGTGCCTACACACTGATCCCTACCGGTCATTCGGTGTACTGCAGGCTTCTCAGATATTATTGCATTTCATGTACAAACCAATGAACCACTGCATTCGTGCCTACACACTGACCCCTATCAGTCATTCGATGTACTACAGGCTTCTTAGACGTGTTTGCATTTTCATGTACAAACCAACGAACCACTGCATTTGCGCCTACACACTGATCCCTACCGGTCATTCGGTGTACCACAGGCTTCTCAGACATTATTGCATTTCATGTACAAACCAACAAACTACTGCATTTTCGCCTACACACTGAACCCTGCCAGTCATTTCGGTGTACTACAGGCTTCTTAGACGTTGTTTGCATTTTCATGTATAAACCACTAAATTTTCACCTACACACTGACCTCTACTGGTCATTCGGTGTACTACAGGCTTCTCAGACATTATTGCATTTCATGTACAAACCAACGAACCACTGCATTTTCGCCTACACACTGACCCCTACCGGTCCTTCAGTGTACTGCAGGCTTCTCAGACATCATTGCATTTCATGTACAAACCAACGAACCACTGCATTTTCGCCTACACACTGACCCCTATCACCCCTGACCCCTATCAGTCATTCGATGTACTACAGGCTTCTTAGACGTGTTTGCATTTTCATGTACAAACCAATGAACCACTGCATTTTTACCTACACACTGACCCCTACCGGTCATTCAGTGTACTACAGGCTTCTCAGACATTATTGCATTTCATGTAGAAACCAACGAACCACTGCATTTTCGCCTACATGCTGACCCTTACTGGTCAATCGGTATACTACAGGCTTCTCAGACTTTATTTCACTTCAAAAGCAAACAAACTAACTACAGCATTTTCGCTTTTATACTGACTCCTACGGAATATTTGCATTCCAATTACGTACTTTCACACATTAGGTTATTCAGCAGCCAGTCATGGTTCACTACACTCATGTTTCCGGGTACACTTGTATTCCATATCACAGATGATATAACACTCCCGACAAGTTAATTTCCTTCAAACAGGGGCATTAACAAGCATACAATAAACATTGGGACGGAGCACTTTGCTCTATTAAACGTGCATAACACACATATGGGTATACGCTTTTAAATGTCTATATTAAATTTTCATACATTGTTTTATCCGTCCGGGATACAGGTATTAATAACCCTTACGACCAGTAAGGGTATCTAATCATACTACCAAGTATATACACCTGCTTATGTGGTATTTACATACATTTTCTGTTTTCCCCTGGATACATCCTTAGCATACTGGCAATTAGGGACTATAGGTTTCCAATAGGTATTCTCCTTTCTTGGCATCTACGCTTGTCGTATAGTGGTCCCGCGAGGCCAACACCCCGCCTCAACGCTCGGAGGCAAACACCCATCGGGCCACTCGTGAGCTAGCCGCCTCGCATGGTATATAGAGAGGGCCTCACCTGTCACTCCCCTCCCCTTTTTTCTGGTTACAGTCACCGAGAGGCCAACATCCTGCCATTACGTTGGTGGCCACAAAATTCCCTCGCGCCATTGCATAGATAGAGCCTCTCAAGCCACTTGGCAACTAGCAGGGCCTCACCTGTCGCAAAACAAAGGATTAATTGTTTCGCCATGCGGCTTTAGCTAGCAAGACAGTACTAGCACACTGTGGGTTCATATAATTATGGCTATCTTCATCTTTCACTTGGAGAGGATGTTGCTAGTCCCACACGACAATTTTGTCCCAACACAGCGGACGATCACATTTCAGGCTCCAAGCTCTAGCACCTCAGAACTACCAGAGACAAATTGGGTCGTCTCATTCTCTTTGGCAAATCCCAGATTACTTCACGTCTGTAAACATTATGCATTTCCAGTACTTTCTAACTCATCACCCTTCCAGACATTTAGTTGATTTCCTAATCTCCGATTTTAAAGGCCTTCCGGACAGGTATTGCCATATACTTTTGGGGAAATCTAGAATGCCCTAACTTGCAGTCATCACAGCAGCATCCAACAGCTAGCAATACACTCATAGCCCAAGAATGACAGAAAGATTTCTACCTGGGCCTCTCCGATCTACACCATTTACCGCGTGGCGCAATCGCATTGGGATTGTCACAGGCAATCTTCCCTCACACTGTAACTGATTATAGACTTATCTGTACCTCACGCCTCGGCTACCCCAAGTCTTAACTCCCTCATACCCTTCCGAGGAGTCTTCATTACAGTATGCCACCATTGTTCATACCATTACAGCTATCACTCAAGCAGCAGGGGAAGCCTGGTTAAGTAAAACTGATATCACAACGCATTTCAGACTGCCATCATCCACCCTACACTGGCACTTGCAGGGCATTTATGGGCAGCAGTCATATATTTCTTCTCCTGCTTAACATTCGGGTCAAGAGCAGCCACAATCTTAAATATATTCGTAGAACTATTTGCTGGTTGTGGTTAAACATATCCAGATGCCCCACAGTCATACACTCCAGAGATGATTTCTTGTTGGTCAAAAGGAACGCCTTTCCCTCTAGAAGCTTCAAGGAAGCTATTAGTATGTCTGAACACTTGGGGTCCCAGTATTCCCTAAGGTCACAGAAGACCCAGACACTATCGTTACATTCCTGGGCATACAACTTGACTTGGCATCCTTGCCAACAAAATACCACGTGAGAAATAGGAACAGTTGCAACAACACCAATTACCAACTCCTGCTTGGTACTCGCAACCGCATGGAACTACAATCCCTGCCAGGTTCCTTAAAATTTGCCATGTGCATCATACCGCAGGCTGCGCTTTCATCTCAGACCACTTTGCTTTTTCCACACTCCCGCATGATGATCAGGGGCTGTCCCTAGACAACCAAGCCACGGCAGACCTAACCACACGTAATGGTAAACTACTGTGGCAGCTGACGTGACAGCCGCCATGGCAGGGGGTCATTTATGGTCAAGGTCATGGATTACATGAACCTCGCCAACATATCCGGGCTCTGACTAAACTGGCCTTGTCCACCAGCACTCAACACGCTTGCTACAGGGTTTCCACTTATACAATACGTTTCATGTCGGACCATGACTTAGATAGCTGGTTTGAGGTTTCACCATTTATGGCATTCACTTCTTTTTTGCCACCTTCAGTTAAAAATTCTCGCACAACACGGTTAAACTTTATCTCACGGACATTAAACACTATACGTATTTCTCCTTCCCAAACAACAAAGGTTCCTATCCTCCTACCCCATCCATACCTTACTTAGAGACATAGCCAAGCGGACATTCCCATTACAACTAAATACTGGCCATAGACATACAATGTTCAAACCATATCAGAACCACTCGACCATGCACCTTCCGAACCATGCATCAATGCAGTCATCAAAACTGCTACCTATCTAGCCTTTAACTGCTTTCTCAAGGTATAACTCACTATCAGCTGCAAATATCATAAACAAGAGTGCCTGTTGACCTCTTATTATAAGACGAGTCAGATGTGCGAACCAGTGCATATAACCTACTATCTTACAAACAATGCTGGGTGCCCAGTTAAGGTACTGGTTACGTTCTTGGGCACGCCACCATATGCACCACTGAACCATTACTGTCACTGTACAATACTGTCCTTACCACAGGTAAGTTCATGCACTATATAGCCAAGATATCCCCGCACACGTTAAAGACACAGGGCCGCTCGGAATCATAGGCTTATGCGACTTAAATACCACAGCCGATTCAGGAATTAGGAAGCTTTCATTAAAATGTCTACCTAATGGTTAACAAATGCACTATGATCCTGTATAATGTTTTGCATTAATATTTCTCTTTTTGCCCACTTTTTACCGGCCTACAGCATACGTCGGTTTCGGCACACCTCAACCGATTATTCCTAAAGCTACATCGCTACAACCATCTTATTCTATATCATATGAGAATGCCCCGAACACAAATGTGTATGTATGTATGTATGTATATATATATATATATATATATATATATATATATATATATATATATATATATATATAATTTCACGTGAATAATATTACTTGAGTTTATGCACATAAGCTTTTATGGTTTTATATACAGTAAAAACCAAGGAAAAAAAGTTACCTACGCTGAGTTCCCAAATCACTATGCATATTTAAACAAATGGAGGTTATTTAGTTTCTCCAATGGCCATGACTTTAGCCCACCTGTCCCGTCAAGGCAGACCTCTCAGGTGGGTCCTACACTAACTTTTCACATTGCTTGAGCTTCTGGCAAACGTATCTCTAATGAGACAGGGGTATTTCTGCATGCTTATTAACCCCTAATAAGAAACACATGGGATAGGCGGCATCATTGTAACATAGCTGTGTGATACAAAAAGTGAATACAAATACCAAAACAAAGTCCTGCGCTCAAACTCCCATCACTCCTTGGCGGCAGCAACACCATAGTATACATCAGCCCCAATACATACAGTAAAAGCCAAAGAAAAAAGTTACCTGTGCTCTTCCCAAATCCCTATGCATATTTAAACTGCAAATTTGACCATGTTAAAATTCCTTGTAACCCTCTTCACACTCCTGTAATGTTCCTACCACTATCCTCTTAAGCACCACTCACCATATACATCATGGTCTGCTTTGTTCCTGTGATTTATCTGCTGAGTGTTGGTGGAGAGTGTTGAAATCAAGCACTCCCAACCCCACCTCACAAATGTATAAAACCCTACAATTGCAATGCTACAAAAGTAAGATTATGTCCAAATTCCTATTACTCATGTTAATTGCCCTTGCAAATGATGTAGAGTCTAACCCTGGTCCCCCAACAGATTCCATTCGTAGCCTTTCAGCTAAAAAAGGCCTCTCTTTTGTGCACAGTAATATGTAATATATCTAATATCTACAACACTCCATTTCCTCTCATTGATCACCACCTCTTATCATTTGCTCTTGAGTACCCCCTCACCCAACAACCTCAGCCTAACCCCCCTCAACTCAGGAGGAACCTTAATTCTATTGACCTCCAGCAGCTGTCAGCTGATATTGATTCACAACTGCTATCCATCCCTTCCCTCTCCTGTACCTATCTGGATATCTCCACATATAACACTACCCTCACCTCGGCCCTGAATGCTGCAGCCCACTCCAAACATAACCTTGAGGTGGACACGCCCCCAACCATGGCAAACTAAATCAACACACTACCTGCAAAGATGCTCCCATTGTGCTGAACGCTCCTGGAGGAAGTCTTGCACCCAGTCAGACTTTCTCCATTATAGATTCATATTGTTTTCATACAGTGCAGCCCTTACCCTTGCTCCCGCAATCCCAGGTGTCTCTTTGACACCTTTAACTCTCTTCTTCGCACTGCTGTGGCCACCCCTCAAACTAACTGTGACGAAGTGCCCTTCGCCACTTGTGCTTGGAGAGGACTAATGGCCAGCCTTTTGCCTTGTGACTATGACCTCTGGGGTGTATTGCCATCTGTGTATATTGGATGCTAAAAGACTGTTTCTGGCCCTTTAAATCCTCTGGGAAAGGGGCTGCACTCTTGAACTGGCACTTAGGATACTGCCGACAATCCGAAATAAGTCGAAGTGGCTGCCATTCGACAAATGAACACGTGGTGGCGGCCATTTTAATTCAGACGAACGCATTCAGCGGTATTTTGCCGTCGAGTTTGTGGAACTCAAATTGGTTGCACGACGGCACGAACACCGCTGAATTTGACCTTCTCCAGACTTCAACTCATTCAACTGGAGTTGAACGCCGTTTGACAATTTGAACGGCACTTTAACATTGACTTTTGCACCAACTGTTGCCATTCGTCTATTTGAACTGAACTTAAAATGGGATATAGACCAGCCGCACAGCTCAAATCTCTGGAACTGTTTTGGGCATGAGAATATGCGTGCGGTCGGTCAAAATGGGACTTCCAGCTATCTCCCGAACCACTGGACCAATTTTTCTGATTTTTGGATATGTTTGTCCCCTGATTATGCTGGTTCAGAAAATGTAATATTAATATTTTTTGGAGTTATAAAAATTGTGTAAAAAGTGTGTTTTTCGCTTGGAGATAATTGAGTTGATACAGCAATTAACTCAATTATCTCCCAAGTAGAGGGGAGGAATTTTACAGTAATGAATGGGAGTGTTTAACCATGTGTCTGTAAATGATTGGTTGTTGGATTTGTGTTGTCGGTGCGCAACAAGGTCCACGTGGGTGATAACCTTGTGGGGAAAACTGTATAAAAGAAATGCCCCTTGCACTCAATAAAGCAGATCTTCTTACTCTCAATTTGTAACCTTGGCTCTTGTTGTAGGGAACAGCTATACCAGCTATATCATTGCTAGCTCTTGTAAGAGCTCTCTCTTCAGCTATACTCTCCCGGAGGAGAGCCCCAGCTACACTCTCTTGGAGGAGAGCCCCAGCTACACTCTCTTGGAGGAGAGCCCCAGCTACACTCTCTTGGAGGAGAGCCCCAGCTACACTCTCTTGGAGGAGAGCCCCAGCTACACTCTCTTGGAGGAGAGCCCCAGCTACACTCTCTTGGAGGAGAGCCCCAGCTACACTCTCTTGGAGGAGAGCCCCAGCTACACTCTCTTGGAGGAGAGCCCCAGCTACACTCTCTTGGAGGAGAGCCCCAGCTACACTCTCTTGGAGGAGAGCCCCAGCTACACTCTCTTGGAGGAGAGCCCCAGCTACACTCTCTTGGAGGAGAGCCCCAGCTACACTCTCTTGGAGGAGAGCCCCAGCTACACTCTCTTGGAGGAGAGACACAGCTATACTCTCTTGGAGGAGAAGTCGTTTCCATATGCTCCTGGATCCAGAGGTTGGAGTCCCAGGGTGGGAAGGAGACGCCGAGATCCCAACCAAGCTAAGGTGGTTCGTGAAGTCTGCGGTGCCTATGATGTCAAGTGCGCTGCTGATGGTCCTTGAGCAGTGCTAGGAGCATCCATCGGTGGAGGTCTCCGGCACACTAACTTTACAGTGGATAGCTTTGCATGCTACTTTAACGACCCGATTGAACAGCTAAGGAAAAAAATATCCCCACCTTTCTCAACCAAACATAGATCATGACTTTCCTACCCTTCAGACTTTCTCCCTGGCTACTGAACAAGAGGTGACTGCGCTTCTCCTTTCCTCTCACCCCACCACTTGCCTGCTCGATCCTGTCCCATCTCACCTTATTAGATCTCTCTCCCCTTGCCTTGTGCCTTCCTTAACACACATCTTCAACCGCTCTCTCTCTCTTCTGGCATTGTCCCTGCTGACCTTAAACATGCCACTGTAGTACCTATCCTGAAAAAAACATCTCTTGATCCGTCCTCCCCTTCTAACTATTGTCCCATATCCCTGCTCCCTTTTTCCTTTAAAGCTTCTGGAAAGACTTGTCTTTGCCCGTGTGTCTCACTTCCTCAATTCCAACTCTCTCCTTGACCCTCTTCAATCTGGCTTCCGCCCTCTACACTCTACTGAGACTGCTCTTATCAAACTTACTAACAACCTAATCACAGCTTAATCAAAAGGCCACTACTCCATACTAATTCTTCTTGACCTCTCTGCTGCCTTTAACTCCATTGATCATGCTCTCCTTCTTCAAATTCTTCAATCACTCGGGCTCTGTGGCTCTGTCCTCTAGTGGTTCTCCTCTTATCTCTCCCAACGCTCATTCAGCATCTCCTTTTCTAATGACACCTCCTCCCCTCGTCCTTTCTCGCTTGGAGTCCCCCAAGACTTTGTCTTTGGTCCCCTTCTATTTTCTCTTTATACTGCCTCTCTTGGCAAACATATTACCTCTTTTGGATTCCACTACCACCTTTATGCTGATGACACTCAGATATACCTCTCCTCCCCGGACCTCTCCCCTGCCGTCCTGCAACATGTCACTGCTTGCCTATCTTTCATCTCTGACTGGATGTCCTCTTGCTTTCTGAAACTCAATCTCTCTAAAACTGAGCTCCTTGTCTTTCCTCCTTCTAATACTGATCCTCTTCTTTTGCTCTCCCTTCAAGTTAGTGGTTAGCGGTGCAGGTGCATATACTACATTCCCATAATCAATGACTGGCATCAGCATTTGCTGTACTATCTTTTCCTTTACTGTAGGGCTTAGACAGGATTTGTTTCTCTACAGGGTATTTAGTTTTGGATAAAGTTTAGATGCAAGTTTTTCTATGTGGAGGCCAAAAGATAGATTGGGGTCTAACAACATACCCAAGTATTTGAAAGAGTGGACTGCAGTCAGTGTGCTATTTGATTTTGTTTTGATGGATAGGTGGGAATTGTGTAATTTGTGTAATTTAGGTACTGTTCCAAAAATCATTGTGACAGTTTTGTCAGTGTTTAGGAAGAGTTTGGTTTTTGTGATCCATTTTTCTACTTCTGTAAACTGGTCTTGGAGCACAGTCTCAAGCTGCTGTAGATTGGATTTGCTTACATAGATTACTTTGTCGTCTGAGGATTTGCAGACATTAGGCAGATCATTTACAAATACTAGGGGGCCGAGAATGGAATCTTGGGGAACACCACATGTGACTGGGAGAGGGAGGGAGTCAGAAATGGACATATTGTGAGCTATCTTATACATATGATCATGTTCATCATATGATCATGTTCATATGATCATCTACCATGTTAGTAGATGATCACCAATGCCTGAGTTTTTTTAGTTTGTGCAGTAGAATGTCAAGGCCTTTGCAAAATCAAGGAAAATAGCTCCAGTTAGGTCTCCTTGTTCCATGCCAGCTTGGATGTCATTGCAAACTTTTAAGAGGGCAGTTGTAGTTAAGTGATTCTGGCGAAAATCCGATTGATCAGGGGTCAGATAGTTTGATGGTAATACTCATAGTTGCGTAAGGACGCATTTTTGACAATCCTGGGATCAATGATATGAGGCAATAGTTAGAAACCAAAGTAGTGTCACCACTTTTATGGATGGGTACTACTCTTGCAGTTTTCCAAAGTTTGAGTACGTATCCAGACACCAAGGATTCGTTAATTAGGGTTGTGACAGGTTTAGCAATTGACGGCGCACTGAGCTTCAGCAGCATTGCTGGGATTTGATCAGGTCCAGGCTGTTTTTTCATTTTTAGATTATTAAGGTGTTTCTTAATGACAGTAATAGCTACAGGTCTAAAATAGAACTTGTCTATATTGGGTCTCAGCAGATTTATTGGGGCCTGATCCACATTTGTAGTTTAGGATGTGTTTTATTTATTAACTTGGCAATCAGGGTAGTGGAGCATCTGACAAAATAATCGTTAAAGGCATTTGCTACATCTAAGGGAACTTGCAGGGTTTGATTATCCACTTTGATAGTGGAGGGTTGGGAGTGGATTGGGGAAATTTGTAATTTATTTATGACTTTCCAAAAGTTTCTAGTGTTTGTTATGTTATTGTTCAGCTTTTCACAGAAATATTGGGCCTTGGCCAATTTTGTTTGTTTTGTGCATATATTTCGTCATTGTCTATATTATATTGAAATTCTAGTTTATTGAGGCATAAAGTTGCAAGGGTACAGAATAAAAGAGGGGAGATGGTGAAGATACATACAAGGTGGGAACAGTACAGTGCATTGTATATCATCTTAGAGATTCATCAGCCCCTCTTTATATCAAGTACACAATACGATTAATGTAGCAACAGTACACTTTATGTAAAAACATGCTGGTGCAGTAAGGGTATGCAATAAGTAAGTGTCCAGAGGCGTGCGCAACTGTTGCACCTCAGCTGCGTGGGAACAGAAGAATGCTAAATATAAAACATGCTTGTTAAGCCTATAGTATTCAATATCTTGTAGTCTACATACAGGTGTATGTTTGCTGTATCAACGTCAGGCTAGACAGGGTATGAGGTCTTACACATGTAAACTATGGTCTTCAGTTAGATGGCAAGCAGATGAGGCTTGTAGTGTACTCTCTCTTAGTGTGAATGCTTATAGGTGAGTACGGTGTATAATGCGAGAGGGGGTGAGTGAACCTCCAAAGCTAGTTAGCAGTTAAGTGCAATTTATGGGATAGTATTCTGGTTATGCCTAGTATTTATCATTCAAGCTGTTTATCGTGCGTAGAGTATAGCAATCTAGTACACGTAATTGGATAGTGTTTGGAGGTGGGACGCATAGGTCCCATATGTTCGAGAGTTGTAGGGTTTTTTATTTTTTCGTATTTTTTGCTTGCGTTGATATTTTCAGTAAGCATATATTAGAGGAACAAGGTATAGTAGGTCACATACAGATATAACTTTTTTTTTCCCCCCCTGTTTGCCCTTTATTCTTTCCCCCCAGCGGAGTGTGTCGCATGACTGATGCCTTTCCCATGGATGTCTAGAACCATTATCAGCTGTGGGTGAGCGATTCGGTTAATAGGTAGTTCTGGTTACTAGGGACGGGGCCTATTGGTCCTTGTTTGGGGTGTTAGCATCGTTAGGCTTGTATCTATGTGAGTTGCTATCTCCGCTGTGGGGAGTGTTATGGGATTCCGTTCAGTTTGGGTGTCAGTGGGGTGCTCGTCTCTGTGTATCTGTCAGCGATGGTTGTTGATGGTAGGTAAGGCATCGTACGTTGTAATTGGTCAGGTTGCCATAGTCTCGTCTGTTGCTTCGTTCTGTATGTGTTTCAATAGTAGGGGGTTAAGGCGGGTAGGGGAGGGGAGGTAGGGGAGGGCATGTAGGGGTGGGGAGGAAGAGCAATGGAGGGCTGAGGGGGGAGAGGGGTGAGGCGGGCCGCCTGTCGGGGGTTGTTAGATCTCTATGCCTAGAGGGAGTGTTTAGTACTGGGGGACAGGGGCTTGTCTTTCCAGTTGCTGGACTCCTGTCTGTTGCTGTGTTCATGTGTTTCCTCCTGTCCGTGTGGATTGTTTTGCCACGTTGGTCAGCCATGGCCGCCACCTGATTATATTTTTCTCTTCAGTTCCGAGAAGGGACGCCTGCACCGATTCCGCCAAGTATATTTCTTCTATTCTTTCTAGCCATTGCCCTGTTGCGGGAATTGTGGTTTGTTTCCAATACAGCGGGATCAGAGCTTTGGCTGCATTGAGGAGATGTCGGAGGATTTTCTGTAGGTTACAATGGGGGCTGGCGTGGAATGTATGAGGGCCAGTCCTTTGTCGAAGCTCCCTTCGTCTCCTAGTATCTCTTTAGTTTTTTTGTTGTATCTTGGTCCAGAATGGTGTGATCTGTGGGCAATCCCACCAAATGTGTATTAGCATTCCTGGACCTGTACCACACCTCCAACATGTGTTGGGCACCTCCGGGAATATTCTATGTAAGATATCTGGTGTCTTGTGCCAGAAAGCCAGCACTTTATAGTTTGCCTCCTGGTATCTGTAGCTAGAGGAGCATTTATGATGTAGTATTAGTATTTTTTCCCATTGGGAGTCAGAGAATGTTGTGTCAAGCGTCTGTTCCCATCTTCGTCTGTAGGTGTTTTTGGTATCGAGGTGTCCCACCAATAGATGTTGGCATAGGAGGGAGATGGCCTGGTCCAGGGAGGTTTTGTTGTCAGAGGCTTTTGAACCATGTTAGATCATGGTGTATAGCGTCCCTATTCGGGAGGGATCGGTAGAAGTGTTTGAGTTGTGTGTATCTAAACTTTTGTATGCTTGTCGGTGGGAGGTCGTTTGTCATAGCCCGTAGTGGTTTTAGATCTGTGTTTAGTAATGCTTTGTGTATGGGGAGGGTTTCTCCTTCTCCCATGAAGGTCCAGCTTTGTGGTGGTGCCCCCCTGCCGATCTTGGGGTTGTGTTGCACCTGGATCATTGTCTATATTATAATAATTATTATTATTATTATTATTATTATCGCCATTTATATAGTGCCAACAGATTCTGTAGCGCTTTACAATATTATTAGGGGGGGGGGGGATTTAACTATAAATAGGACAATTTACAAGAAAACTTACAGAAACTCTTGGTTGAAGAGGGCCCTGCTCAAAGTTCCAAAGAACTTTCCCACGCTGTGTAAAATGACAAAGAGCACTCTGATTGGCTTAAACCAGCCAATCAGTGTTCTTAGCCTAATTGCAGGGCGTGGCAAGGCTTTATAAGCCTTCCCCCGCCCTGCAGAGCTCAGTCTGCGCGGAGCCCTCCATGGGTGAAGAGGGATAGAGGGACAGGTTCTTAGTTAAAGGTCCCCCCCCTCATTATTTTTAGGGTGAGGGGGTAGGTAGGGGGATAATTTTTTTTTTTTAGGGCGGGGAGGGGGTGACTAGGGTCCCCCCATTTGTATTTAGGGCCCCCACCCGCCGCTCAGGGGTGAGGGCCAGGGGGAGGACAGTAGGTCCCCCCCTTATTGTTTTTTTAGGGCCCCCACCCACTGCTCAGGGGTGTGGGCCGGGGGGGACAGTAGGTCCCCCATTGTGATTTATGGCCCCCACGTACCGTGCAGGGGTGGGGGCTGGGGGGACAGTAAGTCCCCCCCTTATGGTTTTTTTAGGGCCCCCACCCACCGCACAGTAGGTCCCCCCTCATTATCGGTGGGTGGGTGCCGGGGGGGAGGACAGTAGGTCCCCCCCTCATTATCATTATGGCCCCCACCTGCCACCCAGGAGTGAGGGCCATAGAGGGGAAGGACAGTAGGTCCCCCACTCATTATCGGTGGGTGGGGGCCGGGGGGGAGGACAGTAGGTCCCCCCCTCATTATCGGTGGGTGGGGGCCGGGGGGGGAGGACAGTAGGTCCCCCCCCTCATTATCATTATGGCCTCCACCCGCCACCCAGGGGTGGGGGACGGAGAGGGGGAGGACAGTAGGACCCCCTCATTATCTTTATGGCCCCCACCTGCCGCCCAGGGGTGGGGGCCATAGAGGGGGAGGACAGTAGGTCCCCCCTCATTATCTTTATGGCCGCCGCCCAGGTGTGGGGGCCGGGGTGGAGGACAGTAGGTCCCCCCCTCATTATCATTATGGCCCCCACCCGCCGCACAGGGGTGGGGGCCAGAGGGGGGGAAGGAGAGTAGGGGGGGAAGGAGAGTAGGTCTCCCCCCCCATTCAATCACTATTGTGGCCAGAAAGAGTCCCTGTGGGTTTTAAAATTCGCCTGCCTATTGACGTCTATAGCGGTTCGCCCGGTTCGCAAACAATTGCGGAAATTCGCGTTCGCGGTTCGCGAACCGAAAATGTTATGTTCGCGCCATCACGAGCTGCAAGAGAACAGAGTACCGAATTGCCGAAATTCTGAAATGCCGAAGTTCCGACTTTGTCGAAGTGTGAAAGTTCCAAAGTGTCGAAGTTTTGAACTGCCAAACCGAACTGAAGTTCCGAAGTGCTGAAGTCCCTAATTTCGGAATTCCGAACCGAACTGAATATTTTCCCCATGCACATCCCTAAAAATGAGAGAAATCTAAATGTATCTTTCCTGGTAAAATATTTTATAAATAAATAAATCAGATGCTTCGAATGCCACGACCCAGGACATTTTGCACGTAACTGTCCAGAGGGTGAAGAGCCCATGTGTGACATAGGAACAAGGACTCTGCATGGGACTGTGTTGACCTGCTCTAAGGTGTGTAATAACTAATGCTGTTGATGCAATAAATCTAAAAGAAGTAAGGGTGGAAGGGAGAAGTGTACAAGCACGTCTTGTTTCTAGCAGTAAGCATTAGAGTTGAGCGGACACCTGGATGTTCGGGTTCGCCGGGTTCAACCGAACTTCGCCAAAAAGTTTGAGTTCTGTACTCGAACTTGATCCGAGCTTGACCCCGAACCCAAACCCCATTGAAGTCAAAGGGGATCCGAACTTTTGGGCACTAACATGGCTCTAAAAAAGTCCTGGAAAGGGCTAGAAGGCTGCAAAAGTAAGTAAAATGGGGGTAATAGTAGGACAAGTGCCCTGCAAACAAATGTGGATAGGGAAATCACTTAAATTAACAATAAAATACATAAAAATGAGAAATTATCATCTTGAACTAGGAGGAGGTGGATGTGGAGTAGGGGGTTGAGAAGGCGGTGATCGTGGCGGTGGAGGTGGAGGAGGTAGCCAACACTGTGTTTTTATTTTTTTGTTTTGTTTTTTTTGTTTTTTTATTGGGGTAGCCAACAAAATATTGGTACATATAAAAAAAGAAAACAAAGAATAAGTGCACTTGAGTATAACAACAGCTGGGTGACGCCAGTATAAGTGTCTATTCAGCACAAGGTACAGACAAGTTTGGTGGGATCCATGCCTGGTTCATTTTAATAAACGTGAGCTTGTCCACATTGGCTGTGGACAGGCAGCTGCGCTTGTCTGTGATAACTCCCCCTGTCATGCTAAACACATGTTCAGACAATACACTGGCTGCAGGGCAGGCCAGCACCTCCAAGGCATAAAGGGCAAGCTCAGGCCATGTGCCCAATTTGGAGACCCAGAAGTTGAATGGGGCAGACCCATCAGTCAGTATGTGTAGGCATGTGCACACGCACTGTTCCACCATGTTGCTGAAATGCTGCCTCCTGCTAAGACGTTCCATATCAGCTTGTGGTGCTGGTTGTTGTGGCATGCTGACAAAGCTTTTCCACATTTCGGCCATGCTAACCCTTCCTTCTGAGGTGCTGGCGGTGCCCCAGCTGCGTTGACGACCTCTTCCTTCTCCTCTGCCTTCGCCTTGTGCTTCCACTGAGCCCCCGGTGTCAGTTGGGAATGCCCTCAGCAGCGCATCTACCAGCGTGCGCTTGTAGTCACGCATCTTCCAATCACTCTCCAGTGAGGGAAATAAGGATGGCACATTGTCCATGTTACGGGGATCCAGCAGGCTGGCCACCCAGTAATCAGCACAAGTTAGAATGTGGGCAACTCGTCAGTCGTTGCTCAGGCATTGCAGCATGTAGTCGCTCATGTGTGCCAGGCTGCCCAGAGGCAAGGACAAGCTGTCCTCTGTGGGAGGTGTTTCGTCTGTGTCCTCCGTATCCCCCCAGCCATGCTCCAGTGATTCCTACTAGCTGCGTTGGGTGCCACCCTGCTGTGAACACTGTTCCTCCTCCTCTTCATCATCCTCCTCCTCATCCTCCAGAACTGTGCCCTGGCTGGACAATTGTGTACCTTACCTAGCAGGAACCCACCCTCCAAGCCACTTGTGAATGACTGGCCTGATAACCGTGGAAATTACCTCTCTTCCTCCTCCTCTTCCTGCTGTGCCACATCCTCTTCCATCATCGCCCAAAGCGTTTTTTCAAGGAGACATAGAAGCAGGATAGTAAGGCTGAGAACGGCGTCACCGGCACTGGCCATGTTGGTGGAGTACTCGAAACAGTGCAAAATGGCACACAGGTCTCGCATGGAGGCCCACTCATTGGTGAGTGAGTGCAGAGTATGAATAATGAATGTAGTGAGTGCAGAGTGTGTATAATGAATGTATTGTGTTTGTAGTAAGTGCAGATTGTGTATAATGAATGTGGTGTGCTTGTAGTGAGTGCATAGAGTGTGTATAATGAATGCAGAGTGTGTATAATGAATGCAGAGTGTGTATAGTGAATGTAGTGTGTGTAGTGAGTACAGTGTGTCTAGTGAATGTAGTGTGTTTGTAGTGAGTGCAATGTGTGTATAATGAATGTAGTGTGTTTGCAATGAGTGCAGAGTGTGTATAATGAATGTAGCGTGTTTGTAGTAATTAATAGAATGATCAAATAAACAACAAACAATATAAATTCACCTGTGTGCAGACAGTAAACACACTTAGTGGGTATTAGGTGAAACAAACACACAAATTACCCTTAGTTAGCTGTATTGTAGATAAAGGATTCCTCTTATATCCTCAAGGCAATAACAACAAAACACCAAAAATTGGCAATCTACAATACAGAAATAATAGAGACGGACATAGCGCAATATTGTCGCAGAAAATGAAAATAAGTGATATAGATAATTGCACTCACAAACATAGTTTGATTGAAGGCATATCAAATATAATGATGGGAAACTTCAGGACTTGTGGGACATCAATTTCATGCATAGGAGGAAAAAGAGAAATAATAGTGCAGAGTATCCAAGTAAAAAAGTTACACGTAGGAATTGTAGTGACCTAGATTCCTTTTTTACGCAAGCAAAAGTTTTGAAAAAACGCTTCTTGGAGAAAGGCCTAGCTTTATAGATTCAGAAATTGTTAGAGTTGGGAAGATTTGTCGGAATGATCTACTCACAAATAAGAAGAAGGATATGATTAGGAACCCCATTTTTGACTTTTCTTTTAATACTCGGTATAACGGAAGAGCTTTTGATGTACAGAGAATAATTAGAAAACATTGGGGATTGTTGGTTGAGGATGAATTCTTAGGCAAACAAATACCTAGGGCTCCGAGAGTCATTTTTAGAAAGGGTACCAATTTAAAACAGATCCTTGCACCGAGTATGTTTCGATCTGAGAAGGCCCAAACTAAACATAAGGGAGGTTTTTATACATGTGGGAATTGTGTAAGCTCTGGTCACCAACACAGTACAGTTTTTGATTTTGTTAGCACACAAACACAAAGGAAGTTTAAAATTAAAAATAAGGTATCTTGCTCCTCCACACATGTGGTGTATCTCCTCACCTGTGGGTGTGGGATGCAGTACGTGGGAAGAACTGGGAGAAAACTTAAAATCAGATTACAAGAACATAGAAACAACATTAAGAAGGGTTTACTAACTCACTCAGTGCCAGTGCATTGTAATAGCTGTTCCGTTTTCAGCTTTAACACATTCAAATGCATAGGTATAGAACAAGTCAGCCTGAACGAAAGAGGTGGAGATTAAACGATGGCCTTAAGGCAACGAGAGGGTTATTGGATCCATACATTAAAAACCATGAAACCAAGGGGTCTGAATGTGGATTTTGATTTGATTTGTTTTTTATAATTTTCTATAATTTCTTATAATTATTTATATTATTTTGATGAATATATATTAACTTTCTTTCTATCATATTTTGAAGGTATTTTTTATATTCACCATTTTCATGTCTATCTGTTCTCTATTTATCTTGATTCTTATTTTATTTTCATTGCTATCTTTATTTTTAATTTTAATTTAATTTAATTTTTATTTTATTTTGAATCTTTATTTATTTATTTTGTATTCTTATTTTCTATATTCACTTATCTAATGTTATTTATTTTTATCCATGTTGTTTGATGTTATTTATATTTATACCTCTTTTGAGCAATGTTATTTATTTTATTTTATCTTATGTTTTCTGTATTAGTTAGAGGCTTTCTTAATGTTGTTTCTATTGCTCTCTAATATTTATTTGTGATATGTTATTGATCTGCATATTATATCCGTTTTTTTTTATAATGTGGACTTGTGTTTGTGAACATATGAACGAAGTGGAATCCTTCCCCCTGCCACTTCCGTATCTGTGAATGAAACCAAAGTGAGGCTTGGCCAGCAACTCCGGAACGCATGACGTAACCGGAAGTGGTATGGAGTCCGAACCCAGACGTAAGCGATTGAGTTGGCGTTTTCACGCCAAAGCGGATGGTTTTAAAAGGGAGATTGTGGACTAAGATTTTATGCCTGCATATGGACGGTATTTTGCTTGATGCCCCTGAGGAAGTTCAATTTTGAACGAAACGCGTAGGGCTTGTTCATTACAGTGCTTAGAGTATTTTATTGCTGATTTTATTTTATTTTATTTTATTTGAACATCTGGTTTTCCTGCTCCATTGGATTCTTCCATTGGGATTTGTTATTCCATCTGAACTTGATGTGCCTGTTTGACACTTCTATTTTGTAAGTGTATTTGTGAATAAAGCGTGTAACATTTTTTTTTTACTTGGATACTCTGCACTATTATTTCTTTTTCCTCCTATGCATGAAATTGATGTCCCACAAGTCCTGAAGTTTCCACATCATTATATTTGATATGCCTTCAATCAAACTATGTTTGAGTGCAATTATCTATATTACTTATTTTCATTTTCCGTCTCTATTATTTCTGTATTGTAGATTGCCAATTTTTGGTGTTTTTTTTGTTTGTAGTAAGTGCAGATTGTGTATAATGAATGCTGTGTGTGTGTGTGTGCTGGATGGTGTGTGTGTGTTGGATTGTGTGTTTGTGTTGGATGGTGTGTGACAGCCGCGGGTCTCGCGAGAGTTAAAGCTGGAGAGGGAACACAGCGTGTGAGGGCCCCTGTGTGCAGGTAACAGGGCAGGTCCTGCAGGATCACTAGCGGAAACGTAGTGCGCCAGGCAAGGGATGTGCGTCAAACCGGCTAGGCCCAAAGCTGCTACGAGATTTCGCCCATTATCGCACACCACCAGGCCGGGCTTGAGGCTCAGTGGCAACAACCACTCATCGGTCTGTTGTTCCATGCCCGTCCACAGCTCCTGCACAGTGTGGGTTTTAAAACAGCCTGCTGTAGTTTCCCCCTGGCTGTGCTGAAGTTGGTGGTGAAGGTGTTACACTGACCGGATGAGGAGGTGGTAGAGGAGGAGGAAGTGGAGTAGGAGGAGGAGGCAAAGAAAAATGCCCTGCAATCCTCGGTGGCGGAATGACATGCACCAAACTGCTATCCGCCTCAGGCCCAGCCGCCACTACATTTGCCCAGTGTGCAGTTACGGAGATATAGAGTCCCTGCCCGTGCTTACTGGTCCACGTATCAGTGGTTATGTGGACCTTGCCACAGATGGCGTTGCGCAGTGCACACCTGATTTTATCCGCCGATTGGTTGTGCAGGGAAGGGATGGCTCGCCTGGAAAACTAGTGGCAGCTTGGAACTATGTACTGTGGGACAGCCACCGCCATCAGGTTTTTAAAACTGTCCGTCTCCACCAGACAGACTGACAGCATTTCAAAGGCCAGGAATTTTGAAATGCTGGCATTCAAGGCCAGGGATCTCTGGTGGGTAGGGGGGTACTTCCTCATATTCTCTCCAGTGTTTGGGAGATGGACAGCTGAACACTTCCATGGGACAGTGTCGAGATGCTTGGTGGCGGACATGGTGGCATTGCTGCCACAACCTCTGTTTGCGGGGTGGCAAGTGCCACTGTCAATCCAGAGGTGTAGGAAGAAACAGAGAAAGCAGCAGAAGAGGAAGCAGGAGGAGCCTGAGACCTTTCTTGGTTTTTGAGGTGCTTACTCCACTGCAGCTCGTGCTTTGCATGTAGAGGCCTGGTCATGCAGGTTGTGCTCAGGTTTAGAACGTTTATGCCTCGCTTCAGGCTCTGATTGCACAGCGTGCAAACCACTCGTGTCTTGTCGTCAGCACATTGTCTGAAGAACTGCCACGCCAGGGAACTCCTTGGAGCTGGCTTTGGTGTGCTCGGTCCCTGGGTGCGGTGGGTAGTAGCAGGCGTACTGCCTAGGGGATGGCCGCTCCGCTTTTGCACCCTGCTCCCTCTTATGCTGTGCTGGTGCCTCTGTGCGACCACCGCCTCTTCCTCCAAACTGCACACGTCACTCAGATGACCTTGATTCCATGTGCGGTCTAGGACCTCATCATCCTCCACATCATCTTCCACCCACTCCTCAACCCTGCCTTCCTTGCCGGTCTGCACACTGCAGAAAGCCACAGCAGTTGGCACCTGTGTTTCGTCATCATCAGAGACGTGCTGTAGTGGTCCTCGCATGTCCACATCCTGAAACATAAGTGGTTGTGCATCAGTGCACTTAATCTCTTCCACTTCTGGGGCAGGGCTAGGTGGATGGCAAACAGAAACACCGCCAGCAGAGTCATCAAAAAGCATAAGAGACTGCTGCATGACTTGTTCTAGAGGTCACACAACAGTGTGACAGGCGTAATTAATACAGTTACTTCACTGTCTCAAAAAATGTGAATTTGTCAAACAACAATGTAACAGTAGTATTTAACGGTTTTATTGGACTGCAAGAAATGCACCGCAGGCCGCATTTCTTGCAGTCCAAAATGTGAATTTTTCAAAGTGCGATGTAACCACAGTATTTGACAGTTCTATTTGACTCACAGATATGAAGTGCACGCCCCATATCTTTTAGCACCAAAAAAAAGTGAATTGGCGTCACGGCACAGCCCGAGCCCTGCTGACAGCAAGGTGTGGCTGCCCCTTTGAGAGACCTGGCTGGGTTTGAACTCACTGCTCCAGCATCCCAATCAGGTTCTCTGCCATGCTGCCCACCAGGGGATTTCAGTTTCTGTTTGCATTTTTCTGCTTCCTGACCCCCTTGCCCTGGATTAAGTAGTGCTGACCCACCTGCAGCCCTTTTCCAATTAGGGTCAGCTGCATCTAATCAGCAGGCTGTAAAAGCCAGCTCTGCCTGAAACCTAGCATCTGGTCATTTTGCCTGTTTGGTGTTTCCTGCTGGATCTCTGCTTTGCTACTGACTGATTTCCTGGACTCTGACCTCTGTCTGCTTTACCGACTTCGTTACTCCGCTGCCAGCCCTGACTTCTGCTTCTTGTCTGACCCCTTAATCTGTACTGCGCTTTTGGTTTTTGCCTTGTTCCTGTGCCATCTCCTGCAACTGGGCTTCCACTCCTGGTAAACTGTTACACAAGTCCCCTGGTGACTGTTAAAATTGGTCAAATTGCGATGTAACCACAGTATTTGACATTTCTATTTCACTCTCAGATATGAAGTGCACACTCCAAATTTACTTTTTTAGCACCAAAAAAATGTGAATTTGTCAAACTACAATGTCACAGCAGTATTTAAAAATGCCTAGATGTTGCCCACTGAGTTACCAGAACAGGATTAAAGTAATGTGCCTGGCACACATGCAGTTGCAAGTGCACTGCACTTGCAAAAATGGCTGCCGACGCCCACCGAACAAACAGACAGATTGCTTATTTCTCTGTGGCACTGGGCTCAGGGCAGGGTACAACATGTAGTATAGCACCCACAAAAATAATTGCTGTAGTTTGCAGATTCAATACCAGAATTCTTTCCTAATCTGCCCCTCACAGTTGCAGCATCCTCTCCCTACACTAATAAGAGCTCATGTGACGTGCTTATATAGAGGCTGGGTCACATGCTGCACTGGCCAATCACAGCCATGCCATTGGTAGGCATGGCTGTGATGGCTTCTAAGGGCACACAAGTCAAACGCTTGTTGATTGGCTGCCCTGCAGCTTTTCCAAATGCACTATCAAAACCCCGAACTCGAACCCAAACTGTTACTGAAATGTCTGGGTTCTGGTTCGGGGTAAAAAAATCGTAATGTGCGGGTTCGCACCACTCTAGTAAGGATACTTTGATAAAAATGTTATGCTTGATATCATGTGTATACATGGTGACACTCATGCAAACCTCACAGCAGAGGTAGAGATTATCACAGAGGTAAGAATGGTCCTACATCATGCAGGGGTGGTTCCCCTGTTACCCTATGATGTGGTGTTAGGGAGTCACATATCATAAAAACCCTGTCCTTCACCCACCCTGGACCAAAGACTGGGATCCAGCTTCCTGTGGGCAGACCTCTCCTAATCCCAGCAGAAGCAGCTCTTATAAGAGCTAGTGATTATATTTCATGGGGAGTATAGTGATATAGCAATTCCCAGGATAGATACAGCCGTTTCCCCCACACATGAGATGAGACTCTATGTTGAGGGAAAGCAGGAACAGAATTTTAATGAAGGCACACTGGCCTTTTATTTTATGTGTTTTTAAGTTACTTTTTGGGGTTTCGTAAAATTGTATGGTTTTTCTGTGCTTGGAGATAATTAGGTTAGATTAGTACAGTTCGTGATTCAATTATATCCCAAGCACAGAGGAGGGATTCTTTTGTTTGTGTATGGGAGTGTCTCACTGTATGTTTTTATTGGTTTATTCACTTTGTGTCCCTGTGCCCAACAAGTCCACCTTGGTGTCACCCTTGTTGGGAAACTTGCATAAAAGGCCATTCAAATCATATTCCTGCTTTCCCTCAACATAGTCTTGTATCATGTGTGAGGGGAAACGGCTGTATCTATCCTGGGAATTGCTATATCACTATACTCCCCAGGAATTTTAATCACTAGCTTTTATAAGAGCTGTTCCTGCTACGCTCTCTGGTGGGTCTTCCCATTGGAAACTGGATACCGGTCTTTGGTCCAGGGTGGGTGAAGGACAGCGAGACCCTGGTGCAGCTGCAACGCTGGAAGTGGGGTCTGCAGTGCTTATAGTGTCTGCAGTGGTAGAATTCCTCAGTGAGCACTAGGAGCATCGCTTGGCAGAGGCACTTGGTCGGAGTGCCAGGTGGTACGTCACAGCTGTTATATTCCCAAGCTGAAATAAACCTCAGATAGGCATAGGTTATATATTTGCATTCAATCTCTGCCATCTTTATTTTACAGGTCTACTGGTACATCGGTTTAAGCACCCCACAACCAACTCACATTTTTTCCTATGTTACATTATATTATGCATTCTACTTATAGGCTATGGCCTTTTGTTTTCCGACTACAAATATATATGTATAAATTAGCCAGAATGCTGTAACCGTATTAAAGGGCAAAGTAACCATTACTTAATCAGAGTGCTCTGTGTCATTTTACACAGCATGGGAAAGTTCTTTGGAATTTTCCCATGCTGTCTAATTTGACTCCTAACAACACTCTGGTTGATTGAAAGTAACCAATCAGATTGATAGGCATTTCCTTGCCGCAACAATGTATGTAGATAAGAACTTATAGATTTATCTAATCTCCCCCCCCCCCCCCAGCGCACTTAGCAATGCTCCCACACATGGATCACCTTGTACTTCCAAATGAAACACACTATGCCTATGCTGAAAGCTTAAACATTGCAATGGGTATCTGGAAGCCTAAACCAATCAACATGTTGTTACAGTGTAGATAGCATTGGTTAGGGTCTACACCGACATCAACCTGAGACCGTTACCTGCTTTCCGTCACCTCCCAAGAAAAAGACTTCATTCCTCCAAACACCTGACTATCGGTTCCCAGTACCTGTCTCACTGATATCTACCCTAGCGGGCTTTATAACCCTGCGGTAGTGTAGACAGCTAAACAGACCGATCCTGTTATGAGAGGACACTGTATACATTTATCTTGGGGATTTGACATTCTGATATAATTGAATCGGAAAGCTAGCTCTATACCGATTTGGGTATTCATTTATGCAAACCATTTCACAGTGTACATAACTCTTTTCACCTACTTACTATTGTGCCGTCTCATTGGCACTTTCTTTACTATAACTAGTGCCCATGAAGGCACTATTCCTTTTCCGGGTTTCTCTAAGTATAGACTGTCTGGCATGTGAGCCAGACCCGTTAATCTAACCACTGTTAGGATCCTGATAAATCGTGAGCATAATCAGATGCTACACAGGATCAACAGTGGACTCAATTTGTCTGGAAACACCAAACGTAGGGAACTAGGCACTGGGATTACAGTGTACTATCGGATACACGGAACCCTAAACAGCACGACAGATATAGCCCACACAACGGAACTACTTTATTATCTGAGCTAGGTGTTAATTTGGCAAAATCACATATGCATTTAACACCCTGTCAGATACAGTTATAACCGAATACGTAACCGTTCTGTTTTACTGTAGTATCTTGAAAAATATATATAATAAGTGGAGCGCTGATTAAATGAATGTGCAAGGGGTTTAGCTAAATAGGGTACCTAACTACCTATAAAATATAGTACAGAAACATAAATATATAACCCCTACTAAAGTAATAGATCAGAAAATGACCTTACTAGCGCACTTGGAGATAAATAAAACACAATTTATTGTGAAAAATTCAATGTAAAAGAAATCACTGATACATAAAAATGTCCTGTCCGAACACAGAAAGCAACCACTTTCAATCACAATTAAAAAGAAAAATAAAAATAAAAAAAAACAATCGCTTATGCAAAAAAAAAAAAAAAAAAAAAAAAATTATGTCCTGCTCGGACTATTTAAGTAAAAGCCATAAAAAGAGTCCAGACCTTATTCAGATGCTCGGCGTCCCGAGTCAGAATATATGATGTTGAAAAAAATGTTGAATAAAAGTCCTTTTGTAATCCGAGTTAAGGCTTGTAGTGATGGGAGTCAGACCTCTCCAGACGCGTTTCTCCGCTCCTGCGGCTTTATCAATGGATGAGGTCTGTCTGAGTGCGTTCACTTATATAGCAGCTTGCCGATATCAATTTCGTCAGAGTAAATTCCTCACAGATACAAAATTTAACTTCCGTTTAACTTATTGGTCGCAATGTATCAAAATACAATAACTATTAAATCTCATTACTTGTTATAACCGGCAAGTATCGTTTTAACAATCTGTTGATTAGCGTTGCTATAGTAACGCCCGCCCAGGCAGATTTAAATGTAACTGCCGTTTTTATGTGCTCGGGCAGAAGATAGCAGAATATTCATACACGCTAATATTTAGAAAAATAAAATAAAGTAAAATTGTATTCAGTTTTGGTACTATATAACTAAACGGTTCAATAATAATGGCATTGCATTTGCAAAACTCCCATCTAGTATAACATCGGTAACCATTATAACATCATAAATGCAAAACCTCCATGACAAATCAACAATAAGATTTTTATTTTTATTTTATTTTATGCAATGCCATTATTATTGAACCGTTTAGTTATATAGTACCAAAACTGAATACAATTTTACTTTATTTTATTTTTCTAAATATTAGCGTGTATGAATATTCTGCTATCTTCTGCCCGAGCACATAAAAACGAGTTCTAAATGTCAATGGTTCAATCTTAATTTAGTCTATAACCCTCATACATGCATTGTACATATACATGATTGCTCTGCAATCACTCTACAAACCAAACTGGAGCCCACAAGCCACTCTATAAGAGTTTTTAACTCCTAACCCCACCAAGGTGCGAGCACTTCATACCTGGACCACTTAAGGTCAACCTGTATATACTTTAACCTGTGTTCACCCTCATAACTTCCCCTTGGTTCTTCCCACTCTTCCTTCATGACACCCCCCAACCTCAACTCCGCTCATAAGAATAAGCTTGCTGATATTTAATTTATCAAGGTGCACGATTAAGGTATCTTCGTCCAAAAAAACACTTCTCACTTTAAATAGTCATGAGGATATACTCCCATAATACTAGGGGGCTAAACACCCCACATAAAAGATGCATGTCACTAGATGATATTAAACACAACAAAGCAGACATTGTATGCATACAAAAGACACACTTTGTTACAAATAGAGTATCTAAATTTGTCCCAGAGACTACCCCATGCAATACCACATGACCCATTCATCAAAATTCAGGAGGGTTTCCATCCTCCTGCGTAGCTCATGGTCGGTGGAACTTCTTAATATAAAACAGGATAATCAGGGCAGATACTTGATACTCCACTGTATTGTCAACAACCTGCAATATCTTCTAGTAGGTCTATACAGCCCAAATGAACAACAGAGGAACTTCCTACACAAAGTGCTGGCGAAATTGTCTGCAAGTCCAGCTGGACCAGTTATCATATGCTGGGATTTTAATCATTCCCAAAATTCCTGCATAGACAAAATCATGTAATCTGCAAACAATCTGATCTTGAAATTTGTCACAAACCCTCTACTCCTGGTGTCTGTCTAATTAACTAAACAAGTTAACATCTAAACATTGCCAAAAAAAATGGAGACAACGGAAACACCTGCCAGGTTCCATTTGTAAATGTGAAACTATCGGACATAAAACCAGATGCTGAAACTCTAGTGGTAGGATGTCAATATAAAGCAAATACTGCAGATATGAACAGTGATGTAATATTACATTTCTTCATAACTTCTTTCAGATAACACTAGCAGATTCCCCCCAAAAAGAGGAGAGAAGGCACCCGAGTTGTTCTAATTTGAAGTATTAGGTTAATAAACTGTCTGATTCCATTTGGGACTTGTCTGCCTAACATAAATCCAATCTCATCTCTATCAATAAAACAGGGAATCATTTTTTGCCAACTTATTTGCTAGTACTTTGGAGTAGAGTTTGGTGTGCATTCCTTCTGGTCATTAGAATTTTGTCCAAAATATTCACCATACTTCAATCTGCTGTATACATATCCCTATTGACCTTACAATGACATGTTCTCATGGACTATATCTGCAGCTTACCGCTTAGTAAGCTACATTTCTAAATATTTTCCCCCAATCCAATCAGTATTTCTAGATCATAATATGCCTAGAAGTTACTTTTCAGAATGTTTCACACCTAAAATACCTGCACATTACCCATCCTTCACAAGGGGATTTTATATATTTATATATATATATATATATATATGTGACGAGACCAATCTCGCCACATTGCATTGGAGGAGCCTGGTTGCCCGCCTGCTGCCTTTGGACATTGGCCCTGGGAGATTGGGCCCTTTAAAAACAGTGTTCGGCACCTAAACTATGGTACTATAAACGGACACTTATCTGCACGAACACCGCTGAGCCGTCCGTCTCCTGGTTCCCATTCGTGAGGATGTAGCCGAATAGCCATACCTTCGGTATTTCTATGTGAACTGTGGTAACCCAGATAGCTATGCCATGGAGCCTATTCGTGTGATTAAAGACTTTGGCTCCATGGCGATTAAACTGTATTCGTGTGGTCTGGGTGCCATTCACCTAATAATGTGCACCCAGACCTGAGCTATCTGGGGATATGTAACATGTCTGTGTTTGGTGTAATAAAAGTGACTTTATATATTTTAAAACATAATCCTGTATTTAGGTCCCCACATGTGTAATGGAGTTTTGTCTTTGACCTGGGAGATAATTGGATTACTTCTCCAATTATCTCCAGGGCAGAAGGGAGGAAGCCAGAATGCATTGTGGGGATGTTTTACTTTTACTGTTTGAGCCAGATTAAAATACTGCCAGCCAGAGGGAACAAAAGATACTTTTACTAACTTTTGAACCCCTGGTCTGATTCATGCCATTTTTTAATATGTTGTTCCCCTGAATGGATTGATTGTGGATATGTATTTTTATGTGAATGTGATGTATGGTTTTAAAGTTACAGAGTATGTGTGGAAACTGTATTTTTACTGTATGTAATAATTATGTTAACTGCTTATCTGAGGGGAGGGGATGTGTGGGTTGTACTGTTACTTGATTGGTTATTTTATGCCTCACCCTGGGTGAGTCCTGTATGTGCACAACCGTAATAAAAACCAGGCTGGGTGTGCCAGCACCTCAGACCACTGCTTGACCCTCAACATGGAGCCTTGTCTCGTTCTTGGGGGGATTCACTGTATGCTGTTGGAGATTAATTGATAGGAGTGTAAGCTGATGTCTGCTTTTCCTGTTCGTCTGCTAGCAGCTATTCGTGAGGTTCCAGTTTGGAGTGCTATTTTGTACCCAGTTCGGGAGTTTGGTGTTCTGCAGTAGCTGTGCCTGTCTCTCAGAAAGGGGCATATCGCCTAAACGGATTTTAACCCCTTGTCTGCTGAAACGGTCCGTAACTATATATATATATATATATATATATATATATATATATGTGTGTGTGTGTGTGTATATGCTCTTTGGTGCATATACAATGTAGTTGCACATTTATACGATCCTATTGGGATTCACTTTACAACTTATCACTAGTATTGCAATTCTATCCTAACTAAGTGGAAAAGATTTGTAATCACCTTGCTGTAACTCTTGCCATGCCCTAGCAGAAACTAGCAGACCAACTTCCCTGAAATACAGTCACTTGGTAACCTGTCTATAGAGCTAGATCCTCTGAATCAGCCTGCCACCTCAGGCAGGAACTAGTATGGAACTGGTCATCATCCACAGCTGGTCAAACATTTAAACTGTATACAGCTGATGGGTTGAATTATCCAGGGATACATTAAATGTTAAGTTTACTTGTGGGAGAATTTATGTTTTGGGGTATTTTGTTAAGGTGCCCTGATATTTTGAGATAATTAGATTAGTAGTTCTCAATCTAGTTATCATCCAGACACAGAGGCACCTGCATTTTTTTTTAGTTAATACCCTCTGCTTGGGTTTGTACATAAATGCATGTGCTGTGACCAATAAAAGTAGTCCAATGTTCACCCTTCATCAAGTTTTGTCTTATATTTAAGTAGGTGGCTATACCATAAATCTGACGTGAAAAAAAGAGAGACTTTAGAGCCGATACTTTTAGACATGTGCAATTTGTTTCGTTCCGAATGACAATTCAGACATTCCGATAGTGCCGAAGTTCCGAAGCACAGAATTGCCGACGTACTAATATACCCAGTGGAAGAATGAAGAATGTTACACTGTTTAAATAAAAAGTATACAAACATAGCCAGGATTCAGCTGTAAGCATTTGCTACACTTACAACAAACAAGTAACACATTCATATAAAATGTAAGTTACTTAGCCAGTAAATGGAATGAATAAGTAGATAACTCCCTAATTCCCACAGTGTTAGGAAGCTATTTACCAAAAGGCTGAAAGACCTAAATTGGTCATTCAGCCAAATTTACTAATACTAAGTAAAGATTACTTAGTGTTAGTAAAATCTGCCACTACTCGCTATACTGCGAGTAGGGGCATCTCTCGTAAACAGTGAGCAGCCTGTGGTAATTTTGGTTACTTTCAATCAACCAATCAAAGTGCTCTGTCTCATTTTACACAGTGTGGGAATTTCCCCATGCTGTGTAATTTGACTCATAACAACACTCTGGTTGATTGAAAGTAACCAATCAGAGAGTTATGAGTCAAATTACACAGCGTGGGAAAATTCAAAATAACTTTCCCACGCTTTGTAAAATGAGACAGAGCCCTCTGATTGGCTGGATTTCAAGCTAACCAATCATAGTGCTGTGACAGGTAAATGTAGAGACTTACCTGTCAGTCTCTTCATTTACCTGTCAGAGCACTCTGATTGGATGGCTTAAACAAACCAACCAGAGTGCTCTGAGCCTAATTGCAGGACGGGCAAGGCTTTATAAGCTTTCCCCCACCCGGCAGAGCTCAGTCTGCGTGGTGCCCTCCATGGGTGAAGACGGTTTACTTTTTTTTGTGCTCAGGGTTTTATTTATTTTTTTCGAAGTGCGACGGTTATTATGGATTTTTATTTGGCCTTTTTTGGGGCTGAAAAAAAGAAGATTTTAGAAGAAAGAAAACATCAAATGGTAAGTTTTATTTTATTTACAGGTACATAGTTATTGGTCCCCCCTCACTATTTTTAGTGTGAGGGGGGGGGGGGGGTAGGTAGGGGTTCATTCATTTTATTAGGAGGGGGATGACTAGGGGATTGGGGACCCCTAGTCACCTGGGGGGGATACATTTTTATTTAGGGCCCCCACCTGCAACTCAGGGGTGGTGGCTGGAGGGGGAAGACAATAGGTCCCCCCTCATTATTATTTAGGGCCCCCAACCACTCCTAAGGGGTGGGGGCCAGAGCAGAGGACAATAGGCCCCCCTCATTCTAATTTAGGCCCCCCCACTGCTCAGGGATGGATGCCAGGGGGGAGGACTATAGGTCCCTCCCCTTATTGGTATTTAGGGCCCCCACCCACCGCTCAGGGTGGGGGTCAGGGGGAGGACAATATGCCCCCTCATTCTAATTTAGGACCCCCCACTGCTCAGGGGTGGATGCCAGGGGGGAGGAATATAGGTCCCTCCCCTTATTGATATTTAGGGCCCCAACCCACCGCTCAGGGGTGGGGGTCAGGGGGGAGGACAATGGGTCCCCCCCTTATTCTAATTTAGGGCCCCCACCCACCACTCAGGGGTGGGGGACAGGGGGTAGGACAATAGATTCCCCCCCATTATTTTACTTTAGGGCCACCACTTAGGGGACAATAGCCCCCCCTTATTTTATTTAAGGCCCCCACCCACCACTCAGGGGTGGGGGCTGGGGGCAGGACAATAGTAATTTAGGGCCCCCACCCACTGCTCAGGGGTGGGGGCCAGGGGAAGGACATTAGGTCCTCCCCTTATTCTTCTTTAGGGCCTCCACCCGCCGCTTGGGGGTGGGGGGCGGGAGGACAATAGGTCCCCCCTTATTATAATTTAGGGCCCCCACTACTCAGTGTTGGGGGCTGGGAGGGGGACAATAGTTAATAAATAATAAATAATGTTTACTTAGTATTAGTAAATTTGGCAGAAAGACCAGTTTAGGTCTTTCAGCCTTCTGGTAGATAGCTACCCAATGCCGTTGGAATTAGGGAGTTATCTACTAAGTGGCTGCAAGAGAACATCCAAAGTGCCGAAGTTCTGAAGTTGCCGAAATATCGAAGTACCGAAGTCCTGAATTTTAGAATGCCGAACCGAATATTTTCCCCATGCACATCCCTAATACATTGGTTGTTAAATGAAACAAAAGAAACAAATTACACTTAGGTTAGCCATCTGTTAAACAGGTGCAGCGCATGCAGGGATTTCAAGGAAATAAGTGTCTTAATCTACATAGAGTAGTCCAAAGAAAAAGGTCTTATGCTTTAGTAGTGGAGATAAATCAAAAAGGCCTACTTAAAGAAGGAGAAAAAAAAACTAGTAAAAAGAAACAGAAAAAGTAGAATGAGCATAAAGTAAAAAGAGAAGGAAAAATGAAGAGTGACCATGCATGGTGTCCTTTCCACTACATAACACCATAATTCCAAGATGTTCAAAACAGTAAGGAGACCATAATATTGTCAGGGTCTTTTGAATTAGCTATTTCATCCAATGATGTGTAGTCAGGGACCTCCTGGTGAGAAAAGGAACTCCAACTAATTGAAACATATAGTCCTATAAGATTTGTAATATTCACCTGACCACTGTTGGACCTCCAGCAACTCTCCTGTATGCTGCTGCTTCAATGAGTGAGAAGTCTGCCACCACTGAGGCAATAATTTATATACTGTCTTTTGGGCCATATCTGAAGGCTTGGCATTTATGGGTCAATTCCATGTGGTATTGTAAAAAAACACAAAAGAAAACAAAGAGAAAACATAGAAAATAAAAAAAAAAATCCCTCAAATAATCCCCCTCGCTTCCATCAGGAAATTTCTTCGGAAGGATCATCAGGGGATCCAGCCGAAAACTATAATGTTTGATTTGTCAATCAACATGCAGAAGGGAAAACTAGAGACACATAGTCATAGCAAGTCCTCAAGGATCCAAATTTTGATTAGTTATCCATGATAAAAAATCTGCTGAATTATTTCTTGATTCTAAATGTTAACAAAGTAAAAGCATAGCCCATATGTAAATATATCACCTGAACAACTGTAGGGCATCTGGGTATCCCCACCAGTGAGATATATAATATATAGGCATAAAGATATAGAATGCCCACTAGTCAAGCAAATGGTAATTCTGGCTCAGATTGTGAATGTCAAATGATCCTGAAATATAGTTGCTTTAAGGCCCCATGATCTGACACAGCTGTTGTTTCTTCAGGGAGAAGAAATAATGTTGGTTGGTTGGGTGTTTTCTTGTTACTGGGTTGGCACATCCATGCTATTGGAACCTTAAAGGTGATCTCTGCTGATAAATGTCCGGTATGTTTTTGGAGTTCCACTCTTACATGTTCCATATGCCTTTACAAAGACTTTCCATGCTCCAAGAGCTCAGTCTGCATTGAACCCTCACAGCGAAAAGATGGATTCATTTTACTCTGTTACATTTTTTTTAACTTTTCTTTGTTTTTGGGTTGTCGTTTTTTTGCAATTCTCATTTTTGTTTTATTTTTATTAGTTGCATAGGGATGAAAAAAGCATTTAAAGAGAGAAGACTTCAGATGGTAAACACTCTTTTAAATATTAGTTTTATTCACTTCTCTCTACTATTATTAGAGTGACAGGGTAGTTAGGACATTTATTTTTAAAGGTGGTGGCTAGGGCATTGGGGATCCCTAACATCCGGGCAGAGGATGGGAATTCCACACTTTTGGGTAGCATGTCCACATGACACTTTGTTCCCACCCTAATATTATAAGCCCCCACCCTCTGCCCATGTGTGGGGATATTGGGTTGGACATTAGACCCTCCTCATAAAAAGAAATATTAGAGCCCCAACCTGTTGCCAATCAATGAGGGCCTATTTTATTATATAGCCATCACCTACTGCCATGGATGGTGATAGGGAGATGGATATTAGGTCACCCCCACTGAAAATAAATATAAAGGCCCACCCACCTCCAATGGGTGGCAGATGGGAGTAGGGCATTAGGTCAGCTCCCTGAAAATTAGTATTAAGTCCACCAAACCAGGAGGACACTAGATTCCCACACATATAAAATAGCCCCAACCTGTGGTCACTCTGTTTATTAAATAGCCCCAACCTTCCTCCATCAATGGGGCTGGGAGTGGACAGTAGTCTGTTTACTCTCCCATTACTTGTTGTAACCTTCCCCACATGAGGCCCCATCTATATGGGTTGGGGCCTTTTTAGTAACTGAGTATCAATAAGTGCCCTGTGACTATTTTTAAATATTTAGGGGGGCGATATAGGGAGCTGTTATACCTCTCTCATTGTAATATAAAGGTCTTTTTAACCCCCATAGCATTTTTATTTATTTTTTTCTTAACAATCTAATGAGACAGTTGGCTGGCCAGCCACCTGATAATTAGCCATCTCACCACCAAAGTTTTTTAACTATTTTCCCGCTGGCTGCTAGCACTGACAACATGCAAATAGTTTGACTTCTTAAAATCCTGGCCAGAATTAAATCTGGGCCTCAGAATTAAAACTGATTACATCTAAAATCCAGACTTAATTCAGGCCTGATTGGGGCCGGAATTGTATTGTTGAATAGCGTAATTAATATCTGGATATTGCAGTCTAAATGGCCCCATATAAAGTCAGACGGTTTTGCCCCATTCAGTACAGGGCCATTTGGAATAACCTCATTAGTGTTGGATGAGTAACTGTATCAAATGTAAGTATGCATTTGAAAGACAAACAAACATTTTAGTTTAGAAAAATGCAATAAGGTTTCTTAAAAATAAGCAGGATATTTCACCATTTTATTTAACCATTTTTATCACACCTACTCTACTTGACAAACAAGTGGTTTTTTTTTTTTTGGTTTTTTTTTGTAAATGTGGTAATAACTTAATATCCTGTAAAGAATAGTGGATATCATGCAATCACTAAAAAATATATATATATTTCCAAGTGTTACCGTAAATATTCCTTAAATAATTTATAAATTGTTAAAAAGTATACATAGTTATCATTCACATTTGTATATGAGTAATTTATATAAAGTATTTCTGTCTTGTCAAACTGCTAACTATACATTCCCTGTTTCAAATGCATTTTACACTATTGTTTTATAACTTGTAAGTGAAGAGGTTAATAATGGCTGATTCTTTTTAAATAGAACAACTTGCTTTTTAAACTATATAAGAAGGGATTTTTACCGAATCTACATTAAATATGTTTTCTGCTTGGCTTGAGCATATTTATTTGTAAATGAAATGCAACCTTATTTGGGTCATAAGACTTGTGCAAAATAGACAAAATTGTTATTAAATAAGTTTTAACATTTAGTGATTAATTCTAATTTTACACCTATTTTTGCACCTAGACTTTATCATCCCATAATATCATACAATTATTGCATCCCTCTTATCTATATGTGTCCTGGTCTATTTTACTCAAGGGAAAAATCCACCCAGAGGTTTAGGCGATGTATGATTAGCGTATAATCAAACAATTAACAGTGTGCCTTACTATGCAAAATGTTAAGTGTTATCTTTAAAATCTGATTGGCATACAGCCATCACCATTAGCGAATTTAATATCCCTAATTTATATATGCAAAATGTGTATCACATGTCTGCTAAGAAACATTCTTCATATTCTATGTATTCATTCAGTGAAAGTTAATTAAACATACAGGGAGTGCAGAATTATTAGGCAAGTTGTATTTTTGAGGATTAATTTTATTATTGAACAACAACCATGTTCTCAATGAACCCAAAAAACTCATTAATATCAAAGCTGAATATTTTTGGAAGTAGTTTTTAGTTTGTTTTTAGTTATAGCTATTTTAGGGGGATATCTGTGTGTGCAGGTGACTATTACTGTGCATAATTATTAGGCAACTTAACAAAAAACAAATATATACCCATTTCAATGATTTATTTTTACCAGTGAAACCAATATAACATCTCAACATTCACAAATATACATTTCTGACATTCAAAAACATAACAAAAACAAATCAGTGACCAATATAGCCACCTTTCTTTGCAAGGACACTCAAAAGCCTGCCATCCATGGATTCTGTCAGTGTTTTGATCTGTTCACCATCAACATTGCGTGCAGCAGCAACCACAGCCTCCCAGACACTGTTCAGAGAGGTGTACTGTTTTCCCTCCTTGTAAATCTCACATTTGATGATGGACCACAGGTTCTCAATGGGGTTCAGATCAGGTGAACAAGGAGGCCATGTCATTAGATTTTCTTCTTTTATACCCTTTCTTGCCAGCCACGCTGTGGAGTACTTGGACGCGTGTGATGGAGCATTGTCCTGCATGAAAATCATGTTTTTCTTGAAGGATGCAGACTTCTTCCTGTACCACTGCTTGAAGAAGGTGTCTTCCAGAAACTGGCAGTAGGACTGGGAGTTGAGCTTGACTCCATCCTCAACCCGAAAAGGCCCCACAAGCTCATCCCAAACCAGTACTCCACCTCCACCTTGCTGGCGTCTGAGTCGGACTGGAGCTCTCTGCCCTTTACCAATCCATCCATCTGGCCCATCAAGACTCACTCTCATTTCATCAGTCCATAAAACCTTAGAAAAATCAGTCTTGAGATATTTCTTGGCCCAGTCTTGACGTTTCAGCTTGTGTGTCTTGTTCAGTGGTGGTCGTCTTTCAGCCTTTCTTACCTTGGCCATGTCTCTGAGTATTGCACACCTTGTGCTTTTGGGCACTCCAGTGATTTTGCAGCTCTAAAATATGGCCAAATTGGTGGCAAGTGGCATCTTGGCAGCTGCACGCTTGACTTTTCTCAGTTCATGGGCAGTTATTTTGCGCCTTGGTTTATCCACACGCTTCTTGCGACCCTGTTGACTATTTTGAATGACGCTTGATTGTTCGATGATCACGCTTCAGAAGCTTTGCAATTTTAAGAGTGCTGCATCCCTCTACAAGATATCTCACTATTTTTGACTTTTCTGAGCCTGTCAAGTCCTTCTTTTGACCCATTTTGCCAAAGGAAAGGAAGTTGCCTAATAATTATGCACACCTGATATAGGGTGTTGATGTCATTAGACCACACCCCTTCTCATTACAGAGATGCACATCACCTAATATGCTTAATTGGTAGTAGGCTTTCGAGCCTATACAGCTTGGAGTAAGACAACATGCATAAAGAGGATGATGTGGTCAAAATACTCATTTGCCTAATAATTCTGCACTCCCTGTAAACATTTTTATATGTTTGTATTGCACATTCGTTATAAACTAAATTGCCTAAATTACCACCTGACATTAAAGATGACTCTTATCTGAATTTGGTAAGGTTTCAAGTTTTACTATTTAATCTCATCAAATCGGTGACTATTTACATACATCTTGCTCATAAGCGCTTGGGTCACAAAGCAGCTCTGTCCCTGATAATATCAAAGGGCTTACTGTAGTTGCTCTGTAGTCTACTGCCTGTCCCTGCAGGATTTTAATGTAAATACTGCCTTTTCAGAGAAAAGGCAATGTTTACATTACTGCCTAAGAACACCTCTTGTGGCAATCACTCAGATGATCACTATAGGTGCTTCCTGGGTCAGTACTGAACAATGTGCAGCACTGACATTCAGTGTCTCAACACACTGCATGGAGGCGCTGAACGTTCCTCTTAAAGATGTATTGATTCACGCACAATAGCATTTCAATTGCCTTATGTGCAATAGCCTCCCAATGCTTTTCCTTGGGAAAACGTTGGCCAAGGAGGGGGAGCAGGGGTGGAGCTATCAGCAACGGACCTTCACACAACTGGAAGAAAGGGGAGTTTTACACCTTTTTAACTGGGGCTGAGGGGGTCCAGGGAATTGCCTCATGCGCAATAGCCTCCCTATGCTTTACCTTGGGAAAACATTGGCCAATGAGGAGGAGCAGGGGTGGAGCTATCAGCAACAGACCTGCACACAGCTGGAAAAAAGGGGAGTCTTACACCTTTTTAACTGGGGTTGAGGGGGTCAAGAGACCCAGAGATGGATTAACATAGGGGATGATTGAGCTACAGCTCCAGGCCCATGCCCATGCCAATGAAATAGGCCCATTGATTTAAAAAATAAACACTTTTTTTTTTCACACTACTCTTAGGTTTCCACCTGGTTGGTATTTTATTTTTGGCCAGTACTTGAGGCTGCCTGGCTGGTGCTGATATTGCAGTCATACTGGCAATACAAATGCTGGTATTTTTCTCAGTATAAACAGAGATTACGATGCAATACCAGCACTAGCCAGTAGGGGTCACTGTGTGTAGAGAGAGGCAGGGATAGAAAGTTCAAGCATATCCTTCCCTGCCTGTCTTTCCTCACAGGGGAGCAGCTACAGAGATTCCAGATCGCAACTGCCAGCCTACAGAGACAGCCTACAACTCAGGGAAGTGAAGGATGGGAGGAAAGGCTGCAAGGAGACATGGGGGCATTGGGAGATATGGGGATACTGAGACACTAAGGGACATTGGGAGACATTATGACACAGACACTTGGGGACACAGAGACACTTGGAGACATGGGAACACTGAAACACTAGCGACACCGTGTCCCCATGTCTCGCAGTGTCCCCACGCCTCCCAGCCAGTGTACCTAGTGTCTCAGTGTCCCTGGTGTCTCAGTGTCCTCATGTCTTCAAGTGTCCCCTATTTTCCAGTGTCCCCAAGTGTCTCAGTGTTCCTAGTGTCACAGTGTGCCTGGTGTCTGTGTCTCCATTTCCCAGCCAGTGTCCCTGGTGTCTCAGTGTTCCCATGTCTTCAAGTGTCCCCTATTTTCCCTGTGTCCCATAGTCTCAGTGTCCCCATGTGTCCCAGACAGTGTCCCCTATTCTTTGTATCTCTGGTGTCTCAGTGTCCCAATATCTCCCAGTGTCCCCATATCTCCCAGTGTCCCTATGTCTCCCAGTGCCCCATGTGTCTAAATGTCCCCATTTCTCTCAGTGTCCCCAGGTCTCCCAATGTCCTCTGTCTCTGTGCCCCCATGCTTCACAGTGTCCCCATGTCTCTCACTGTTCCTAGTGTTCTAGTGACACGGGGACCCTGGTAGACATGGGGACACAGACACTAGGTAACACTGAGAGACATGGGAATACTGGGGGACACAGGGAGGCATGGGGACACTGGGCGACATGGAGACACAAGAGGACACTGGGAGACATGGGGCATTGAGACACTGTGATACATAGGGACACTGTGAGACCTGGGGTAATAGACACATGGGGACACTGAGTCATGAGGGCACTGGGAGACTAGGGGACCCTGAGACACTGGGCAACATGGGGACACTGGGAGACATGGGGAAACTGAGACAGTGGGAGACTTGAGACACTGGGGGACAGGGAGACATTAGGAGCAATCCATCTATACAGCAAAATCAAACGGTAAGTAGTTTCTTGGTGATTTTACAGCATTTTCTTTTATGTCACTCCTTGTGATTTACATCATGTGATATCATCCATACATAATTAATTATGCAAATTAATAAGGCCAGTATTTTTTTCTAAAAAAGGTGGCAACCTTAGCTACTTTTCACATACTCTTGCTTAAGTATGGAAATTTAAGAGGGATGTATGGGATCAAAACTTGTGTGGATTGGCTGACTTTGGTCTCTTTAACACTGTGGCATGTTCCATTTCTTCTACACTCGCTACATACAGCGTTTCTTTGTCCCAGACTATATACCAGGAGCTTCTGCCTGCTTGTAAGAAGGTAAGGAGACAAGTGGACCAGAGGGTGCTAGGGGATAGTCCTTTAGAAAGCGTTGAGTGAGCGCATCATTAGATGCATTTATGCCAAGCTCAGGGTACTATCTGTATAGCATGCCCTTAGTTGGCTAGCTTGCTTGATTGGCAGGCAGTCTGACATGCATTCATGCCAGGCTGGCCTTTCAATTATTTGGGCAGACATGCCCCATTTCTGCGCATATTTGCCCCTTTTGGCAGGTTACGTGATTTGCATCAGTGGCACACCCTTTTACTGTGCCCATTGACTTCCTGCTTCACTGGACACTGCTGTTAGGGTTTATGGATTTACTTGAAAGATGAAAACATAAATTAGAGAGAGATTAGCACAGAGCATGTGTTTTCTTATAGCTGCTATTTTTTTTCCCTTGAGCACCATCTCCATCGGACACATGACGCTTGGGAGTGTTTTAGTGTTTTTGGTCGATAATATTCTGTTATAAAGCCCATTATAATTGTCAGCACCAGGCCCACTGGGCTCATAATCTGGCCCTGCAGGGACCTAAACAGTGGTTCCGATATTATAGTGTCAAGAATATATGTTTGTATTTCTGACACACTAGTGTTCCTTTAATATTCAGTCCAATCTCTTCTAAAAAGCCTTGCTCTGCTGGGTACTTGAGTAAGAATTATCTTACACTTGCAAAAACAAGTTTGTGTTATCGTAAAATCCTTCAACTAAATATGTCATGTCTATGTCTAAACTGTTCAGATGAAACACTTGTATAGTTCTTTTGTTTTTTGTTTTTGTGGAAAGCAAAAAAATCATGATTATACCTTAACAGATTTCAATAACGCAAATTTAACCATTGATTTAAGGTTCAATCTCAAAGGGAATATATTTTATGAATGTTGTATTGACAAGTGACAGTGGAGTGGTTTGGACTTTTTAAAATACTGATTCCAATTTAGACCAAAACTTACTAACTGATTAGCGTCACAACAATCATGACAATTATGACATACCCCTTTTATTATTGATTTTGGATCCTATCTTGGCAGATTATGTTTACTTTAGAAGTTCTTGTCTCCTCCTCTATTAACTACCTGCTAGTGCAAAGTAGCCTCCTGTACATGTGTGGATACTGTTAATGATACAAAAAAATCAAATCTTTACAGGGCAAAATAAGAAATCTTCAAGAACTGCAGACTTGACTCTGTTGTCAAAGAAACTGTAACGAGAATATACCCCAACATGCAGGATTCAGCTAAACAGAAGACAACACAGAGGGGAGATACGTCTACCGGACCTTAGAGTGGCCGGACTTGACGTATATAGGAGAAGTACAGAGTCCGGAACAATCCGAGGTCAAGGGCACAAAGAGACAGCGTAAACTAGGACTAGCCAGGGTCTGGTACACAGTAAACAGCAAGCCGGCAAACAGAACAGATAAAGAGATAAAGAGATAACGTAGTCAGAAAACAAAGCCAAGGTCAAGTACAAATGAACACAACTGAATACAACAAGCGCTAAAGAGAACTGAAACAGAAACCATGATAGGGCAAGGAACCAAGGGAAAAAGGTGAGTATAAATAACTAAACATCTATTTTGATTGGTCCCTGTCATCTCCACGCCCCCAAAAGGTAAGTGTATGGGGAGTGTGGCATGACAGGGACCAATGGGAGGCCTTTTCCAATTTAGGCTCCCACTGTCCCTTTAAGAACGCACCCGAGACCCGCGGCACGCTCTTAGAGTCAGGCGGGACACGTGATCACTTCTCGCGGTCACTGCCCGCCTTCCTGTTCCTGCCTTCGGATGAGCCACAGCGCGGCTTGTGCAGCAGCAGGACCGCATGCGGCTCGAACAGAGGACCCCGGTCGGCCCCTGGAAAGGGTAAGTAACGCTACAGTACCCCCCCGAGGACACGCCCTCTGGGTGGGGAGGGCCAGGCCTGGCAGGAAAACGAGAATGGAAAGAACGCACAAGGCGAGGAGCGTGAACAGCGTCAGCGGAAATCCAACTGTGTTCCTTAGGCCCATAGCCCTTCCAATGCACCAGGTACTGAAGTCGTCCTCTAAGGAAACGAAAGTCAAGAACAGCAGGAACTTCAAACTCCTTATGACCCTCCACTGAGACAGGAGGGGGAGGAGGATTATGCCGGGTATAGCGGTTGCGTACGTAAGGCTTCAACAACGAGGTGTGAAAGACATTAGGAATACGCAAATTCTAAGGCCTAAGGCATACGAAACAGGATTAACCTTATGCAAAATACAATAAGGACCAATAAAACGGGGAGCCAATTTCATAGAAGGCACCCAGAGGCGAATATTCCGCGTGGAAAGCAAAACCCTGTCCCCCACGACATAAGAAGGAGCCGCCCTGCGATGCTTGTCAGCCTGCACCTTCTGGCGAGCAGCGGAATCCACCAAAGAACGCTGAACCTGCTCCCAAGTATTACGTAAACCAGCCAAATGCTCATCCAGAACTGGCATTCCCTGTGAAGAGAAAGCAGCCGGAAGAAAAACTGAATGCTGGCCATAGATAACGTAAAAAGGACTTTTGCTGGAAGAATCATGAGTAGCGTAATAATTAGAAAAAACAAGAAAATGCTGAATGGCTTTCAAACCTTGTGGTAAAGGCCATTCTATGACAGCGGAAAGCTTCCGGGGATCCATACGAAAACCTTTTAGCGGAAATCAAGTACCCCAAAAACTGGACTTTTCCAGTTTACAATAAAGACCATTAGCAAGAAGGGTCTTCAGAACTGTTGTAACATGTCTGTGATGAGTGTGTAAATCTGTAGAATATATTATGTCATCCAAGTACACAATTACAAATGTGTAATTAAAGTCTCTTAAGACGTCATTAATAAATTCTTGAAATACTGCTGGAGCATTACATAGACCAAATGGCATAACAGTATACTCGCAATGGCCAGATCTAGTGTTGAATGCCGTCTTCCATTCGTGGTCTTTCTTAATTCGTATTAAATTGTATGCACCTCTAAGATCCAATTTAGTAAATACAGTCGCATGTTTGAGCCTGTCGAACAATTCCGTGATTAAAGGTATAGGGTTTGCATTTTTGATAGTGATTTTATTTAGACCTCTATAATCGATACACGGTCTTGAATCACCTTCTTTCTTTGATACAAAAAAAGAACCCCGCTGCAGCCGGAGAAGAGGATCTCCTAATAAACCCCTTTTTCTAGTGATTCCTTAATATACTCATCCATGACACGGTTTTCTTGAACAGATAAAGGGTACACCCTGCCCTTTGGAGGTATAGTGCCAGGCAATAAATCGATAGTACAATTGTAGGGTCTGTGAGGCGGTAATTTATCAGCCTCCCTTTTATCGAAGACAGTCTTGAGAAATAAGTACTGAGGGGGTATAACCGTAGACAAAGGAGGAGTAGTAGTAGAATTATCAAAGGGGTGACTTCAATAGTACAAGATTCGTGGCAGGCTTCGCTCCATGATTTTATTTGCCCTGACTCCCAGTCGAAAATGGGATTGTGAGCACGTAACCATGGTACCCTAACACTAGGTGTGAAGAGGGAGAAGTGATGACCTGGAACTGAATGGTTTCAAAGTGTAAAACCCCTGTATACATGTGTAACGGTACAGTTTCATGAGTAACAACTGGAGAACTTAATGGTCTACCATCTATGGCCTCAACGGCCAAGGGTGTCTCCTTCTCTCTGATGGGAATGTTGTTTTTCTTAACAAAACCAGAGTCTATGAAATTTTCAGCTGCCCTGGAGTCAACCAGAGCGTATATATGTGCTCAGCTATACAACTCTCTCCTATATGTAAAGAAACAGGGAGAAGCAAACGGTTAGGAGGCAATTTAGGAGACTTAGATATCACACCCAAGGCCAGTCCCCTATAAGGTCTTAGGTGCAAGAGTTTTCCGGAAGCAAAGGACATTCCTTTACCATATGGTCTCCCCTACCACAGTATAGGCAGAGTCCGTCCCTTCTCCTATGTAATTTTTCATTATCAGAGAGTTTGGCAACCCCTAATTGCATGGGTTCCTCCTCAGATACTTTAGCACTCTCAGGTTTATCATCTCTGGGGTTAATAGGTGTAACGAAATGTCTATTCCTGTTCTTAGTATAGAGCCTGTCACGAATCCTATTATCTATATCAATGAGGTAGTCAATAAGGTAATCTAATGCAATAGGAAGCTCCTTAGCTGCTACCTCATCCAATATAGTGTCAGATAAACCTTCCATGAACGCAGTAGTTAACCCATTATTGGTCCAATCTACCTGTGAAGCAAGGGTACGAAACTGAATAGCATAGTCAGCCACAGACCTAAAACCCTGTTTAATTCTCATTAATGCTCTTGCGGCATTCATTGACCTCTTCGTTGTGTCAAAAGTTCTACGAAAAGCCATAAGAAAACTGTTGAAATCATGCACCATAGGTCCATTATCCTCCCAAATAGGGTTTGCCCACTCAAGTGCTTTATCGGTAAGTTGGTGCATAAAGAACCCCACCTTAGACCTTTCTGTGGGAAATGAACGTGGATACATCTCAAAATGGAATTCTATTTGATTAATGAAACCTCTGCATGTCTTAGAGTCCGCTCCATACCTAGGAGGAGGTGTTAAATGGGCCGAATTATTAGGCAAAGTAGATACTTCAGGAAGAAGAGGTGTAGGAGGGTTAGGTGTGGTTGCTGGAATAGTTCTAGATAAGAGTGTCTGGAGAGCCTGGGCTATCTGATCCATACGGTGATCCTGCTCTACAAATCTAGCCTCAAGGGATGCCATTTGCTGAGCTAAATCAGCGGGGTCCATGGCCCTATCGTAATGTAATGAGAATATACCCCAACACGCAGGATTAAGCTAAACAGAAGACAACACAGAGGGGAGATACGTCTACCGAACCTTAGAGTGGCCGAACTTGACGTATATAGGAGAAGTACAGAGTCAGGAACGATCGGAGGTCAAGGGCACAAAGAGACAGCGTAAACTAGGACTAGCCGGGGTCTGGTACACAGTAAACAGCAAGCCGGCAAACAGAACAGATAAGGATAAAGAGATAACGTAGTCAGAAAACAAAGCCAAGGTCAAGTACGAAGGAACACAACTGAATACAACAAGCGCTAAAGGGAACTGAAACAGAAACCATGATAGGGCAAGGAACCAAGGGAAAAAGGTGAGTATAAATAACTAAACATCTATTTTGATTGGTCCCTGTCATCTCCACGCCCCCAAAAGGTAAGTGTATGGGGAGTGTGGCATGACAGGGACCAATGGGAGGCCTTTTCCAACTTAGGCTCCCACTGTCCCTTTAAGAACGAGCCTGAGACCCACGGCGCGCTCTTAGAGTCAGGCGGGACACGTGACCGCTTCTCACGGTCACTGCCCGCCTTCCTGTTCCTGCCTTCGTGCAGCAGCAAGACCGCGCGCGGCTCGAACAGAGGACCCCGGCCGGCCCCTGGAAAGGGTAAGTAACGCTACAGAAACATATTGTGGGACCTATTCCTGTACAATGTGAGTACTTTATTGAATTATTATGAATTGTAAAAGATGAAGTATTTAACACCTTAACACCGTTACTGCATTCTATGCCGTCTCGCATATAAATGGGCTTTTAAGCTGTTGTGGCAGCATAAAATGCTGTAAACGGCTTACAGCCCTAGAGTGCCCAAGATGATTGGCAGGTTACTTGAATTCTGTAACTCTGAAGTGCTATATGGACATAAAACAAACCCAATAAAGTTTGTATATGCACTATATTAAAATAAATTCAAAATTTCTGCTCTCCCACAGATGCATACTTTCTCATCAATACATATAATAAGAAAAATAAGAAAATATACATGGTTATTTACTAAAGTGAGAATGCAAATTGAATCCAACATAAATCTTATATTTAAATCCGAACTGCAAAAATTCTCTAGATCAGTAGTGTAGCTGCTCTGGCCTTAAATTTGAAATTAAATTTGCATTTTAATTTCAGGAAATTAAATGCAAAATGTGATGAAATTAAAATTAGTGATACTTATATTTGCTGAATGCTCACTCACATTGTGTAGAGACAATTATCTGGCTCATAAGAAAGAGCGGTTGGTACCTTTAAGGTTTCCACCACACCTCTCAGTCATATGTCCAGCATCCTTTTATAAAATTACTCAGGGAAAATAGATGAAATAGTGTTTGGTATAGACTATTTAATGGAACATTTTAAACATATAAATCACTTGCTAAAATGCTTAGATGTTTAGAGTGCATCGTCTTTTTATTTTACAAAGTGTGTGTAAGCTTTTTGAAGTATAGCACAATAAAAAAAAATATAATGCTTTTATTGGAGGTATATATATATGGAATAGTTATTTTTTTATTTATTTAGGCAGGTGAGTGTCCCTTTAAACACAATATTCTTCAATAATACAACTAATAAATACACTCACATGTAATGTCATAGAGCACAATAGCACTGTGTTAGATAGCAGTAACACCTCCCATTCATGCAGCCAGACTGTAATTCCAGGCTGTAGACTTTTAAAGGTGTACTTTAATGAGCTCAAAAAATATAAAATTAGGTAAATATCATTAATAAAAACAGCAACCAAATTAACACATTAGCACTCCTCTGCCTTCCTATCCTCTAGCAGAGGATCTTTGCTAAAAGTGCCTGACAATGATCCAATCACTATCCTGAAAAAAGTAAATTAATTGATATTTATGTTTTCCCAAATGATTTGCACAAACAATTCAGTTGACCAAATATTTTTTTAACTGATTACGCTGTGCACAAATCTACTTTAGAATCATTTCTTTGATAAACATTATCTATATTTAATAATTTCTAGTACTAGTTTTTCTCAGTATCTTTTTGGTTACAATTGCATTGTCTTTTTACTGAGCTTTGGGACACTTATTTGTAATGGTATGTGGAACATGCAAATATTTGTACGCAATTATGTTGTTTACCAATAAAAAAGATTTAAAAATATAAATTTTCATTTAAATGTATACCATAAACACTAATGCAATATTATGACTCTTTACAAAAGGTAGAAGATTGTTATTGTATGTGAAAAACTAGGAATTAAATAACATTTTTAGGACAGAGCAACACTGAACTCTAGTGGCAAATGTATACAATTTCTACAGAAAGAAAAATATCTTTAAAACGAAGATGATTGCGATTTTCTATAAATTTGAAAACAGATGAAAATAGTAAGTGAAAACATTTTTTAAGTGAAATAATGTATTTTTTTAAATATATGTTTGAAAAAGTCTTGTATATCAATGTGTGAGTATTAAAATTGATCATTCTTTTTCCAAAACTTTTGTAGAACATTTTTTGAAGAACACAAGAAAACATGGCTATATTAGTAGTTACATTATGCAGATTTTTTTTACTAAAGTGAGAATTCAAAGTGATTTCAAATTGAAAGCATAGTTGCCTTTGAGAATTTTTTCAGTTTGATGATTTTCAAAAAAAATGTAACCTCTCCATTGACTCTGCCCTAGATACCACCTCTGTAACATCCACTCGCCAAAAACCAGTACGCAAATAATTCTTCCACTATCTAGACTGCTCACAACTCTATGACTGCTGCCAACCTCCTCATTCCAGTTAAAGGATAAGATATTTGCACCCCCCTCACTAAGAGAATAGCTGCAAAGCATTGAATCACTCAGGGTGATGGAGGAAATAAAGGCCTCTTTAACTAGTAAATATCTACCTTACCCTTGGTTGAAATACTTTAACACCAACCCTTATTTTGAGCTAAATACCTTAGTACCTAACCACCCTACATGACCAGCAACACTCTATGCTCAGGCAAAGTCTAATGAGTTGGAGTACGTTAACCGATAATCCGAAATCTAATGAAATATGCATAGAGAGACAGTATGAGATATCTTACAAGAGTTTCTCTTATAATGTAGCTTATGTTTGTTGTCTTTACCCTCCTTCTTTACTGTTCCACATACCTGGACAATGCACAATACACATTGTGGGCCACAGGATACTATGTTCTGTCTGCCTTCTCCCTCAGCGCAGCAACTCAGAGACCCTAGATAGGGTGGTTGGACTGATATGTCTGCGGTTCTCATGTTTACAAAAAATGTCATGCAATTTTAGTGCTTTTTAAAAACATCCTACATTACACAAGCATATAAAATGTATGTTAAACCTACGTTATAAGTCTGGTGGGGGCCACAGACAGGAACACGATAATCATAAACTAACCTCACCTGGTCTCCATGCATCAGAATCATGAGAGAATTAATCAGAGAGCTAATTTGCAATAGTATGCCATGTTGAATGTTATATACCACTGTAATACACGAATGTATTACAATATCAAAGGTTGTTACACTATCACCAGTATACAGCTACAATTTGTAATACTGTCTCACTGTATTTGGTAACCTCTGGTCATTTACATACCTCTTATCATGTCACACGCTGTGAAATGTGTTTAGTTGTGATTAAATCACAGTTCATTGTATGTTTTTGAATGTAACCACAAAATTCATAAATACAAAAAAAAAAAGAGAAAATGTTACAGGTATTAAATAAATTAAAAATAAAATAATAATTGTTCAGTTTATAAATACGTTTTCAGAAATAATCATTGTATCTCAAAGAATTTAAAATTGTAGTTTGCAAACAACGGACTTGCATATTTTCTTTTTCCAGTTCGGCTATCTTGTCCTCCATTATCCACTTCTTAGATCTCCACAGTTACTAGTTCTATGAATAAACATCTGCATTTGATTGTATGCATATAGTGTAAAGGTATATGTATGACAACACTTTTGAGCGCATGTATTGTTAGTGCACAGGCTTATGCATGTCTCTAGTGCCAGTATGTGTGTATTCAATAAAGTACATGGACTGTACAAATTCAAAAAAGTTTTGTGAATAGTGCAGGCTTGTGAATGCATGTCTGAATGTGGTGTATTTGTGTACAGTGTCAGGGTTTGTGAGTGCAGAGTTGCATTTGTGGGCAAGGCCGATTTTAGGGTCATAGATGCCCTGATGCAGAATTTAATTTTGGGCCCCAGGTGGGCACAGTCATCATACTAAGTCCTCCCCTTTACACATGTCCAACACAGACATGCATGTTTCTATAGCAATGACTCTACAACTTCATCTAAAAGTCCCATCCCTTTTTGTAATCGGACACACACTCACTGGAGATCATACAGTCTCCATGAAAGACACACACTCTCACTGACAAACACACACTTAATGATTTGACACATATTGACAGATACTCTCAATGACTGACACAAACTCTCACTGATTTGAAACACACTCACTGACAGACACACTCATTTAGACACACACACACACATGCACACTCACTGACAAACACACTAACACACACAATCAATGACAGACATACAATGATTCTCAATGATTTGAAACACACTCACTGCTAGATACAAAATAAAAGACACACTCACTGAAACACACACACACATACACTCACACATTGACACAATCTTGCATACGCTAACAAATTAATTTTATTTAATTTATTGTGTTTTTATTTAAGTTTATTAGGTCTACCAGCCTCCCTACCTTTTAGTGTTTGTCCCCTCCCTGGGATCCAGTGAGGATCTTTTCCATAGGGTCCAGTTGGTATCTCCACTATGGGATCCAGTGGATCCCATAGAGGAGTTCTCGTGTTTGAATATTCTCCCTGTGGTCCAGTTGCTCCTTTAATATGTGTGTAAGCTATTCCCCCATGTGCTGTTTAGTGATGCCAGGGCTGGTGTGAAATCATATTCTGGCCCCCAGCATCAATGCATGTCTCGAAGGAGCAGTGAGGAACTGAAAGACAAGAACATCAGCTCTCCATCACAGCCTTCTGCCCACTCTCTACCAACTGGTATTTTGGGCAAAGTAGGCACGTGCCTACTTTTTCTTTATGAATAAGTGCCCTAAGTTGTCCACCTCATGGGTCCCCTGTGAGAGGTGGAACACAAGGGCCTGATCACACTCACAACCCCTGTAGTTCTGTCAGTTCCTTGCTCCTCTTGGTGCCCCCCTTCTGTCTCAGCTCCATGGAGCTTGGGTCGGTGTTCCCTGTGTACCCGTCCAGGATTGTCCATGTTTGTTTGGTAATTTCAGTATGCAGTGATTTATTTGCATGTAGTGCCTGTGTGTATAAGCAATATGTGCCTGTGTGTATATGAACTAACTGCTCAATTGCACACAAACACTCTCTCTATCTTTGCATCCATACACAAACTATCCACATGAATACACAGAAATTCACACACCAACAATCCACTTTATTAATGCACATAGCTTCTTCCACACAAATGCTTTTTTATATCCCTTCCTTAACATAGATACAAGCACTACACACGAATAGTGTTGTCGCGAACCCGAAATTTTCGGTTCGCGAACGGCGAACGCGAACTTCCGCAAATGTTCGCGAACCGGCGAACCGCGCAAACCGCCATTGACTTCAATGGGCAGGCGAATTTTAAAAACAACAGGGACTCTTTCTGGCCACAATAGTGATGGAAAAGTTGTTTCAAGGGGACTAACACCTGGACTGTGGCATGCCAGAGGGGGATCCATGGCAAAACTCCCATGGAAAATTGCACAGTTGATGCAGAGTCTGCTTTTAATCCATAAAGGGCATAAATCACCTAACATTGACACCTGTCCTCAAAGCCCAGCCCTGATACACACTGACACAGAGCAGAATAGAGACTGTTCCCCCTACATAGGGTCACTTGGCAGATATGGATTGACACCTGTCCTCAAAACCCCTGATACACACTGACACAGAGCAGAATAGGGACTGTTCCCCCTACATAGGGTCACTTGGCAGATATGGATTGACACCTATCCTAATGATCCCTGATACACACTGACACAGAGCAGAATGGAGACTGTTACCCCTACATAGGGTCACTTGGCAGATATGGATTGACACCTGTCCTCAAAACCCCTGATACACACTGACACAGAGCAGAATAGAGACTGTTCCCCCTACATAGGGTCACTTGGCAGATATGGATTGACACCTGTCCTCAAAACCCCTGATACACACTGACACAGAGCAGAATAGAGACTGTTCCCCCTACATAGGGTCACTTGGCAGATATGGATTGACACCTGTCCTCAAAACCCCTGATACACACTGACACAGAGCAGAATAGAGACTGTTCCCCCTACATAGGGTCACTTGGCAGATATGGATTGACACCTGTCCTCAAAACCCCTGATACACCACTGTGGTACTCCGCAGATGTGGCCAAAATAGTAAAAAACAAAAAGTTAGCATTTAGTAATTATAAAAAAAACCAGAGTGAGGAAGACAGAATGACCTATAAGATTAGGCAGAAAGAGGCTAAGCAAGTTATAAGAGCTTCCAAATCCCACACAGAAGAGAAAATAGCACAGTCAGTAAAAAAGGGGGACAAAACTTTTTTTAGATACATAAATGAGAAAAGAAAAGTAAAACAAGGATTAGTTAGATTAAAAACAAAAGAAGGAAGGTATGTAGATGAGGATAAAGGTCTAGCTGACTGCCTCAATGAATATTTTTGTTCGGTATTTACAGATGAAAATGAAGGAAAGGGACCTCAGTTAAGAAAAAGGATAAATGAGTCATTTATTACACGTGAGTTTACAGAGGAAGAGGTTCTATTTCAACTGTCAAAAGTAAAGACAAATAAGTCAATGGGACCTGATGGAATACACCCAAAGCTATTAAAAGAGCTTAGTGGTGTACTAGCAAAACCATTAACAGATTTATTTAACCAATCATTGATAACAGGAGTAGTCCCAGAAGATTGGAAGTTAGCGAATGTTGTGCCCATTCACAAGAAAGGTAATAGGGAGGAGTCGGGCAACTATAGGCCAGTAAGCCTTACTTCAGTAGTGGGGAAAGTGATGGAAACCATGTTAAAGGATAGGATTGTTGAACATCTAAAAACACATGGATTTCAAGACCAGAGACAACATGGGTTTACTTCAGGGAGATCATGCCAAACTAATCTTATTGATTTTTTTGATTGGGTAACTAAAATTATAGATCAGGGTGGTGCAGTAGACATTGCTTACCTAGATTTCAGTAAGGCTTTTGACACTGTTGCACATAGAAGGCTTATCAATAAACTACAATCTTTGAGTTTGGATTCGAATATTGTTGAATGGGTAAGGCAGTGGCTGAGTGACAGGCAACAGAGGGTTGTAGTCAATGGAGTATATTCGAAGCTTGGGCTTGTCACCAGTGGGGTACCTCAGGGATCTGTACTTGGACCCATTCTCTTTAATATTTTTATTAGTGATATTGCAGAAGGTCTTGATGGTAAGGTGTGTCTTTTTGCGGATGATACTAAGATATGTAACAGGGTTGATGTTCCAGGAGGGATAAGCCAAATGGAAAATGATTTAGGTAAACTAGAAAAATGGTCAGAGTTGTGGCAACTGACATTTAATGTGGATAAGTGCAAGATAATGCATCTTGGACGTAAAAACCCAAGGGTAGAGTACAAAATATTTGATAGAGTCCTAACCTCAACATCTGAGGAAAGGGATTTAGGGGTGATTATTTCTGATGACTTAAAGGTAGGCAGACAATGTAATAGAGCAGCAGGAAATGCTAGCAGAATGCTTGGTTGTATAGGGAGAGGTATTAGCAGTAGAAAGAGGGAAGTGCTCATGCCATTGTACAGAACACTGGTGAGACCTCACTTGGAGTACTGTACACAGTACTGGAGACCCTATCTTCAGAAGGATATTGATACCTTAGAGAGAGTTCAAAGAAGGGCTACTAAACTGGTTCATGGATTGCAGGATAAAACTTACCAGGAAAGGTTGAAGGATCTTAACATGTATAGCTTGGAGGAAAGACGAGACAGGGGGGATATGATAGAAACATTTAAATACATAAAGGGAATCAACACAGTAAAGGAGGAGACTATATTTAAAAGAAGAAAAACTACCACAACAAGAGGACATAGTCTTAAATTAGAGGGACAAAGGTTTAAAAATAATACCAGGAAGTATTACTTTACTGAGAGGGTAGTGGATGCATGGAATAGCCTTCCAGCTGAAGTGGTAGAGGTTAACACAGTAAAGGAGTTTAAGCATGCGTGGGATAGGCATAAGGCTATCCTAACTATAAGATAAGGCCAGGGACTAATGAAAGTATTTAGAAAACTGGGCAGACTAGATGGGCCGAATGGTTCTTATCTGCCGTCACATTCTATGTTTCTATGTTTCTATGTTACACACTGACACAGAGCAGAATAGAGACTGTTCCCCCTACATAGGGTCACTTGGCAGATATGGATTGACACCTGTCCTCAAAACCCCTGATACACACTGACACAGAGCAGAATAGGGACTGTTTCCCCTACATAGGGTCACTTGGCACATATGGATTGACACCTGTCCTCAAAACCCCTGATACACACTGACACAGAGCAGAATAGAGACTGTTCCCTGTCCACAGAGACCATGATACACACTGACACAGAGCAGAATAGGGACTGTTACCCCTACATAGGGTCACTTGGAAAATATGGATTGACAAATCCCTGACAAACAGCTACCACATGCAAGAAAGGCAGCAGGGGCGCAAATGACCCACTCCCGACGCGGGAAGGTAGTGACGACAAATAACAATACAGGACTCTTTAGAGGCCCTGTAATTGTAATCAGTCCACTTGAAATCCTTTAACTTTGATCAATTGGAGGGAAGTCTGGTGCAGAGCCACTGACCCATGCGCAGGGCCAGCCTTAGGCCTTTGGGCGCCCTGTGCAAGAAATCTTCACCCTGTCACACCCATGTGCAAGAAATCTTCACCCTGTCACACACACACACACAGGCAGACAGCCATACACACGCACACACACAACTGCGACTGACTAGGTTTGTCACCTCCTCAAAAGGACGCATGAGCCTACAGGCATTGCGCATGAGCGTCCAGTAACGTGGCAAAAAAATTCCCAGCTCCCCAGAGGCTGTCCTAGCACCCCGGTCATACAAATATTCATTAACAGCTTTTTCTTGTTGGAGCAGGCGGTCGAACATTAGGAGAGTTGAATTCCAACGTGTAGGGCTGTCGCAAATCAAGCGCCTCACTGGCATGTTGTTTCGCCGCTGGATATCGGCAAAGTGAGCCATGGCCGTGTAGGAACGCCTGAAATGGCCACACACCTTCCTGGCCTGCTTCAGGACGTCTTGTAAGCCTGTGTACTTATGCACAAAGCGTTGTACGATCATATTACACACATGTGCCATGCACGGCACATGTGTCAACTTGCCCAACTTCAATGCCGCTATCAAATTTTTTCCGTTGTCACACACCACTTTGCCGATATCCAGTTGCTGCGGAGTCAGCCACTTTTCCACCTGTGCGTTCATGGCGGACAGGAGTGCTTGTCCGGTGTGACTCTCTGCTTTCAAGCAAGTAAAACCCAAGACGGTGTGACACTGCCATATCCGGGATGTGGAATAGTACCTGGGGAGCTGGGGGGGTGCCGTTGATGTGGAGCAAGAAGCAGCGGCACAAGAGGACTCAGCCGAGGAGGTTATGGAAGAGGATGGAGTAGGAGGAGTAGAGGAGGTGGCAGCAGGACTGCCTGCAATTCGTGGCGGTGTCACCAACTCCTCTGCAATGCCACGCATTCCTTGCTTGTCAGCCATCAGCAGGTTTACCCAATGCGCAGTGTAGGTGATATACCTGCCTTGACCATGCTTTGCAGACCAGGTATCAGTGGTCAGATGGACCCTTGCCCCAACACTGTGTGCCAGACATGCCATGACTTCCTTTTGCACAATCGAGTACAAGTTGGGGATTGCCTTTTGTGAAAAGAAATTCCGGCCGGGTACCTTCCACTGCGATGTCCCAATAGCTACAAATTTTTTGAACGCCTCAGACTCAACCAGATTGTATGGTAAAAGCTGGCGGGCTAATAGTTCGGACAAGCCAGCTGTCAGACGCTGGGCAAGGGGGTGACTTGGTGACATTGGCTTCTTACACTCAAACATGTCCTTGACAGACACATGACTGTGGGCAGATGAGCGGGAACTGCTCAAGGCGGGAGACGGAGTGGCGGATGGTTGAGAGGGGGCAAGAAGGACAGCAGTGGTTGACGTGGCTGAAGATGCTGGACCAGGAGGAGGATGGCGGCTTAGAGTAGGCATGCTGCTTGTACTCATGTGTTGATCCAATAGGCGTTTGTGATGTGAGATCATGTGCCTACGCAAAGCAGTTGTACCTAGGTGGGTGTTGGACCTCCCACGACTCAGTTTCCTTTGGCACAGGTTGCAAATGGCATCGCTGTTGTCAGAGGCAGACACACAAAAAAAATGCCACACTGCTGAGCTCTGCAATGACGGCATTCTGGTGGTGGACACAGCATGCGTTGATTGGCGTGCTGTCGGGCTGACCCCGGGAGCCGATGCATACTGTCTGACTGTGCCACTAGCTCCTTGCGACGACCCCCCCCTGCTTCCAACTCGTCTCCTCCTCCTCTCTGTCTCCCCATCTGAACTTTCGCCCTGTTCTTCTTCTTGCCGAGCGGGCACCCACGTGACATCCATGGACGCATCGTCATCATCAACCGCTTCGCTTGTATCTGACAACTCAGAAAAGGAAGCAGCAGCGGGTACAACATCATCATCATCACACCGTACCTCCATGTGTTTAATGCTGCCTGCCTGAGACATATCCCTGTTATCTACATCCTCTAGCAATAATGGTTGCGCATCACTCATTTCTTCAAACGGGTGTGTGAATAACTCCTCTGACATACCAAGTAAAGCGGCTGTGGTGCTAGTTTTGGTGGTGGCGGCAGGCGGGTGAGTGCTATCTTGAGAGGTGACTGAAGCTAAGCTGGAGGAGGATGGTGCGTCAAGGTTCCGAGCGGAGGCTGTACAAGATTGGGTGTCCTGTGTTAGCCAGTCAACTAAGTCCTCAGAACTTTTCAAGTTCAGGGTACGTGGCTTCTGAAAACTGGGCATTATTCTAGGGCAAAAGGGAATCACAGCACCACGACCACGACGGACCCTGCGGGGTGGCCTGCCTCTGCCTGTCATTTTTTGGGGGATTAGTGGTACAATGCGCGCAAGCTACTGTGAGACCAGATATGATTGGCAATGTGCACTGGAACAGTTCTGCAGAGCACACGCTGAAGGAAGGACTGACAGAGCCGCTTGAAGACAAGTAACTGCTATTCAATCTATAACAGTGAAAAACAAATTTTGGTTTTAAAAGCACGCTATAGAGACACCAGATATGATTGGCAATGTGCACTGGAACAGTTCTGCAGAGCACACACTGTAGGCCTGAGACACCCGCTTGAAGACAAGTAACTGCTATTCAATCTATAACAGTGAAAAACAAATTTTGGTTTTAAAAGCACGCTATAGAGACACCAGATATGATTGGCAATGTGCACTGGAACAGTTCTGCAGAGCACACACTGTAGGCCTGAGACACCCGCTTGAAGACAAGTAACTGCTATTCAATCTATAACAGTGAAAAACAAATTTTGGTTTTAAAAGCACGCTATAGAGACACCAAATATGATTGGCAACTGTCAAAGCACGCTGGAACAGGTCTACAGAGCACACGCTGAAGTAGGCCTGACACCCAGACGCTTGCAGACAACTAACTGATCTTCTATTACAGTGAAAAAAAATGATTTCTTTAAAATTTAAAGCTTAAGCTATTGTTAAAACAGATATGAGTGGTGGCACTGACTGTGCAAATGGGCAAGGCATCCAACCTGACACAGAAGCTGGCAGGCAGGCAACTGCTCTTCTATTACAGTGGAAACAAAATTTTGGTTGTAAAAGCACGCTATAGAGACACAAGATATGAGTGGCAACTGTCAAAGCACGCTGGCACAGGTCTGCAGAGCACACGCTGAAGTAGGCCTGACACCCAGATGCTTGCAGACAACTAACTGATCTTCTATTACAGTGAAAAAAATGATTTCTTTAAAATCTAAAGCTTAACCAATTGTTAAAACAGATATGAGTGGTGGCACTGGGCAAGTAGGCACAGTATCCAATGTGAACCTCACACAGAAGCTGGCAGGCAGGCAACTGCTCTTCTATTACAGTGGAAACAAAATTTTGGTTGTAAAAGCACGCTATAGAGACACAAGATATGAGTGGCAACTGTCAAAGCACGCTGGCAGGGTTGTGCAGGGCACACGCTGAAGGAAGGCCTGACAGAGCCGCTTGAAGGACACTGACTGTCTGCTATTAGCTTACACTGGAAACCTTTTTTCTTTGTAAAAGCACGCTAAAGAGACACCAGATATGATTGGCAACTGTCAAAGCACGCTGGCACAGGTCTGCAGAGCACACGCTGAAGTAGGCCTGACACCCAGATGCTTGCAGACAACTAACTGATCTTCTATTACAGTGAAAAAAAATGATTTCTTTAAAATCTAAAGCTTAACCAATTGTTAAAACAGATATGAGTGGTGGCACTGGGCAAGTAGGCACAGTATCCAATGTGAACCTCACACAGAAGCTGGCAGGCAGGCAACTGCTCTTCTATTACAGTGGAAACTAAATTGTGGTTGTAAAAGCACGCTATAGAGACACAAGATATGAGTGGCAACTGTCAAAGCATGCTGGCACAGGTCTGCAGAGCACACGCTGAAGTAGGCCTGACACCCAGACGCTTGCAGACAACTAACTGCTCTTCTATTACAGTGAAACAAAAATATTTATTTTAAATGTAAAGCTTAACCTATTGTTAAAACAGATATGAGTGGTGGCACTGGGCAAGTAGGCACAGTATCCAATGTGAATCTCACACAGAAGCTGGCAGGCAGGCACCTGCAATTACATTACACAGGAAAAAAAAAAAAGCAGCCTGATGTTCTAGCCCTAAAAAGGGCTTTTTGGGGTGCTGTCCTTACAGCAGAGATCAGATGAGTCCTTCAGGATTGTAGTGGACACTGAATACCCTAGCCTAGCTATCAATTTCCCTATCTAATCAGCAGCAGCTAAACTTTCCCTCCTCTCACTAAGCATGCATCTTCCGAATGAATCGAAAATGGATGCTGGGAGGGAGGTTGGAGGGTGTGGAAGGGAGGGAGTGCTGCTGATTGGCTGGAATGTGTCTGCTGACCGAGAGGCACAGGGTCAAAGTTTGCCCAATGATGACGAATAGGGGGCGGATCGAACTGCGCATGTGTCCGCCTGCCGTGGCGAACGCGAACACGCTAATTTCGCCGGGAACTGTTCGCCGGCGGACAGTTCGGTACATCACTACACACGAATACACCCCTACACACACTCTAACACTTCAAACAAATACTGCATTTACATTCCAAAATTTCATACACATACACCCTTACATTTACATGCTACAATTCGCTAAAAATAAACCCCTGCATTCACATCGTAATAGATCACTGCCTGCCATTATTACATGTACACTACATGCAAATAACCTCCTACATTTTATTCTCACTGGCACTACATAAAATATTCATTGGGTTTCACACATATCAGTATTACACAAATACATACTTTGATGCATACAATAATACTTTGAAATTGCATATAGATATAATACTGCATTAATATTCTTGCAGAAAAAAAATAATAATCCCTCCATTAACACACAGTTTATCTAATACATATATATTGGCCACAAAATAGGGACTGTTCCTACTAAATAGGGACACTTAAGAGGTATGCAGCTTTGACTTCTCTCCCTCATTCCCTGACTCCACATGTCTCTCTCTCTTTACCCAATCCTTTTTTCTCTCCTATACCACTCAACGGTTGTGTCTACCCTTCCATCTGTCCACTTATTTTTTATTTTTACCTTTATCCCAAGCAGTGCAAAGGATTCTTGTTGTCTCTTTACCTGCTTTCCCTTTTTCTTGTTCCCACACAGTGCGGGTTTTGTGTATATAAACTAGATCCTATCCCAAAACAAAGCAATCAGCAGAGGAACTTGCCTTCCTGCAGGGGAATGAGTCTAGCCTGTTCTCCTTTACCTGCACTTAAGCCAACATGTGGTGCCCTGCCACTAGAATACTGTGCTAATTAATGCCTCCGAGGTTTCCTGTTGGTGCCCTGGTGGACCGGTTGGGCTCATCCCGGTCTACACCAGAGCGGCTTGTTTAGCCTTGATACTAAACAGGTTGCATAGTGTAAACAGGCTGCATAGTTTAACCACATCACAGTAACTAACCAAAGATAACCGGCGACTTTCCTGTGACAGAGTCCTTGACGGAGGCAAAGCAGTAGCAATGGAAAGGGTCTTCAATTGCCATTTGTGATTCCTTCTAGCGCAGACTAGAAGAGAGGGTGCATCATCCCTCCTTATCTGCAGTAAAGCTGGATCCTGGCTTTGCTGGGGCCCATTACTCCCCTCCAGGGTTGGAGGCAAAAGGGAGGATTATCCCTACACACTTTGCCCTACAGGTACAGGAGGTGGGCAATCGTACATTCTGTGAGATTTCCGAATTAAGTTCCAACAAAGACATTTGAATAAACCTTTTGAGTGCCAAATGCATGCTCAACACACAGCAGAGTGATGTTTTTGATCAGGGCCGGTCCGTCCATTGCATTTTTCTGCCCCTGTTCACTTGAATGGCTCTCTAATTAGGAAAATGGCATTGTCATTCCCCACACACTGTTACATTTCCCACAATTACATTGTCACCCCCACACTTACATTGTCACCCCATACAAACACTGTCACCCTCCCACACACTGCCATCCCCCACATATTGTCATCCTCACACACTGTCACCCCCACATATTGTCACCCCTCCCCTCCCAAGCACATCTTCACTCTACAACACACATTTGCACCTTCCCACACATACTGTCACTCCTCCACACATTGTCAACTTTGTCTCCCTGCCACACTCATATTAACCATGTTAATCCTGTCAAACTCAACCCCTCTAACCATGCCACACTTATCTCCCCTCGCTAGGCCACACTCAGCTTGTCACCCTCTTAATCTTGCCATGCTCAGTTTTCCTCCTCCTGTCACACTCCCTCCTCCAACGATGTCACATTTACCCCAGCCCTGTATCACTCACCCTCCAAGCATTCCACACTCACATAAGCCTCCTGTTCCTGTCACACTCACCCCACCAACCCTGTCACACTCATTCTGCCAAACTAATCCTGTCACATAAATCCCCACTAGTCCTGCCACTCAACCTGTCACATTAACCCCCCTAATCCTGTCTCACTTACCTCCCCTTACCCTATCACACATTCTCCACCACCATGTCACACTCGCCCCATCTCTGTCTCGTTCACCCCTCTTGCCCCGTCACACTCGCCCTGTCATAGCTACCCCTTTACATTTGTGTGTGTATGTATCCGAGTGTATACATGTGCTTGTGTATTAGTGTATATATGTGTGCATGTAACAGTGTTTATATCTTAGTATGTATTAGTGTGTGTCTCTATGGCTCCAATGTGAGGGTGGTATTGTATGGGCAACACAATGATAAAGTGGCAACATATATAATATACATACATTTAAAATACATGCAGCAACACATATAGCAAACATATAAGATAATATATGAAACTATTTGCAGGTGTAGGCAACCTTTGGCACTATATATCTTGCAAACTACATTTTCCTTGATGCTTTGCCAGCATTTTTACCTGTAAGAGCACTATGGGAGATATAGTCCACAACATCTGAAGTGCTGATGGTTGCCTACTCCTGGATTATAGAATGTTTGGGGGTGTCAGAGATTTTGAGTAGGAAGGAAATAATGTGTAATAAAAATTAATACATGCATAATAGCAAAAACACAATTTAGCTAATATGCTATGATTTGTTTCTCAAAATATGACACTGTCAGCTAAAAGATCCAGACAGTGAGTAAATACATCTATGTCAATAAAGATAAGAACACATATAAGACAAGTAGTGTTAATTTAAAAAAGTACTTGTTCAGCAAACACACATATCTTGCTAATAATGTATATGAGTAAGTTTAGTAATATATAAAATAGTAATACAGGGTGAAATATCCTTAGTTAGCAATCTATACATATATAGAAACATATGTATACATATAAAGATGTAATTACCTATAGATAAATTAAGTTAGACAGCTTAAAAATCTTGAAATGCCATAACGCTTAGGTAAACAACGGCACATTGGTTGAACATCCAAAGTCCACATAGAAAGAAGAAATGCTGACTAAAGCATCTTAAAATTAAACATTCCTAAATTGTCCTGAACATGGATTAACCCTATATGATAATAGCTGGTAATGCTCCTGACATAAACCAACAGCTCCACCTGCTGTTTGAAACATATAGAAATATATGTCAAATTGACATCAACAGCCATTAGCATAAAGACTTGTCACAAAATTTCATTGGACCAGGTCAGAAGGTTAACAGATAAGAAATGACATATAACCCCATAACATAGGGATATATGGGAAAAAAGGGACAAGGAGGGACAAAGAGGAACAGGGAGGACAAATAAGAGCTCTCACACCAACATCATACTACTCAGATGATCTCTTGAAATCCCTTGACATCGGACAATCTAGAAGACATCTTGAAACAATCTTAAAAATAACATCCAGCAGACATCTATCGATAAATATAAGCCAATAGTATCAATTATAAAATACATAACTAAAAGCTAGTATTTTTCTGGATAAAAACTGATCTGAATCCCCCAGATTGGGTTTCATGATAAAGATTGGTATCTAAAACTGCAGATGAGATGCTAATTAAAGTCATGAAATAAAAATAGAATATCAAGAGCTACCCACAGGAATATTAATCATATAACAGACTAGTAAATTTATCATATAAAAAGTGTTTAACTAAACCTGCAGAAATTTAGTTACTGGATGAATTAATTAACCATCATTAATTACTCTGTGAAACAGCAGTGAACTGGTTAAAATCCTGTGTGAGTTAAAAGCTTAAACTGACTTGTCAGCACTGAACTGGTTAAAATTATGTGGCTAGCTAACAAAACATTGCCCTTAGAAATTTGTGTACAAATCAAACAATGAACTCTGTCCAGCTGATGTCTAATGAATGGTGTTTACATTAAGCAAACAATCTGCACATTGTAAATCTTACTAAGACCAAAAACTAAGATTGTATTTCTTTAAGATCCTGAACATCTGTCTTTAAATTATAATAATCCCTATGCTGATAAACTCATATGGTTCTTTATAATTTAAAAAATAGTAACATTCTATTTGCTGATTTGCCTCAATCAATTGTATATGAATCAAAATATTCCATATGCTAACCTGGTTGATTGAAAGTGTCATAAACTAACATTCCCATTACTCTAAAGATTTTTAAATTGCTACTGAGATTGTGATGCTTTACTATGCCATATCTCGTTCAATATTATTGAAAAATTATTCACTAATTACCATGTCTATTTACACTTATTGACAAAAATAAATATTATAATTTTTATAAAAAGTTGTGATATTAACGTATGAAATATTAGATTCGAACAAGGTACTATAGGTCTAAAGAGTTAAAATAGTGAGTAATGCTTCGCTTTAAATAATGAATAGAAATAGCGCCAATAAAATACCAACTCCTGATATTTTAATAAAGATTATTAATTTTTATAATTTTTAGAAAAATATTATTCCCCATAAACATCCTCACAGGGGGAAAATCTGTGACACTATTTTCTTATCTGTAACTTTATTATTTGGTAAATATTTTTTTTAATAGCTTTCTGCCCAACTAAAATTTACATTTTTGTTTCCAATTACCATTTCTTATGAAACCATACGCCATAATCACGCATACATGATTAGCATGATTGCAAATTAAATTTGATTATTGCAAATTATACCATTACTACCGTAGGAGCACTCGCAATGCAGTGGCACAGGGAGCCACTGCACACTACAAGTCTCTGAATGATAAATACAGAGACAAGCTCTCCGTATCAAGCCATGCAAGCCAGCCCTTCAATAGAACTACACTCTTTATACACTCACAGCGCAACTTCCATTTCATTTTCACTATGGGTGTTTGTGGGGCTCTCATGCTTGGGTTTTGCCTAAGGCCACACAAAGTCCAGAGCTGCCATTGTGTTAACTAGTCAACATCAAGTGTTTATATGCTTGTCTCCAGAAGAGAATGCAGAGCTTTTTTTCCCACTGATTAGAGATTAAGCTCTCATGTGGATGCATGGGCATTGTAACAAGAGGGCAATTGCCTCCACTAGGTTATTCTTAAACTTAAAATGAATTATCATGATATGACATAATGGATGTGGGCATATTTTCGTAAGGGGCAGCATTTCATCCTAGAATCCAAAAACCTCAATGTCTTGGGCCAACCCTGTGTTTCATACAACTATAGTACTAAAATGATTTATCATGTATATATATATTTTTTTTTTCTTTCTCTCTCTCTCTGTCTGTGTGAATGGATTTCGAAATGTCATCCATTCAATATACGGATATGTTATAAATCACAGAGAGAGTTTTCCCTGTACTCCAAGCCAAAAATGTAATTTTACTTTACTTTTAGAAGTGTAGCACACCATGTTTAATGTTAAATTGTGTTTTTGCTGCATTTTGTAACATATACATTTTTTTTAAAGTTGTAACAAACAAAATGTTACTGTTTTCTATGGATATTTGATCTATTCAAATATATAAATGTTGAGCATTTTGTTTGTATGTATGTGTTTGCCCACAAGATGGCATCATATGATTAAAATTACAGACATTTAGAAAACTGTATAAATGTGGCAACACATACCAAGGATAATACATTATGCTCCAACTGATCAATAATAAAGTAATTCATGTACATATTGGGCTGACGTCTCTTAACAAAGTAAGGGTTTGCTCTGCTTACTGAATAACAAATGCTCTTTTGAAGTCTATGGGCCAGTTCCTAAGAATCCAGCCTATATTGTTCCAATCAGAATTAAAAGAAAGAAAATAAGAAAAGAGTAATAGCATTATGTGTTAAGAGGTAATCATATTTTGGGGGTTTCTTATATTGGGGTATTGTAGTAGCAAGGAACCAGCATAGGCATAGATAAAAATATAAATATGTATAGATAGAGAGAAAATAATAAGCAAACAAATACTAAGCAACTGAACCCAGCCTTTTAAACTCACTAGACAGCTCTTCTTCAATGAAAAATTAGAAAATATTATACACATAGATCAATATATGACATGATGTATATGGCAACATGCAGTCAAGGTACCATCTATTTAGCTTCTACCTATAGGGTAACTGTCAATTCAATAGATTTTAAATATTATGCTTACTTAATCTTATGTGGGAAAATATGTATTACAAAATTTAAAGGGACACTTCAAGCACCCAGGCCACTTGTGCCCATTGGAGTGGTCTGGGTGCCAACTCCCATCACCCTTAATTCTGCAAATGTAATTATTGCAGTTTTTATAAACTGCAATAATTACCTTTTGGGGTTAAGTCCTCCTCTAGTGGCTGTCTATCAGACAGTCACTAGAGGGACGTCCGGGTTCTTAAAACGAAAAAAGTGTTTTAAATGATGCTGGACGTGTTCATGCTATGCGTCGCCGGAATCCCCATAGGAAAGCATTTAATAATGTGGGCGGAGCCTGACCCATTCAGGTAAGTCACTGAAGGGGTTTTAACAGATTTGGTTTTCTGGCATTGGAGAATCCCTTTAATATATGGATTCAGGCCTCTTTATCCTGCAAGTGAGAGCTTCCATTTTTCTTAGCAATCATTGTTATGAGCTCTGTCCCTTGAGTTTAGCAGTTTATAGAAAGAAAGCAGAAAGAGAAGTAGAGAAAAGAAACAATGTTTCTTCTCTAAATTTGGCATGTTTACTTTGGCTTGTCTGAATTAGAATATGATATAATTTGCTAAATATTGAATATAAATTTAGAAAGAAAAGAAAGAATCACAGAAAAAAAAAGGTTAACCCAAGTTAAAGGTGATTTTCAATCTTTTATCCAATTGTGTAAACTCTAGAGAAGAGACGCTTCCCTTTTTAATGGTCTGCTAAAACTTTCTCCAAGTCACCGTATGCATGTAGATGTGTTTCACTAGGAATATTTATCTTCTTAAAGACGCAACTTTATTCATAATCTTCTGTGAAAACAAAATTTCCCTTTGTTTGCTATTGGGCTTCACTGCCTTCTCTAACTGACATCATGTTTAACATTGAAGTATGATTTGCGTAAATCAATGATAATTGTTCATTACTACCCACAATAGGTTAATTGTTCTTAAATATAATAGAAGGAGCTAGTATAAATACATTTCTGTGCATCTAAAGTTTTGGAAATCAGGAGACAAATACTTACGTGGCCATGGAAAAACATGTTGGCCATGGAAAGAAAAAAATGGAGTTGATTAACAAGAGGCACATAGAATAGAGGTATGTGGAAATGGTGAGAGACGCTGAGTTTATTTAGAAAAACTGAAATCTTGGAATTTGGTTTCAGGAGAAGAAATAAAGCAGATATTAAGACAATCAGAAATAACTGGTTTAATCATGGATTTAGAAATTTTAATTATGTGGCAGCATCAATAATATGGATTGATTGATTGATACGAAAAAAAATGCTGCCATGGTATGGCCCTTTAGCCTACTTTGGCTTTAATATTAACATATATATGCCATATCTTTGTGGATGATTAAGGCGCTAGTTCACATATTAGATGGAGGATATAAAGATGGGCCATTTGAAGGAACACAATGTCCCGAACGCGCAGCCTCGGATCTGCCTACCCTCACCCTGCTGTTACATGCTGCTCCATCCTGCTGCTACATAGGAATCCCTGCATACAGAGTGAAGGAGATGCTGCTCCATCCTGCTGCTACATAGGAATCCCTGCATACAGAGTGAAGGAGATGCTGCTCCATCCTGCTGCTACATAGGAATCCCTGCATACAGAGTGAAGGAGATGCTGCTCCATCCTGCTGCTACATGAGAATCCCTACATACAGAGTGAAGGAGATGGTGCTCCATCCTGCTGCTACATGAGAATCCCTACATACAAAGTGAAGGAGATGCTGCTCCATCCTGCTGCTACATAGGAATCCCTGCATACAGAGTGAAGGAGATGCTGCTCCATCCTGCTGCTACATAGGAATCCCTGCATACAGAGTGAAGGAGATGCTGCTCCATCCTGCTGCTACATAGGAATCCCTGCATACAGAGTGAAGGAGATGCTGCTCCATCCTGCTGCTGCATAGGAATCCCTGCATACAGAGTGAAGGAGATGCTGCTCCATCCTGCTGCTACATGAGAATCCCTACAGACAAAGTGAAGGAGATGCTGCTCCATCCTGCTGCTACATAGGAATCCCTGCATACAGAGTGAAGGCGATGCTGCTCCATCCTGCTGCTACATGAGAATCCCTACATACAGAGTGAAGGAGATGGTGCTCCATCCTGCTGCTACATGAGAATCCCTACATACAAAGTGAAGGAGATGCTGCTCCATCCTGCTGCTACATAGGAATCCCTGCATACAGAGTGAAGGAGATGCTGCTCCATCCTGCTGCTACATAGGAATCCCTGCATACAGAGTGAAGGAGATGCTGCTCCATCCTGCTGCTACATAGGAATCCCTGCATACAGAGTGAAGGAGATGCTGCTCCATCCTGCTGCTACATGAGAATCCCTACATACAGAGTGAAGGAGATGGTGCTCCATCCTGCTGCTACATGAGAATCCCTACAGACAAAGTGAAGGAGATGCTGCTCCATCCTGCTGCTACATAGGAATCCCTGCATACAGAGTGAAGGAGATGCTGCTCCATCCTGCTGCTACATGAGAATCCCTACATACAGAGTGAAGGAGATGGTGCTCCATCCTGCTGCTACATGAGAATCCCTACAGACAAAGTGAAGGAGATGCTGCTCCATCCTGCTGCTACATAGGAATCCCTGCATACAGAGTGAAGGAGATGCTGCTCCATCCTGCTGCTACATGATAATCCCTACATACAGAGTGAAGGAGATGCTGCTCCATCCTGCTGCTACATGAGAATCCCTACAGACAAAGTGAAGGAGATGCTGCTCCATCCTCCTGCTACATAGGAATCCCTGCATACAAAGTGAAGGAGATCTGCAGTGGATGTATCTATCATTTTTTCTACTCTCAGGAGAATCAATACAGTATGACTGTCCACCAGGAGGCCTCCTTATATACATTTGGGTGAGATCTAACCTAGACTTTATTACAGAATGTCTTTTTGATTTTTGATTTTTCATAATTTTTTCATTTTTTTACATTTTGCATTTTTTTGTTGTTAATTTTTTCTATATTGGATCCACCATCATACATTCATGATTGTGACAGATCATTGACACTTAGAGTATACTTTAGGAACTCTGCTGCACAGATTACTGACATCTGTGTGCCCTCCATTTTTTCCAGTCATTTGCTTTGTGCATAGGAAATGCAGGCAGACAGCATTGTATATATATATATTTGCAGGGCCGGCGCGTCCATAAGGCAGCACAGGCGGCCGCCTTAGGGCGCACGGGCTCCGGGGGCGCAAGATTTCAGTGACCGGCAGGAGGGAAGCTCTCCCTCCTGCCGGCCACCATCTCCGCCCCCGGTGCCGCAGTGCTGCGATCAGGCGCTGCGAGGGAGCTCTAACCTCTCTGCTCTGCTCCCTCGCGCGCTGTCTGCTGATGCCGCGGGAGCCGGAATATGACGTCATATTCCGGCTCCCGCGGCATCAGCAGACAGCCCGCGAGGGAGCAGAGCAGAGAGGTTAGAGCTCCCTCGCAGCGCCTGATCGCAGCACAGCCGCACGCCGCCTAGCAGCCCCACTGGACCCCAGGGAATGATCCACACCAGCTCTCCAGGTAGGGAGGCTGGGTGGATATTATTTATGTATTAAAATAATTTGTGAATGTATGTGATGTGTCTGTGTGTGAGAGTGTCTGTGTTAGAGTGTGTGTGTGTGAGAGTGTCTGTGTGTCTGTGAGTGAGTGTGTGTGTGTCTGTGTGTGTGTCTTTGTGAGTGTCTGTGTGAGTGAGTGTCTGTGTGTATGTGTCTGTGAGTGAGTATGTGTCTCTGTGTGAGAGTGTCTGTGTGTCTGTGAGTGTGTGTCTGTGAGTGAGTGTGTGAGTGTCTGTGTGTGAGTCTGTGTGTGTGAGTGTGTGTGAGTGAGTGTCTGTGTGTCTGTGAGTGTGTATGTGTCTGTGTGTGAGTGAGTGTCTGTGTGTCTGAGTGTGTATGTGTCTCTGTGTGAGTCAGTGTCTGTGAGTGTGTGTCTGTGTGTGAGTGTCTGTGTGAGTGTCTGTATGTGAGTGTCAGTGTGTGTGTGTGTGAGTAAGTGTCGGTGAGTATGTGTCTCTGTGTGTGCGTGCGTGAGTGAGTGTATGTGTTACTGTGAGTGACTGTGTGTCTGTGAGTGACTGTGTGTGTGAGTGAGTGTCTGTGTGTCTGTGAGTGTGTATGTGTCTCTGTGTGAGTGAGTGTGTGTGTGTGAGTGAGTGTGTGAGTGAGTGTCTGTGTGTCTGAGTGTGTATGTGTCTCTGTGTGAGTGAGTGTCTGTGAGTGTGTGTCTGTGTGTGAGTGTCTGTGTGAGTGTCAGTGTGTGTGTGTGAGTGAGTGTCTGTGAGTATGTGTCTCTGTGTGTGTGCGTGAGTGAGTGTATGTGTTACTGTGAGTGACTGTGTGTCTGTGAGTGACTGTGTGTGAGTGTATGTGTGTCTGTGAGTGTGTGCGTGAGTGAGTGTATGTGTGTGCGTGAGTGAGTGTATGTGTGTCTGTGAGTGTGTACGTGAGTGTATGTGTGTCTGTGAGTGACTGTGAGTGTGTGCGTGAGTGAGTGTTTGTGTGTCTGTGAGTGTGTGCGTGAATGAGTGTATGTGTGTCTGTGAGTGACTGTGAGTGTGTGCGTGAGTGAGTGTATGTGTGTCTGTGAGTGATTGTGTGAGTGTTGCATGTGAGTGTGTCAGTGTATGTGTGTGTCTGTCAGTGTGTGTTTGTGAGTGTCTGTCAAATCAGTGAGAGTATCTTTGTCATTGAGTCTGTGTGTGACTATCAGTGTGTCTGTCAATGAGTGTCAATCAGTGTGTGTGTGTCAGATCAGTGAGTCTCTGTGTTTGTCATTGAGTGTGTGTGACTGTCAGAAGAACACTAAGGGACAGGGAAGGGAGGGGACCAATAATGGACGGGGAGAGGGGCTGGTTAAGAGGCACATAGGTGAAGATGTTATTTTTGAATGGGGGGGGGCGGAAAAATACATCTTCACCTATGTACCCAAAAATCCTTGCACCGGCCCTGTATATTTGTTTGTACTTTAGTCTATTGAGTTATATATTTATGGTGATTTGGCACTATGCACTTTAAGTAATGTTTTGCACTTTATGTATGGTGGACTAGTTATGTGAATTGAGATATGTTTACTTCTATATAGGAGAGATTAGCCCTCTTACCTATACTTCTATACTGTGTCAATAAACTACCCTTTTTTCTATTTTGCTTTAAAATTGAGTGTGGTATCATTTTGGTATCTTCTATAAAGATGGGCATGCCAAGGTTCTTTGTGGGAAGTCCACTTGTGAACATGCAGGATACCTTGCTGAGTTTTATTTATTTAAATTTAGCTTCAGAACTAAACTACTCTTCATTTTTCCACGCAAAGTTATTCTATTTCTCACAACCTACCAGCTTGAACTGCTAGGTGACTTAAAAGGATTGTTTTCCATCTTCATTCATTTATTGTATCCAACTGCAAGAAAAGTTCAAAAAGAATTCTATTCCGTATTCAGTCCCACATTGTATCCAATATTTGGGAATGCATTAAATTATTGCAAAAAAAAGTAAATAGAAAATAAATCTTAGTACAACAGAAAAGAATTACTGATATACGATTTTAAACCAATGCACAAAGTTAAAACTACATTTTATTTATTCTTCTAATCTCATCAATAAACAGTTCATTAGTCTTTAGCAAATATTATCAATAAACAAATCAATTTTTCTGCCTGACAAAATTTGAATTGCTATTTTATTATGTTGATAACTAATACATATTTGCATCTCTGGAGTAACAGAAACAAATAGAAGATGTTAATTACTTGACACAACATCTCATAATGATTTCATTTTTCAATTGAAAAAAAGAAAAATGCAATTGTGCTTGGGACATATGAAGCTCCAATTAGTGTATTATTCATCCCTTATGAAAATAGAATTAAAAACAAGTAAATTGTTGATTTAGACTTTCTATGATTTGCTAAATTACAAAAGAAAACAGTTGCTCAACAAACACAGTCATGTCTGGATTTATAGTGTTTCCTAAAATTAGTATTTGTGAAATTATAAATGTCATATTTTATTGCCACGTTTTGTGTACTTAATATATTTCTTTTGGGTGCTGGTTGTAGAAGACAATGAGCATTATTTTTAAAGAAAAATGTATGAATTTTTTTTAAAATTACAATGAGTATTCTTTTAGCGACATTTAATACCAGAGACTTGACAGTCTACTAAAAGATGATATACGACTAAGCAAGACATTTGTTGCTAAATTTATGCTAGAATAGGACATATTTTGTCTTTAATTTGTTTCAGAACACTGTTAGCCTGTTAATATAAAGTACACTATTAAGAGAAATTAGAGATACACTTAGTCTACATTATATTAAAGCAAGTTTAGGATCTTGCCATAGATAAAAATACAATTCTGTAACTGAATTGGGGGTCTGATTCCAGAATTTGGATTCTGACCTGTCCCTTCTCTTTCAGCACCAGGGACCCCAATAGCCTCTCACTACTGCCTTTACAAATGAACTTGTGGCTCACAGGCCTAGCATCTTAGAAAACAAGCTTTTGGTCCACTGTACCAGGGAACAATGCTGCCAGAAAGGTCACTAAACTTTGCTACTGGTATTGTTTTAAGAACCACCCACTTAAACATTGTTCAGCCAAACATTGTTGGAGGAAGTCTTTCACTTTGTCAGACCTTCTCCATTATAAATTCATCTTGCATTTAAATTGCGCAGCCTTCACCAATGTGAAACAGTGTTACTTTTCCTCTCTCATTAGGTCATGCTTACGCAATCCCAGGCATATAGTTGATACCATCAAATCTCTTCGCCCTTCTGCGGCCTCTGCCTAAACTAACCTTTCACTTGATAGCGTTGCGTGTTATTTTACTGACAAGATTAAACAGTCAATGAAAGAATTCTCTCCCCTTTGCTCCTCTCTCTCTCAACCATACGTTTCCTACCCTTCAAGCATTCTTTCTGGCTACTTAACAGGAGGTGGCTGCGCTTCACCTTTTCCTTTATCCCACCACTTGTCTACTTGATCCCATCTCACCTTATTAGATCTCTCTCTAAATTTGTCTTGTGTCATTCTTAATGCATTTTTTAACTGCTCTGTTTCGTCTGGCATTGTCCCTGCTCCCCATAAACATGCTATTGTTTTAAGCCATCTCTTGACCTGTCTTGCAGCTATCATCCTATATCTCTGCTCCCTTTTTCCTCAAAGCTTCTAGAAAGACTTGTCTTTACATATGTGGTTTCCTTTCTCATTCTTCAATCTGGCTTCTGTCCCCTCCACTCTACTGAGACTGCTCTGGCAAAAGTTATGCATGATCTAATCATGGCTAAATCCAATTTCTAATTCTAATTGTTCTTGAGCTCTCTGCTTCCATTGACACTGTTAATCATTTCCTTCTTATCCAAACTCTTCAATCCATCGGTCTCTGTGACTCTGTCCTCTCGTGGTTCTCCTCTTATCTCCCCAATGTTGGTTCAGTGTCTCCTTTACCAATGACGTCTCCTCCCCTCGTCAGTTGGAGTCCCCTAAGGCTTTGTTGTTAGTCCTCTTTTGTTTTCTCTTTATACTTTTTGCAAACTTATTAATTTGTTTGGATTCCTCTACCACCTCTACGCCGATGATGCCCAGATATATCTCTCTTTCCCTAATAACTCCCACGCTGTCCTACAACGTGTCACTGCATGCCTTTCTTCCATCTATTAATGGATGCCCTCCCACTTTCTAAAATGCAAACTCTCTAAAACAGAGCTTCTTATTTTTTCTCCTCATAATGCTAATCCTCCTCTCTCATTCTCCCTGCAGTTTGATGGTACCTGCATCAGCCCATACTTTCAAGCTTGCTGTCTTGGTGTTATCTTTAAATCTTGCCTCACCTTTGCGCCTCATGTCTGTTGCTAAAACCTGTTGATTACATCTCAAAAACATTGCCCATGTCCGTCCCTTTCTTACACAAGATGCTGTCAAGGAACTTGTTCATGCTCTGTTAGAAGAGTAGGGCTTGCAAATAGAGCAGACAAGAAAACTCAATTTTTGCAAGCTGTTTTTTATATATAACTACAATGAAGAAATGCATAATTAAATGCATGCACGTTTTCATTTGTGGTATATCTACTAAGCAGTGATATTTATTTATGCTGTGTTTGGGCAGTGGAGTGTCCCTTTAACTGATTAATTCTTAATAAAATAACATGAAAAGTTATCAGCTGTAAAGTAAGCATGGGTGGGTGGCGGCAGCAAGGCAAAGTAAAGAGTTGAAGGTATTGATTGTAGTTTTAAAAGCATGTACTAATGAAAGAGGAAAAGTATGATAGTTTAGCAAGGAAGAGGGCTGCGCTTTAAGAGTGCAGCATAAATTTGTAAATGAGCAAAAAGGCGCAAGACTTCCTCCAGCATTCAGCAGCATTCAGCTGAGCTTCTTATTTTCCCTCATAATAACAATAGTCCTCCTATGTCACTCTCCCTGCAAGTTGATGATACATGCACATCATACTGCACATCAGCCTATCCTTGTATATTTTTGATTTGGTCTTTTCTATGATTCTGGCCTCACCTCTACAACTCATATCCAGTCTGTGGCCAAATCTTGCCAATTTAACCTTAAAACACTGCCCACGTCTGTCTCTTTCTTATGCAAGATGTTGCTAACGAGCTGCTTCATACTCTTATAATTTAATGCATTGACTACTGATTAGTCTCTCCAGAAATCATACTGCCTCCCTACAATGGATACGGAGGTCAGGTTTCTTCTTCTCTATTGTTCCTAGTCTCATATATCACTCTTCAGTCAATTGTTACATTAGCGTCCTCTATAAAAGTGGTGGTAAAATGAAGGGCAGAGTGGCACTTAGTGTGATATATTTCTGGTGCTGCTAAAAACAACCCAAGTGCAATGTCACTATTTACACTTAAAACGTGATAAAATTGGGAAACAAACAAATACAATTGAAAACGCATTGCGCTGTAATTTTATATGTTTTCTAACTATCTGATAAATAAATATTTACTTTTTAACGTTCACCTTTGGCTCTGGAGTTCCTTTTTATTAGCGTCCTTTATCCTATAGGATTTAATTCAAAATATTAACCTACAATACTCTCAACATCCATTCTTCTTCACTAATTTATAGGTACACCATTTCTCCTTCTCCTCTTCATTGCGTTCTCATGTACTGCTTACTTGTGCTTACAGGACTTCTTGCGTGACAGCCTATTAGACAGCCTGCCCCTGATCAGAATCTCCTTTAGCCTCTTTAGAATAGCAGCTAATATATATAGCTTACTCTCTCAACTTTATTAGTGGTCCATTCTCTACTTCACTCTTACCTTCCAATTATTATGAAACTTTTTTACCCTGCACTTGGTTTCTATCCCCCATGCGGTCAGCAACTACGTATTGCTCCAGTCAAAATTTGTAATACTTTGTCTCATTTGTTGCTAAGTTCCTCCTTACTGATATTCTACAATGCTGTGAAATAAGGTGGCTACATAACAATATTAATATTAGCAGTAATAACACATACTCAGTAGACCAAACAAGCAGATAACCCAATGCAAAATGTAGAAAGAAAGTGAATTATCAGCTATAGTATTTACAGAGAACAACACTGCATTTCAAAACTATTCTCCATAAACTCTTACATTTATTTATTGACATAAACTGCAATTGTAAAATGAAGTGTGGTAATTAGTGATGTACCGAACTGTCCGCCGGCGAACAGTTCCCGGCGAACTTAGCGTGTTTGCGTTCGCCGCGGCGGGCGGACACATGCGCAGTTCGATCCGCCCCCTATTCGTCATCATTGGGCAAACTTTGACCCTGTGCCTCTCGGTCAGCAGACACATTCCAGCCAATCAGCAGCACTCCCTCCCTTCCACACCCTCCAACCTCCCTCCCAGCATCCATTTTCGATTCATTCTGAAGCTGCATGCTTCGTGAGAGGAGGGAAAGTTTAGCTGCTGCTGATTAGATAGGGAAATTGATAGCTAGGCTAGGGTATTCAGTGTCCACTACAATCCTGAAGGACTCATCTGATCTCTGCTGTAAGGACAGCACCCCAAAAAGCCCTTTTTAGGGCTAGAACACCAGGCTGCTTTTTTTTTTCCTGTGTAATGTAATTGCAGGTGCCTGCCTGCCAGCTTCTGTGTGAGGTTCACATTGGATACTGTGCCCACTTGCCCAGTGCCACCACTCATATCTGGGGTCACAATAGGATAAGCTTTAGATTTAAAAGAAATATTTTTTTTTCACTGTAATAGAAGAGCAGTTGCCTGCCTGCCAGCTTCTGTGTCAGGTTGGATGCCTTGCCCATTTGCACAGTCAGTGCCACCACTCATATCTGTTTTTACAATAGGTTAAGCTTTAGATTTAAAAGAAATAATTTTTTTCACTGTAATAGAAGAGCAGTTGCCTGCCTGCCAGCTTCTGTGTGAGGTTCACATCGGATACTGTGCCCAATTGCCCAGTGCCACCACTCATATCTGTTTTTCCAATAGCTTAAGCTTTAGATTTAAAATAAATAATTTTTTTTCACTGTAATAGAAGAGCAGTTAGTTGTCTGCAAGCGTCTGGGTGTCAGGCCTACTTCAGCGTGTGCTCTGCAGACCTGTGCCAGAGTGCTTTGACAGTTGCCAATCATATCTGGTGTCTCTTTAGCGTGCTTTTACAAAGAAAAAAGGTTTCCAGTGTAAGCTAATAGCAGCCAGTCAGTGTCCTTCAAGCGGCTCTGTCAGGCCTTCCTTCAGCGTGTGCCCTGCACAACACTGCCAGCGTGCTTTGACAGTTGCCAATCAAATCTGGTGTCTCTTTAGCGTTCTTTTACAAAGAAAAAAGGTTTCCAGTGTAAGCTAATAGCAGCCAGTCAGTGTCCTTCAAGCGGCTCTGTCAGTCCTTCCTTCAGCGTGTGCTCTCCAGAACTGTTCCAGTGCACATTGCCAATCATATCTGGTGTCTCTATAGCGTGCTTTTAAAACCACATTTTTTTTTCACTGTTATAGATTGAATAGCAGTTACTTGTCATCAAGCGGGTGTGTCAGGCCTACAGTGTGTGCTCTGCAGAACTGTTCAAGTGCACATTGCCAATCATATCTGTTGTCTCTATAGCGTGCTTTTACAAAGAAAAAAGGTTTCCAGTTTAAGCTAATAGCAGCCAGTCAGTGTCCTTCAAGTGGCTCTGTCAGGCCTACAGTGTGTGCTCTGCAGAACTGTTCAAGTGCACATTGCCAATCATATCTGGTGTCTCTATAGCGTGCTTTTAAAACCAAAATTTGTTTTTCACTGTTATAGATTGAATAGCAGTTACTTGTCTTCAAGCGGGTGTTTCAGGCCTACAGTGTGTGCTCTGCAGAACTGTTACAGTTCACATTGCCAATCATATCTGGTCTCACAGTAGCTTGCACGCATAGTACCACTAATCCCCAAAAAAATGACAGGCAGAGGCAGGCCACCCCGCAGGGGCCGTCGTGGTCGTGGTGCTGTGATTCCCTTTTGCCCTAGAATAATGCCCAGTTTTCAGAAGCCACGTACCCTGAACTTGAAAAGTTCTGAGGACATAGTTGACTGGCTAACACAGGACACCCAATCTTGTGGGATATCACATGGGATATCATGTGCATTGCTACCACTTTATGTTCCCATGCCATATGATCCAACATAAGCAAAAGTAACATGGTTTTAGGTTGTAAGTGTAACGATACCTTACCTTTCCTCCTGGGACTCCCGCAGCACGGCATCCTTTTCCAGTGAGTGGCACAGCCCTTCTGACGCCGGCCGCTCACAACGCTCGCTCATTTATAATACGGTGCATGTGCGCTGTAGTCGGCAAGTAAATGCCGACATAATCCACACGCGGCCACGCCCCCGGACCTTTTGGGGGCGTGGTTTTAAAGCAATAAACCCCACACTATATAAGGGCGTCCCTGTCAGTTGTAAGGTGCCCTAGTGTGGTTCCTGTTGGTTCCTCTAGTGCTTATAAACTTCTTGAGTGTTTGTTTCCTGGTAATTGACTTTTGGCTTTCCATTTTGACTATTCTAAACTCTGGATCCCTGTATTTTGGCTAGGTTATATCGTTTATCCGTCTTCTGTACTCCCTTAATCTCTGGCTATCCCTTTGACTAGTCTATAACGTTAGTCCGGCTACTCTAAGGTCCGGTATACATTCTCCTCTGGGTTATACTCTGTGAGAAGGGGGTCACTATTGTGACAGTAAGGGTATCGCAATCCCTGTTACTTTAGTTATGAGAGAAAGGACCGCTTCCCACATTCCCACCAGGCATTGACCATACATGGATAATAGACCCCCCTGTTCTCCGCATCTTCATCAGAATTTCGAGCACCCGGGGAAGATGCGCGCCGGTCTAACCAGAACCTGTGGAGCTCAAGATGTGATGTGCAATGTGATATCCCCCTGAGTGCCATGAACATTTCTCTCCACCTTGGTTCTGGGATGTCAGTCTTTCGACCATTTCCTCAGATATGAGCATAGTGTAAAGGACTCTTATTTAAAGCTTGGCAACATATTGATAGTTTTTTCCTACCAGGAAGAGCTCCCAGACACAACTTTTCACAGTATGAAAATTGTCTCCCTGCTGACCCCTGGCCCGTGCTCCGCACTTTGTATGGTAGGAGATGTTGTATTTGGATTTGGGCACAATAGAGCACTCTAGTTAGTTGGTATTTATTAACTAGTTGTTGGAAGGTGAGTTGGGCACTCTTGTCATATAGCGCTAAAAAAAACTAGATTCCCGACAACTTCCACTGGGTGACATTGAATTGAAGTGTTAGGTAGGGTAATACTGTAATTGGCATGGCCCTGGATAGTTGGTTCAGCTCTAGAAGTTTATCCCTGTATTTGTCCCAGCAGTCTATCATAGATTGTTTTTTAGTAGCGGTTGCATATGTGGCATTTCCGCTGGAGCGCTCAGTCTCCGTGTCACGTCCTGCTCTGTTCTGTGAAGATGTCTGGCAATGGCTTCTGGTATCCAGTACTCTTGTTACAATTCTTGTTTAGTTTTTCTTGGTTTTTGGTTTTCTATTCTATGTCTGGTTTTCTTTATGCTGGGATTTCTGGGTTCATTCCTGTAATCCATCCCTGGGATTCCCAGTCTCCAGGTTTCATTTAAATGTTTGTTTTATGTTGCCACACCAGTTTGTTTTCCATCATTCACTCTGTTTCAGTGGTCCTGCAGGCAGCTCCTCAAGGTGTCTGCCCTTTCTTGCAAGTAAGTGCTATATATGTCTTTTGGTTGTTTTAGTATACATTAGGCAGTGTAGGACCTGCCAGATATGGGGTACATTGGCGTTGTTGGCAGGCTTATGCAATGTATGATCATATAGTGTGACTAAATCCCCATGATTTCCATATGTAGAACTTAGTTATTTCTCCTCTTGTTTTGCCTATGTTATCTTGTCTTGTTTTAGTTTGTATACCCAGTCCATGTACAGTCCTGTCCAGTCTTGCCCATGTTATGTTCATGTTTTCCTCATGTCTTGTGGATATGTTCTGGGTTTAGCTTACTATCCTTCTCTGGTTCTGGGTTCTCCTAGTTTTGTCCTGTTTCCTTGTTTGGTGCCTATCTCTAGTCTTGCCTTTTTTCTAGTACTGGATACAATCTTGCTGCAGAGCCTCCCTATTCAGCTCCTGGGAGGTCTGCTTAATTTCCAAGCTCCTAGTTCCTGGTATCCGCTGAAGCTGATTCAGGGACTTGGTATGTGGCTGCACAAACGCTGGTGCTCAACACCAGGGGGCGTGCGGTTACCCTGCACCAGACCCTGCTAATCCACCTCCACGCTGAAGACTCCCACTTAACATCAGGCATTATGGGTCCTGGTCCATGTGCCGCCGCCTGGACACTGTGTCTGGGTCCCGGGCACCGGACCGCCATCCTGACACTCCGAGCCACGGGCACCCAGCAGAAGATATTTAATGGCACTCAGGCAGTATAGCGCTCCTCAATTTTGATCCACTGAAGGGTCTTTCTCGCTGAACATATAGATGATGTGGGGGCTTACAATGCTGCTGTATGGTACAATTTGACATTGGGAACCCTGTCACGGCAAGGGGGCATAATTTGTTATTGCACTATGGAATATTATCCTTTAATATAATTTGTGTAGTGCCTGCCTGGTAGAGATGGAATACTGTCTTCCCCGCCCCTCCCCCCACATGAAGTTTGACAGGTCTTTGTTCACTTTCTTGAAAAAGGAGGCAGGAGCCTCAATGGGAAGTGAGCGGAAGATGTACTGATTTTCAGTAATAGCATCATCTTAAACACTGCTGCTCTGCACAACCATGAAATGCATCAATCTCCCCATTCTGACATAGATTGTTTAATCTCTTTCCAGAAGATCCTGACAAATAGATCTTTGGGGTTATGTGATATTTTAAAACATAGGAAGGTAATATGTTTCACCGTCCAATCAAAACTGAATCTAGATTTTAGGCTTTGTATGTGAGATAGTGGTAAATTTATACCCATGGCCTGAGACTTAGATTCATTTAATTTATAATATGACACAATGACATATCCCATGAGGATCTTATGTATCACTGGCACCGATGTCAGCAGTTGAGTTAGTGTCAGCAAAACATCATCCACTAAAATACTGATTACATGTGCCTTTCCCCCATTTCAAGACGTGGATGTCCAGTGACATCCTTATTAGTTCCGCTAATGTTTCAAGCGACAAAATGTATAGGAGGGGCGACAGGGGGCAGCCTTGTCTCGTTCCATTACCCAAGTTAAACCTAATGGATGTAAATCCACTCTTGATACAACTGTGGTAGGTCTGTTGTATAGTGCCATAATGTTTGAAACAAAGGGTGCCGGTATGTAGGACAGAGACCAGGAACCCCCAGCTCAGTCGATCAAATGCTTTTTCTGTATCCAAGGATAACAGGAGGTCCCCAGCCCTTGCCCCATGAAGATGGCACAGCAGATCTGCCACCCTGTGCGAATTGTCTGCCCCCTGCAGCCCCGCCACAAACCTCACCTGGTCTGAGTTTATGCCAACACCTGCGACAAGCGATTTGGCAAAAATTTGGCATAAATCTTACGATATCTAGAAAGGAGGTTTTGTTTGTGTTGGATATTTAACCCTTTGACATTGTCGGTAACAATTTTCAGAAAGACATTTGTAAAATGTTAAGCTATGCAATATGCAAATCATCAAAATAAATCTTAACTCAGGTCCCTTCTCTGGGAGGTGACACCCTGGGACATGAAGCCAAGCATAGTTGTAAAACACATGAACAGATCCAAACATATATAAAATAAAGTATATACATAAACTGATGCCCAAAATCGTTTAAAGGGATACAGCAACTATGTGGGGCAGTGGCAATATGGTAGATCAATAGACCCAGAAAGGCATATTAGTGATTATAGGCAATATTTCATAGAAGTCTGAATTGAACTGGATTTTTTGTTTGTTTTTCTACCTCCTTCCTCCTTTCCCCATAACTAATCAATGAAGTTGACGTTAGGTGCCAGTTATAACAAATTTGTGCTGTGGTGCTAAAAGTGTAAGTTTTAAGCAGAATATATAACATTAATGTGGAATCTTATCTCTGGTGTGGTGTCATGGTGATCTTCGATCACAGTTCATGAAACTTTGTGCCACTCCGTCGCTTGTCTTCGAGCTTTCCTCGCCATCGAGGGTTGAGGAGCCTGAAAAGTTCTGTCCCATTCGCCTAAAATTCTTCATCCGTCTTCCACTGATTTTATGGCATACATGGTTCCACTGAACATAGCTAAGACCTTGGTGGGGAAACCCCATCGGTACTGGATGTTGTGTGATCTCAGAGCAGTTGTGATGGGGGAGATTTCCCTTCTTTGTTGCAGCGTAATAGGAGATAGATCCGCGTAAAGTTGTAGGGTGTTGTATTCAGCCGGCAACAGCCCAGCTAGCCCTCATTATTCTCTCTTTGATGTGGAAATAGTGGATCTACATTAGTACATCACATGGTGTAGTGGAAGTGCTTTGGCCTGCTCCCCCTGTGGATTCAGTCGATGACCAGGAGCTCCAGTGCAGTTTAGCAAAGAAGGCCGGGAAGTAGATCTCCTTTGTGATCCACGGTCTCAGTGATTCCTTGATGTTGTTCCTCCTGGACCTATCTTCTAGGTCATTAATCTTCTCGGTACAGGCCTGTAATTTATGTTTAATTTCCTTAAAGGCATTGTCCATGTTATTATGTGCCTCTGCTTGTTCCTCCATTCTATTCTTAAAGTGGGATACTCTCTCACCCAGGACTGTAACATCTCTTGTGAGGCTTGCCATCACCTCTCTGAATTGAAAGGATATATACACAATAAAAAAGGGGTGTGTAAAAAACTGGCGCGAATCATGAAGTGTAAAGAAGTACAACACAGTGTAGTGTTATGCGACTTGTTACCAGCGTGAAACCAATCACTTCAATTCCACAATAAAACAAAGATAGATATATAGAAAAGGTGAACAGCGCAAAGAGATGAAATAACAATTTTCCACATATACTGTGAATACAATAAAGAAGTATATACCCTCTTAAAGTTCCTGGATATTTCCTACGAAATTTCAGACATGAAATCTGATAGGACAAAACAGCTAGTACAAACAGTGAATATCAATATAAAAACACAGTAAAAATCACACTCACATTTTCCAGAGCCTGTATGTACTACTTGCTCAGGTAAGTACGCTTTAAGTGTGATATAAAGGAGAACCACCCGCAATCTAGCAGGGTCTCTGTTGATAGGAGCTTTCACCCTCAGAATAGAATATCAGAGAGAAGCATCAATGGTAAGATAAAAGGTAACATTTTATTACAAACTGAATATACAAATCTTACATTTGATTTGATGTGGTGCCATAGAAAGTCCACTGATAACGCACAACAATCCTGATGAAAGTCCCATATAGGGACTGAAACGTTGATCCCATGTTTTAATCTTGCTAAATAAAGAAGAATTTACTATTTATATATATATATATATATATATATATATATATATATATATATATACATGATTTATTATTTTTTGTGAGCTGTTCAGCAATTTGTACAAACGGAAATAAAATGCCTAAATGAAAGTTTCAAACTGTAAATAACATTTAACATTTACATATGTAAAATGTGTTTCACAGCTACCAATCTAGCCAGGTTCTAAATATCAATGGCATACAAATTAATAAAGCTAATTAAAACATATTGATGAATTGTGTGTAATATGTACATCGTTTTGTTCACTGCAGGATTTGCAGAGCCCCAGGAAGGGTTTTGAATATGCATGAAAACTGGTAACATTGTGTTTATTATATGTTTATTATGCATGTATATTCATGACATCAAATGATGCTAACATATGTTTTCACTGCAACTAATGTGTTTTTTTTTATTTATTTTTTTTAGAATGATATTACTGGCTTTTCTTTTGATACAAGCTTTCATATAAACTAACATTTTATAAGTATTCTCAGACTGTATAAAAAGAACAGATGTGTATTTGTTAATCCTTGAATGTATTTTATTTAATAATATGTGCAGCTGTTTCGAATATTTCAAAAATCACAATTATGTGGATTTCAATAATTGAAAAATAAGATGACATTATAAAAGTCTATAAAAAGAAATGTATTATTGCTCTTAACCCCCTAAGAAACAATTATAAAGTAATTCCATGATAACTAACCGGCCTTTAAAAATTAAAAAATATGGCATATCCATAGCCACTTTGTCAAAAACACTGGCCAAAGTTACCGTTACCATATTTTATTTTTATTTTTCATCTTTCATACAAAAACTGCACTTTCACTGATAATATAATTGTCATGTTATTTTTAATGTTTTTAATGTTTTAAAACACTCATATTTGTGTTCAGCAAAGTCTCCCAGGTACAATAGTAACCCCAATGTAAAGGTTTTATGGTATTTTGGAAAGTTACAGAGTCAATATAGATTTGCCCATTTCAGTTGCCAGATTGGTTGTCAGATTTGTTTGCAGGGCCCGTGTTGCCTTTGAGACCGTAAGGCAGCCCAGCAGTATGAATTACACCCACTATGACATACCATTTGCAAAAGTAGACAACCCAGTGTATTCATAATGGGTTAATATCTATGCAAACTTTTGATTAAATTCTCAGAGTTATTAAGTAGCATGGTAATTGTAAGGAATTCAAAGTTAATTCAATATAAATATCAAATTTAAAGTAATAAAAAAAATTATAATAATAATTCTCCAAGTCAGCTATACTTTGGCTTTAAATTAAAAAGTCAGTTTGAATTCAGTGTGAATTCTTGACAATTCTCACTTCAGTGAATAATCATGCCTATAGCAAAATAGAAAATCCTGTCCAGGATCTACCTGTGGAATCTCATTAATTGAATAAAACTCCACAGGTAATCCTGTATGATCAATTTGTCAGAGTATACATTAAAAGGAATTTGATTTGTTCATAAGGCTGAACGTACGCTACACCACAGATTTATGAAGTACACCTAGTGATCTTCCTCCCTTTGATGGCACACTGGTGGCATTCTATGATATCTGGACATGTTGGTGGCAGTGAAGCAGGTCCAACTTTAGCAGCTTGTCAGGATGGAAGTGGACCTGTAGTGCAGCAGGCCTATCTCTCCTGCTAGATGCTGAAGTGATAGATGAAACGCACACTTGAGTAAACATATTGGAGCGAACCAGACAAATGGTATGAAATTGATTGGGGTAGCAGGCAGTCACCAATCTGCATACTTGGTTCATGTTCATTGATGTCGCTACTAACATGGATCTGTCTTTTCACTACTCCATTGGCATTGACTCCCCACAGGACATGATGACTGGCAGTTTGGTTAGAGAAAGTAAATCAGCAAGCAACAAAAATGAATGCAATGTCTGAAATTGTACAGCTTACAATTTTAAATGTGATTTGCCTCCTACTTGTGACCCTCTGAGCTGTTGGAACGAGAAGAAGAGTGTGTGGCTTGCTCCATGTAAGGTTTGTTTTCTGTTGCAGGTAACATTCTGAGGCTCCCAAATGTCCCCATAACTTATGGGGAAAATAGCCTTCCTCAGTTTAAACCTCCCCAACTTGGGTGACACCGCTCTTCACTTTGATAATTAAGGCATCATCATTTGCTAGCCCATTTTTAATTGGCCACTCACCTCTCCCTTCAAAGTTTCTAAGTTTGTCCAAGTATTCTAAAATCTGGTGGTAAATAAAAACTTTTTAAAATACAATGTCTACTGTCACTGCAACTTTTTTTTAAATGCTTTTCATTGTAGTGGTTTTGTATCACTGCCTGTCTGGCTTGGTCTTGGGTTGTGACTACTCTTATTTCCTCTGCAGATGTGGTTGGGAGAGGCTGATAGAACACTGTTTTTCTCTCAATTTTTTAATGCACATATATAAGAATCTAATTTTGGCAACTCAGAGCTGGCATTGCAAAAATGGTTGATACTGTATAGCCATTAGGCCAGGCAATATTGTATCCATTTTTTAATTTCAGCATAGCTAATATTATAGCTTCTGTTTGGGCTGCCCAAATGGCCTTTACAAATATTTCTTGGTACTAAAATTTGGCAGAACAGTGGCATGAGCTACATTCTGCCAAAGTGGTTCGGAAGAACTGAAATGTTTGGCACACATCTAGTTATTGTCATGTTTATTTAATTATATAGTGCATTTTAAACAATATGATAGTTGTAAGAACGTGCAATACTTGAACTTGGCCTTTCTATCACATTTATATTAGTTTACTGTCTTTGTTTGCCATCTTGTGGATGCCTTTGGGTAGTGCAAAATCTTCAAATCTTGATTTTATGACCTTTCTTTTTATCACTGAAACATTATTTCTGTTTAAACACTGTTAGCTAAGGCCATTTTATAAATATTGCTATCTAATACTCTGTCGAATTTACATTAATATGTAAATATCTATATGGAAACCTCAAACATGTTCAATTTTAAATTTAAGTACTCACCATGCACTGAAACAAGCATGATGTTAAAAAAGATTTTTACTAAGGTACAAAATAGAATGTACCCATTACAGTTATTATAGGAATGCAAAATTATACCAAATTACATGGTACAAAAGCAGCGAATATATTGGAGAATATAGCTGTAGATCTACAAATAAGATAATGAAACACAAGATACAATATCTTATCCACATTAAATGTCAGTTGCCACAACTCTGACCATTTTTCTAGTTTACCTAAATCATTTGCCATTTGGCTTATCCCTTCTGGGACTTCAAACCTGTTACATATCTTAGTATTATCAGCAAAAAGATATACCTTACCATCAAGACCTTTCTTTAATATCACTGTTACGGCACCCCAGGTACAAAAGGGTTAAAGCCGCCAAATATATTCCCTTCTCAAACGCAGGACCAGCTACCAAACACTCCAAACAGCTGAACAGGAAAATGCACAAATAAATCCCTCCAAGTACGAGATGAGGCTCTGTAGTGAGGGTCAAGCAGGAATCTGTTTAATCCAGGCTATCTGCCTGCCTTTTATGCAGGTCTCCCACCAGATGGACACTCTCATAGGGGATCTGGTGAAAAACTGTGACAAAATATTATAGTGACCAATCACAGTAGTACAGTGATAAACACTCCCATTTACAGGACCCTCCTCTCTATCCTGGAGATAATTGGGAAGTAACGCAATTAACTCAGAGAAACATAGAAACATAGAAACATAGAATGTGACGGCAGATAAGAACCATTCGGCCCATCTAGTCTGCCCAGTTTTCTAAATACTTTCATTAGTCCCTGGCCTTATCTTATAGTTAGGATAGCCTTATGCCTATCCCACGCATGCTTAAACTCCTTTACTGTGTTAACCTCTACCACTTCAGCTGGAAGGCTATTCCATGCATCCACTACCCTCTCAGTAAAGTAATACTTCCTGATATTATTTTTAAACCTTTGTCCCTCTAATTTAAGACTATGTCCTCTTGTTGTGGTAGTTTTTCTTCTTTTAAATATAGTCTCCTCCTTTACTGTGTTGATTCCCTTTATGTATTTAAATGTTTCTATCATATCCCCCCTGTCTCGTCTTTCCTCCATGCTATACATGTTAAGATCCTTTAACCTTTCCTGGTAAGTTTTATCCTGCAATCCATGAACCAGTTTAGTAGCCCTTCTTTGAACTCTCTCTAAGGTATCAATATCCTTCTGAAGATAGGGTCTCCAGTACTGTGTACAGTACTCCAAGTGAGGTCTCACCAGTGTTCTGTACAATGGCATGAGCACTTCCCTCTTTCTACTGCTAATACCTCTCCCTATACAACCAAGCATTCTGCTAGCATTTCCTGCTGCTCTATTACATTGTCTGCCTACCTTTAAGTCATCAGAAATAATCACCCCTAAATCCCTTTCCTCAGATGTTGAGGTTAGGACTCTATCAAATATTCTGTACTCTGCCCTTGGGTTTTTACGTCCAAGATGCATTATCTTGCACTTATCCACATTAAATGTCAGTTGCCACAACTCTGACCATTTTTCTAGTTTACCTAAGGATAGAGCATTACCTCCATTTTAGACAGGATAATAAAAATACATAAAAATACACAATTATAAAACTCCCGAACAGAATCCCCACATTCAACGAATTCCCAGATAGCCTGGATCTGAGCGCACAATATTACTGAATGGTGCTCAGATCACATACATACAGTTCAATCACCATGGAGCCAAAGTCTTTCACATAGTCTTTCATTATAGGAATGGGCTCCATGGGATAGCTATCTGGGGTGACTCTGTTCGTATGAAAAAGTAACGAACGGTACAGCATTCGTATGAACGGAAGAACAGATGAAGGGAGGTTGGTGGCTTCAGCTGTGTTCATGTGAAAATAGTGTCCGTTTTCAGTTCCATGGAATCGTCGACGAACACCTCTGGGCATTCGTATGTCCAAGATGGCCGCCCAGCCGACATTCAACAAGGAAGTGTCTGCAGTTAACCACAACGTTCTAATGAGGCCAAGAGGTTAACAAGCAGCACACTTCCATGCTGGGTGGCCGGCCGTTCGGCAGTTCTTTCGGTAGAAAGGGTAATTGTAGCGGTACTTACCTTATCCGGGGGCCGGACGCGGTCCTCTCTTCAAGCCGCGCGCGGTCCTGCGGCTGCACGAGCCGCGCGCGGCTCGTCCGACTGTTCAGACAGGAAGGCGGGCAGTGACCGCGAGAAGCGGTCACGTGTCCCGCCTGCAGCTAAGAGCGCGCCGCGAATCTTGGGCGCGCTCTTAAAGAGACAGTGGGAGCCTAAATTGCAAAAAGGCTCCCATTGGCTCCTGTCATGCCAATCACCCCATACACTTACCTGTTGGGGGAGTGGAAGTGACAGGAGCCAATCACATTAGTTTGAAGGCTACTTATACTTACCCTTTTCCCTTAGTTCGTTGCCCTATCGTGGTTTCTGCTACAGTTCCCTTTAGTGCTTGTTGTGTTCAGTTGTGTTTCTCCGTATTTGACCTTGGCTTTGTATTCTGACTTCGTTTTCGCTTTATCCTATTCTGTACTGTTTGCCGGCTTGCTGATTCCTGTGTACCAGTCCCCGGCTAGTTTTCGTTTACGCTGTCTCTTTGTGCCCTTGACCTCGGATCGTTCCTGACTCTGTCTTATCCTATTACGTCGAGTCCGGCCACTCTAAGGTCCGGTAGACGTATCTCTCCTCTGTACTGTCTTCTGTTAGGCTGGATCCTGCGTGTAGGGGTATATACTCGTTACATTACGATAGGGCCATGGACCCCGCAGATTTAGCTCAACAGATGGCGACCCATGAGGCTAGATTTGTAGAGCAGGATCACCGTATGGATCAAATAGCTCAGGCTCTCCAGACGCTCTTAGCTAGAACCATTCCAGCAACCGCACCTAACCCTCCTGCACCCCTGCTTCCTGAAGTATCGACTATGCCTAACGCTACAGCACATTTAACGCCTCCTCCTAGGTATGGAGGGGATTCTAAGACATGCAGAGGGTTCATTAACCAAATAGAGTTTCATTTTGAAATGTATCCACGTTCATTTCCCACAGAGAGGTCTAAAGTTGGGTTCTTTATGCACCAACTTACCGACAAAGCACTTGAATGTGCAAACCCTATTTGGGAGGCTAATGGACCTATGGTGCATAACTTTCACAGTTTCCTAACAGCTTTTCGCAGAACTTTTGATACTATGAAAAGGTCTAAGAATGCCGCTAGAGCATTAATGAGGGTTAAACAGGGTTCTAGGTCTGTGGCTGATTACGCTATACAGTTTCGTACCCTTGCCTCACAGGTCGATTGGACCAATAATGGGTTAACTACGGCCTTCATGGAAGGTTTATCAGACTCTATATTGGATGAGGTAGCAGCTAAGGAGCTTCCTATTGCCTTAGAGGACCTTATTAACTACCTCATCGATATAGATAATAGGATTCGTGACAGGCTCTATACTAAGAACAGGAATAGACGTTTTGTTACACCTATTCAACCCAGAGTTAATATACCGGAGAGTGTTAAAGTATCTGAAGAGGAACCTATGCAATTAGGGGTTGCCAAACTCTCAGATACTGAGAAATTACATAGGAGAAGGGAGGGACTCTGCCTATATTGTGGTAAGAGAGACCATATGGTAAAGGAGTGTCCTCTGCTCCCGGAAAACTCTCGCACCTAAGACCTTATAGGGGACTGGCCTTGGGTGTGATTTCTAAGTCTCCTACATTGCCTCCTAACCGACTGCTTCTCCCTGTTTCTTTACATATGGGAGAGAGTTGTATGGTTGAAAACATAGACGCCCTGGTTGATTCTGGGGCAGCCGAGAACTTTATAGACTCTGGTTTTGTAAAGAGAAACAATATTCCCATCAGAGAGAAGGAGATACCCTTGGCCGTTGAGGCCATAGATGGTAGACCATTGATATCTCCTGTTGTTACTCACGAGACTGCACCGCTACACATGTACACAGGGGTTCTACACTATGAAACCATTCGGTTCCAGGTCATCACCTCTCCCTCTTCACAGTTGGTGTTAGGGTATCCATGGTTACGTGCCCACAATCCCATTTTTGACTGGGAGACAGGGCAGATAAAATCATGGAGTGAAGCCTGCCATGAGTCATGTACTATTGAAGTCACGCCTGTGAATTCTATTAACGTTCCTACTGTTCCTCCTTTATCTACGACAATACCCTCTCAGTATTTAACTTTAAAGACTGTCTTTGATAAAAGAGAGGCTGACAAATTACCGCCTCACAGACCCTACGATTGTGCTATTGATTTGTTGCCTGGTACTATACCTCCTAAGGGCAGGGTGTACCCCCTATCGGTTCAAGAAAACCGTGTCATGGAGGAGTACATTAAAGAGTCATTAGACAAGGGATTTATTAGAAGATCCTCTTCTCCGGCTGGAGCGGGGTTCTTCTTTGTATCAAAGAAAGAAGGTGATTTAAGACCTTGCATTGATTATAGAGGTCTTAACAAGATCACCATCAAAAATGCTTACCCTATACCTCTAATAACAGAATTGTTTGACAGGCTCAAACATGCTACGGTATTCACCAAATTAGATCTTAGAGGAGCATACAATTTGATACGTATTAAAAAGGACCACGAATGGAAGACAGCCTTTAACACTCGGTCAGGTCATTATGAGTATACCGTCATGCCATTTGGGCTTTGCAATGCCCCAGCAGTGTTCCAAGAATTTATTAATGATGTCTTAAGGGACTTTATTCACTCATTTGTTATTGTGTACTTGGATGACATTTTAATATATTCTACTGACATTCACGCTCATCACAGACATGTTACAACAGTTCTGAAGACCCTTCTTGCTAATGGTCTTTATTGCAAATTAGAAAAATGTCTATTCGACCAGTCCGAGGTCCAGTTTTTAGGGTATTTGATTTCCGCCGAGGGTTTTCGGATGGATCCCCAGAAGCTCGCTGCAGTCATAGAATGGCCTCTGCCGCAAGGTCTGAAAGCCATCCAGCGTTTTCTGGGTTTCTCTAATTATTATAGACGTTTTATCAAAGGTTTTTCGTCTATAGTAGCGCCTATAACTCGTATGACTAAAAAGGATGGCAATACACGTGTCTGGTCTACTGAGGCACTTCAGGCTTTTGACTTTCTTAAAACTACGTTCGCCTCTGCCCCTATTTTACAGCATCCTGTCCCCTCATTGCCATATATACTTGAGGTTGATGCTTCCGATATAGGGGTAGGTGCTGTCTTATCCCAAAGAGAGTCTCCTGGCAAGCCATTGCATCCTTGTGGCTTCTTTTCTAAACAAATGTCCAAGGCAGAGAGGAATTATGATGTGGGTAATCGCGAACTCCTTGCTATCATTTTAGCACTCAAAGAATGGAGACATTTGCTAGAAGGAACTAAGGATCCTATTCTCATATTTACAGATCATAAGAACCTATCCTACCTTAGCGAAGCTAAAAGATTGTCTTCAAGGCAGGCTAGGTGGTCACTGTTCTTGTCTCATTTTAATTATATAATCACCTATAGGCCAGGTGACCGGAACACCAAAGCGGACGCTCTGTCCAGACAATTCAAGACTATTGACAAACAGGAGATTGATGTCACTCCTGTCATTCCCCCAGACAGGATAATAGCAACTACTATATTGTCTATTTCCTCGTCCCTCTTGCAGGCCATACAAGCGAAACAAGGCATGGCACCCAGCGAGAGGCCTAATGATAAATTGTTCGTTGACATTCCCGAGAGACGGGATATTCTGTCACTTTATCACGATACTAAGACTGCTGGACATCCTGGTATTTCCAAAACAGTGTCAGCCGTTTCTCGGTATTTCTGGTGGGATACCTTACGTAAGGATGTTACTGACTATATAAGTGCTTGTACTACTTGTGCATGTATGAAAACCTCTCGTAGAGTTCCTTGTGGGCTGTTGCATCCGTTGCCCGTTCCCGAGAGACCTTGGTCTAATCTATCAATGGATTTTATTGTTGAATTACCCCCTTCGAATGGTAACACAGTCATCCTAATGATAGTAGATCGGTTTTCCAAAATGGCTCACTTTGTGTCTCTTCGCAAGTTGCCCACTTCCAAGGAATTGGCTCTTATCTTCGCTAGAGAAGTGTTTCGATTACATGGTATTCCCTTATCTATTGTATCCGATAGGGGTAGCCAATTTATTTCCAGGTTCTGGAAAGCCTTTTGTTCGGAGATGGGTATTTCCCTCTCATTTTCTTCCGCTTACCATCCCCAGTCTAATGGAGCTGCTGAACGTGCCAACCAGTCTCTTGAGCAGTACCTCCGTTGTTTTGTGTCTCACCATCAGGACAATTGGTCTGACCTGCTTCCTTGGGCTGAATTTGCTCGGAATAATGCCACTCATGATTCTTCCGGCAAAAGCCCTTTTTACGTTGTCTATGGCCAGCATCCCGTTGTTCTTCCGGCTGCATTCTCCTCTCAGGGCATGCCAGTTCTGGATGAGCATTTGGCTGGTTTGCGTAATACTTGGGAGCAGGTTCAGCGTTCTTTGGTGGACTCTGCTGCCCGCCAGAAGGCTCAGGCTGACAAGCATCGCAGAGCGGCTCCTTCCTATGTTGTGGGGGACAGGGTTTTGCTTTCCACACGGAATATTCGCCTCCGGGTGCCTTCTATGAAATTGGCTCCCCGCTTCATTGGTCCTTATCGCATTATACATAAGGTTAATCCCGTTTCTTATGCCTTGGGTCTGCCTAAGAATCTGCGTATACCCAATGTATTTCACACCTCTTTGTTGAAGCCTTACGTACGCAACCGCTATACCCGGCATACTCCCCCTCCCCCTCCTGTCTCTGTGGAGGGTCATGAGGAGTTCGAAGTATCTGCTGTTATTGACTCTCGTTTTCTTAGGGGTCGGCTTCAGTACTTGGTACATTGGAAGGGTTATGGGCCTGAGGAGCGCAGTTGGATTTCTGCGGATGCTGTTCATGCTCCCCGCCTTGTACGTTCTTTCCATTCGCGTTTTCCTGCCAGGCCTGGTCCTGCCCGCCCGGAGGGCGTGTCCTCAGGGGGGGGTACTGTAGCGGTACTTACCTTATCCGGGGGCCGGACGCGGTCCTCTCTTCAAGCCGCGCGCGGTCCTGCGCCTGCACGAGCCGCGTGCGGCTCGTCCGACTGTTCAGACAGGAAGGCGGGCAGTGACCGCGAGAAGCGGTCACGTGTCCCGCCTGCAGCTAAGAGCGCGCCGCGAATCTCGGGCGCGCTCTTAAAGAGACAGTGGGAGCCTAAATTGCAAAAAGGCTCCCATTGGCTCCTGTCATGCCAATCACCCCATACACTTACCTGTTGGGGGAGTGGAAGTGACAGGAGCCAATCACATTAGTTTGAAGGCTACTTATACTTACCCTTTTCCCTTAGTTCGTTGCCCTATCGTGGTTTCTGCTACAGTTCCCTTTAGTGCTTGTTGTGTTGAGTTGTGTTTCTCCGTATTTGACCTTGGCTTTGTATTCTGACTTCGTTTTCGCTTTATCCTATTCTGTACTGTTTGCCGGCTTGCTGATTCCTGTGTACCAGTCCCCGGCTAGTTTTCGTTTACGCTGTCTCTTTGTGCCCTTGACCTCGGATCGTTCCTGACTCTGTCTTATCCTATTACGTCGAGTCCGGCCACTCTAAGGTCCGGTAGACGTATCTCTCCTCTGTACTGTCTTCTGTTAGGCTGGATCCTGCGTGTAGGGGTATATACTCGTTACAGTAATAAAGCGTAGGGACCGTACGGACAGGGAAATAGTCGAACAAACAGACAAACCAAGGGGAAATAAAAGTAATTCAAAGACAGAGAGATCTGTCACAATCACTAATAAGAATATTAAAGAGAATGGGTCCAAGTACAGATCCCTGAGGTACCCCACTGGTGACAAGCAAGACCATGCTTCAAATATGTACTAAACACAATACACTAAACACACTTAACACAAATACAGCCCTGCATTCAAATGTCAACACTACATACAAATATACCCCTGCATTCAAAGGAAAACAATGCACACAAGTAAACAAATACTTTCAAATTGCAACAGTACATAAAAATACACAACACTACACACAAGTACCCGCCTACATTCAAATACACATACCTCTTACACAAACATGCTTACATTCAAGCACTGCTTAGTGATAAACACAATCCTGCAAGGATGGGCAAATGGTAGATATCCATCTCACAAAGCATTCTGGGAGTTGTAAGGCAGATGGGGATATACGTTGTGACGAGACCAATCTCGCCACATTGCATTGGAGGAGCCTGGTTGCCCGCCTGCTGCCTTTGGACTATGGACCAGACTTTATGTGAATGTGTTAACCAAGATAGCTATGCCATGGAGCCCATTTGTGTAGTTAAAGACTTCGGCTCCATGGCAATTGAACTGTGTGAATAGGATCTGAGCGCTATTCGGTAGTTTTGTGCGCTCAGATCCCAGCTATCTGGGGATATGTGAAATGTCTGTGTGTTATGTGTAAAAGGTGACTTTATGTATTTTAAAGTGTTTTACTGTCTTTGTGTCCCCATGTGCATAATGGAGTCTGGTCTCTGTCCTGGGAGGTAATTGGATTACTTCTCCATTATCTCCAGGATAGAGGACTCTGAAACCGGTCTGGGCCAGATAGCCATGTGCCAGCCGCCCCAAAAGATACTTTTACTAACTTTTGAACTCCTGGTCTGATTCATGCAATGTTTTAATATGTTGTTCCCCTGAATGGATTGATTGTGAATATGTAATGTTTTTGTGAATGTGATGTATGGTTTTAGAGTTATGAAAGTTGGGTAAAAAGTATGTTTTAACTGTATGTGTAATTGAGTTCCCTCTCAAGATAAGGGGAGGGAATATGTGGGATTTAACTGTGATGTGATTGGTTGTTTTATACCTCCCTGTGGGCGGTTCTGTATTTGCAAAGACTGTAATAAAAACCAGGCTGGGTGTGCCAGCACCTCAGACCACTGCTTGACCCTCAACACGGAGCCTTGTCTCGTTCTTGGGGGGATTCACTGTATGCTGTTGGAGACTGATTGCCAGGAGTGTAAGCTCATGTATGCTTTTCCTGTTCGTCTGCTAGCAGCTATTCATGAGGTTCCAGTTTGGAGTGCTATTTTGTATCCAGTTCGGGAGTTTGGTGTTCTGCAATAGCTGTGCCTGTCTCTCAGAAAGGGGATTATCGCCTAAACGATTTTAACTTGTCTGCTGAAACGGTCCGTTACAATTGGTGGCAAGCAGCGGGATCGTTCCTACAGCCAGAAGGACAGCTACAGAACACCATTTCTTTGGATTTCTTTGGATTTACAAGTTGAGGGCAACGCATGTCCCAGTACAGCGACCCTGACAGCACCAGGATGGAACCAGCAGTGTTATGCGAGGAGGAGGACCTGGATGGCCGGGATGCATTAAGGAAAGGCATATGATACCAGGCCCTGGATAATGTACAATACCAGCGGGGTGAGAGTCTCCCCAGTGAAGAGCAGCGGTTGCAGAAGCAAGTGGCCCTGTGGATGCCCTTCCTGGGAGAGCAGCCCCTGGAGGAATGGGTGAAGGAACTAGAGCACCGGGTATGGCAGGAGCTATGGCTGGAGGATGCCTACCAGGCACTCTGGTGGTATTTGGCACAGTATATACCCTGGAGAGCCGAACATGACAAGCCAGAGGGAGAGGAGTTTGATGGTCCTGGATTGTTATGGGAGTCCTTTGCAGAGCCTGGCTTCAGGAGCCCTGCACAAACCAGACTTCAGGACATTTTCTATGAGAGGGAGGCTAGGCATGAGTGGGATGACCTCCATGAGGTAGAGCAAGACCTGGCTCACCTAGCAACCCTGGAGTGGGAACTGGAGCAGGACTACCGAGATCTCTTCCACTCCATTGGGAAGGCTCAGCAGGACAGTAAGGTGACAGACCAAGATCCAGACCCATTCAGCTGGGCAGATATTGAGGAGATGTACTGGGAAGAACCCCAGGTGGCCGGTGGAGATGGGACCGAGATCTCTCCACCGGTCCTGCAGGGAATTGGGAGCCCAGTCTCCATTCCCCAGCGGCAGTGTGATATGCAGGGAATTGGGAGCCCAGTCTCCATTCCCCAGCGGCAGGCTGAGTTACAGGGGGCAGAAGTAGTTGTTCCTGCCCCCCAGCAGCAGAGTGATATGCTGGGAAGGCAGTGTGAAATGCAGGGAGAGGAGAGCAGCGTCTTCCCTCCCCAGTGGCAGGCTGAGTTACAGGGGGCAGAGGTAGTTGTTCCTGCCCCCCAGCAGCAGAGTGATATGCCGGGAAGGCAGTGTGAAGTCCAGGGAGAGGAGAGCACTGTCCTCCATCCCCAGCGGCAGCGTGATTTTTCGGGAATTGGGAGCCCAGTCTCCATTCCCCAGCGGCCGAGTGATGTGCCGGGAATTGGGAGCCTAGTCTCCATTCCCCAGCGGCAGAGTGTCCAGCAGGGAATAGAGAGCCCAGTCTCCTTTCCCCAGCAGCAGGACACTGTATTGGGAGCAGAGACAGTCGGTCTCCCTCCACAGAGACTGGAAGTATGTATGGGAGAGGAGCTTGTTACCACCTCTCCCCAGCGGCAGATTAGTAATGTGCAGGGAATAGAGAGCCCAGTCTCCTTTCCCCAGCGGCAGAGTGTTCTATCGGGAGAGGAGCTTGCTACCCCCTCTCCCCAGTGACAGCTTAATGTACCAGGGGGAGACTGTAAGCCCCACACCTGTGCAGATGGGACCGTGGTCTCTGCACTTACCACCCAGGGGGTAGGGACGGTCGGTCCTACCCCCCCACGATAGGGCTGTTTAGCCAAAGGGGAGACAGTCGGTCTCCCCCTCCGGCAGCAGAGCTGTGTATCCAAAGGGGAGACAGTCGGTCTCCCCCTTCAGCAGCAGAGCTATGCGCCTAAAGGGGAGACAGTCAGTCTCCAGCAACCAGGCTCCAACCAGACTACTCCCGCGGTAGTACTGGCATCAGGGCAGAGTACTGCTGGTCTCTGCCCACTCAGCAACCCACCAAGGCAGCCTACCAGTCCCCCACACAGGACTTGGAGTTGTGGATAAAAGGCATATTGCACAGTCTGTTGTTCTACATAATTCATTTTCTGCACTTTCAGAGTGTAGTGGTGTCCTGGAGATAGGCACTGAGGCTAGTGGTGTTGTGCAGAGAGGCACTGAGGCTAGTGGTGTTGTGCAGAGAGGCACTGAGGCTAGTGGTGTTGTGCAGAGAGGCACTGAGGCTAGTGGTGTTGTGCAGAGAGGCACTGAGGCTAGTGGTGTTGTGCAGAGAGGCACTGAGGCTAGTGGTGTTGTGCAGAGAGGCACTGAGGCTAGTGGTGTTGTGCAGAGGGGCACTGAGGCTAGTGGTGTTGTGCAGAGAGGCACTGAGGCTAGTGGTGTTGTGCAGAGAGGCACTGAGGCTAGTGGTGTTGTGCAGAGAGGCACTGAGGCTAGTGGTGTTGTGCAGAGAGGCTTGAAGACTATGGTGAGGCCTAATAGAAAGCAGTTGTTGTTGGGGGATTCCATCATAAGAGGTGTGGAGATGGACAATGGTGGTCTTGTGAGGTGTCTTCCTGGAGCTACTGCTCACAGAGACAGGAGACGTATCTGTAATATTGTTAAGCAAGCAAAGCAGGAAGGGGAATTGGATGTACTTGTCCATTTAGGGACAAATGACTTGGCTTACAATGAGGTTTCAGAGGTTAAGGAAGTTTTTAGTGTTTTTGCCAATGATATACGGCAGGTTGCTTCCACACTGTCATTCTCTGAAGTTCTGCCTGTGCATAACACTCAGAACGACAGGCGGATGCGTATTAGGGACTTTAACTTGTGGCTTGGTGAATGGTGTCGGGAGCAAGGATTTGGCTTTATTGCTCATGGTAGCTCTGTTTGGAATGGAAATAAACTGTACAAAAAAGATGGTTTGCATCTTGCTCAAAAGGGAACAAATGTTCTCAGTGAGCAGTTCAGAGGTTTTGCTAGGATGTTTTTAAACTAGGAGGGGGGGGCAAAAGGGTGATAAAACATCAATCCAATTGTCCCCCAAAACAAGGACAGAAGGTGCCTGTAGCAAGTGTGTTAAAAAAATGATAAGCTTAGAGTCATGTCTACAAATGCTCGCAGTTTAGGGAATAAGATCCATGAACTTGTGGCAATAATGGCAACTGATAGTGTAGATTTAGTTGCTGTTACTGAGACATGGTATAATAAGAAAAATGACTGGGACATAGCAATACCAGGGTACTCTTTATATAGAAAAGACAGGGAAGGCAAGAAAGGGGGAGGGGTGGCCCTGTATGTAAAGGATAGCATAAAATCTAGCCTAATAAAGGTTAGTGAGGCGAACATAGAGTCCGTTTGGGTTACGTTAGAATTTGGTAATCACACAGTAACTCGTGAAGGTGTGATTTATAGGCCCCCAGGACAAATTGAAGAGTTAGATAATCTACTAGTTGAAGAAATAGCTAAAATGACAATGAAGGGGGAAGTTATCATCATGGGTGACTTTAATCTTCCTGATGTGAATTGGAAAACAAAAATAGCTACTTGTGCCAGGAGCACACATATTCTAAACTCCCTACTGGGATTGTCTCTAAAACAAGTCGTTGAGGAGCCAACTCGTAAAGAGGCCATACTAGATTTAGTGTTAACAAATGGAGATTTGGTATCAGATATTACTGTAGGTGAAAGTTTAGGATCCAGTGATCATCAGTCAGTGTGGTTTAATATAAGAACAGTGACTGAGTCACACCACACAAAAACAAAAGTTTTAGACTTTAGAAAAACAGACTTTTCTAAAATTAGAATATGTGTAAAGGAGTCATTATCAGACTGGAGCAATTTATATGGAGTCCAAAAGAAATGGGATTATTTAAAAGTTGCACTACTGAAGGCAACAGAAAATTGCATTAGGCTTGTCAGTAAAAGCAAAAAATTCAAGAAACCACTGTGGTACTCCGCAGATGTGGCCAAAATAGTAAAAAACAAAAAGTTAGCATTTAGTAATTATAAAAAAACCCAGAGTGAGGAAGACAGAATGACCTATAAGATTAGGCAGAAAGAGGCTAAGCAAGTTATAAGAGCTTCCAAATCCCACACAGAAGAGAAAATAGCACAGTCAGTAAAAAAGGGGGACAAAACTTTTTTTAGATACATAAATGAGAAAAGAAAAGTAAAACAAGGATTAGTTAGATTAAAAACAAAAGAAGGAAGGTATGTAGATGAGGATAAAGGTCTAGCTGACTGCCTCAATGAATATTTTTGTTCGGTATTTACAGATGAAAATGAAGGAAAGGGACCTCAGTTAAGTAAAAGGATAAATTAGTCATTTATTACACGTGAGTTTACAGAGGAAGAGGTTCTATTTCAACTGTCAAAAGTAAAGACAAATAAGTCAATGGGACCTGATGGAATACACCCAAAGCTATTAAAAGAGCTTAGTGGTGTACTAGCAAAACCATTAACAGATTTATTTAACCAATCATTGATAACAGGAGTAGTCCCAGAAGATTGGAAGTTAGCGAATGTTGTGCCCATTCACAAGAAAGGTAATAGGGAGGAGTCGGGCAACTATAGGCCAGTAAGCCTTACTTCAGTAGTGGGGAAAGTGATGGAAACCATGTTAAAGGATAGGATTGTTGAACATCTAAAAACACATGGATTTCAAGACCAGAGACAACATGGGTTTACTTCAGGGAGATCATGCCAAACTAATCTTATTGATTTTTTTGATTGGGTAACTAAAATTATAGATCAGGGTGGTGCAGTAGACATTGCTTACCTAGATTTCAGTAAGGCTTTTGACACTGTTGCACATAGAAGGCTTATCAATAAACTACAATCTTTGAGTTTGGATTCCAATATTGTTGAATGGGTAAGGCAGTGGCTGAGTGACAGGCAACAGAGGGTTGTAGTCAATGGAGTATATTCAAAGCTTGGGCTTGTCACCAGTGGGGTACCTCAGGGATCTGTACTTGGACCCATTCTCTTTAATATTTTTATTAGTGATATTGCAGAAGGTCTTGATGGTAAGGTGTGTCTTTTTGCGGATGATACTAAGATATGTAACAGGGTTGATGTTCCAGGAGGGATAAGCCAAATGGAAAATGATTTAGGTAAACTAGAAAAATGGTCAGAGTTGTGGCAACTGACATTTAATGTGGATAAGTGCAAGATAATGCATCTTGGACGTAAAAACCAAGGGTAGAGTACAAAATATTTGATAGAGTCCTAACCTCAACATCTGAGGAAAGGGATTTAGGGGTGATTATTTCTGATGACTTAAAGGTAGGCAGAAAATGTAATAGAGCAGCAGGAAATGCTAGCAGAATGCTTGGTTGTATAGGGAGAGGTATTAGCATTAGAAAGAGGGAAGTGCTCATGCCATTGTACAGAACACTGGTGAGACCTCACTTGGAGTACTGTACACAGTACTGGAGACCCTATCTTCAGAAGGATATTGATACCTTAGAGAGAGTTCAAAGAAGGGCTACTAAACTGGTTCATGGATTGCAGGATAAAACTTACCAGGAAAGGTTAAAGGATCTTAACATGTATAGCTTGGAGGAAAGACGAGACAGGGGGGATATGATAGAAACATTTAAATACATAAAGGGAATCAACACAGTAAAGGAGGAGACTATATTTAAAAGAAGAAAAACTACCACAACAAGAGGACATAGTCTTAAATTAGAGGGACAAAGGTTTAAAAATAATATCAGGAAGTATTACTTTACTGAGAGGGTAGTGGATGCATGGAATAGCCTTCCAGCTGAAGTGGTAGAGGTTAACACAGTAAAGGAGTTTAAGCATGCGTGGGATAGGCATAAGGCTATCCTAACTATAAGATAAGGCCAGGGACTAATGAAAGTATTTAGAAAACTGGGCAGACTAGATGGGCCGAATGGTTCTTATCTGCCGTCACATTCTATGTTTCTATGTTTCTATGTGGTGAGGCACCTGGACATGGACAAGATTCTCCCTTACCCAGGTGTAGTAACCATTTATTGTGGGTGGGCTGTACTGCTTTCTCTGTTTTGTGGGTGGGCTGCTGGACTAACAAGGGCACTGACCGGCAGGAGATCAGATACCCCGTTAGTCTGTTTGGAAAAGGGGAGAGATGTGACGAGACCAATCTCGCCACATTGCATTGGAGGAGCCTGGTTTCCCACCTGCTGCCTTTGGACTATAGACCAGACTTTATGTGAATGTGTTAACCCAGATAGCTATGCCATGGAGCCCATTCGTGTAGTTAAAGCTATTCGTGAGGTTCCAGTTTGGAGTGCTATTTTGTATCCAGTTCGGGAGTTTGGTGTTCTGCAGTAGTTGTGCCTGTCTCTCAGAAAGGGGATTATTGCCTAAATGATTTTAACCCCTTGTCTGCTGAAACGGTCCGTTACATACGTTTTGGCCATTCTATGCGATAAAGGGGCCAAAAAAATTCATGCACCGGGACCATCTCTACTTTTGTTCTGCACTGTATATATCTATATAGCAAAAGAGAGGAGTTCAAAGATCTCACTCTCTGCAACATTACATGCTTTCACGACTGGAGAAGAGCCCATGACCCAGTACTCACTCTCCCTTGTTAGTCTCAGCTATCAGGGCAGTGCCATGGTTACATGACATTTATCCTACTCTGTCAGTGCTTGCAAGAACTGGATGGGTACCCGACAGTAGCAGGTAGTATCCAAATACTACCAAACAACCATTGGATGCAGTGTGTCCCCTCACTGGCCAGAGTTAAGAGCAGGGAGGGGGTACATATTAAATAACAAAAAATAATAATTAATAAACTGCTCCACTCCCCACAACTCAACCCCTATCTCAGCCCACCAAACATACTGTGTCCACTATAAAAACCACACACACTGCATCCACTATACACACACTGCTTGCACTATACTCTAACACTGCATTCACCATACAAACACATACTGCAATAATTACACAAACATTGCATCCACTATATACACACACACTGCATACACTACATTCACACACTGCATTCAATACACACACTGCATCCACTATTTAAACACACACTGCTTATACTACTCAAAAACTGCATCCACTATATAAACATATACACATCCATTACAGACATTTTGCCACCACTGCGTTAAAGACCAGTAAGCTAGTTAACTACCAGGAACAGAGAGGCAAACATAAAAATATAAAACAGAAAAATACTCCAAAACATCAAAAAAATATATAACAACCTCACAAATAATAGATCCCCAAATAGCCCGTCTGGGCACCCACGTTCTCCAAATAGTGCTCAGATCCTTGCAGTGTAGAGGAAACACCACCAAGTTCTGACCGGCCGCACGCATGGTTCTCTGCCCAAAACAGTTCCAGGGCATTTGGTGCTTTGGCCGGTCAACTTTTGGGAGCTCCTGCAGCCCCAATACGGGGTGCTCTGCCTGGGTCTCTGGTAGCATTTGTTCCCCTTAGTCCCAAGCACCTTCCCTCCAAAAAACGCTCTCATGGCGGATTTCAAAGTGGTTCAGAACCACAAAAAACAGTTCCATAACATTCGCGGCTAAGTCCCCACTGAGGTAAACGGGAACCCACAAAGTCCTCATGATGAAATTAGTTCCATAGCGATTGCAGCTATGTACCGCTGAGGACTATTCGTGGGTTTAATTAATGAGAATGGTCGCCAGAGAGCCAGCATTCGGGTCCATTTGCATAAAGGGAAAGTGCCAAGCCAGGGTTACCCAGGTCTAGCTACTAGGGAGGTTTAACTCCCGAACAGGGTCTTTGTTATTTGGCCCATAGTCGTTGGGCAGGAGGCTAGCTAGCAGGCTCCTCCAGGAGCTCGTGGCATAGGTAAGTTTTTCACACAGTCACTATCCTGGGGGTGGCATAACACATGCATTGGCGTCCCTTGTGCTTCCTCTTGTCATGGCAGGCATCGTGAGCTCATCATAGGTGGTGAGGGAGCTGTTATCCTCCTGCTCTGCTCCCTCACTCACCACATACTGATGCTGCATTGTTAGATGGCCCATGAGGGAGCAGAGCAGGATGATTACAGCTGCCTCACCGCCTCATGCCTCACAGCAGCCCCACTGGACCCCAGGGACAGATCCACTCCAGCTCTCCCAAAGGTAGGGAGGCTGGGTGGACAAATTATTTTAATAATATTAAGTAAATGTGAATGTGTGAGTGTCTGTCAGTGAATGTGCATGTGTCTGTCAGTGAGTGTGTGATTGAGTTTGTGTCAGGGAATGCGTGTGTTTGTGTGTGTGTGTCGGTCAGTGAATTTGTATGTTTCTGTCCGTGAGTGACTGTCAAATCAGTGAGAGTCTGTGTTTGTCATTGAGTGTTTGTGTATCTGTTTGTGAGTCTGTCAGTAAATGAGTGTGTGTGTCAGTGTGTGTTTGTGTCTGTCAGTGACTGTGTGTGTGACAGTCAGTGTGTATCTGCCAGTAGGTGTTTGTCTGTCAGTGAGTGTGTCAGTGAATGTGTATGTGTGTCAGTGAGTGCACGTGTATCTGACAGTGTGCTTTCTGTCAGTGTGTATCTGTTAGTGAACATGTGTGTTGCTTAAACAGAGTGTGAGACAATGACTGTCCATCAGTGAGTTTATGTCAGTGTTTGTTTATCATTGAGGGCATGTTGTCTGTCAGTCTGCCCCCACACTGTCATCCTGACACTCTGCCCCCCACACTGTCATCCCCACACTCTGCCCCTTCACTGTCATCCCCAGATACCCTGCCCCAAACACTGTTGCCTTCCTACATACTGCCCCCCCACACTGTTACCTTCCTACACACTGCCCCTCCACACTGTTGCCCTCCTACACACTGCCCCCACACGGTCACCTTCCTATGTACTGCTCCCCCATAGTGTCACCTTCCAATGCACTGCCCCCCCTGCATTGTCATCTTCCTGCACACTGTCCTGCATTACTGTCACCTTCATACATGCTGCCCCCATATACTGTCATCTTCACACATACTATCCCTCCCTTCCAGCCCACAGGTAAGGGCAGGAAGGGGGGATAAGCCCAATTTAATTTAAACTGCTCACCCCCTAGCAGGTATCCACTATGCACACTGCATCCACTATACACACACAAACACACACACACATATAATGCATTCACTACACATTCTGCATCCACTATACACACAATGCATTCACTACACACACTGCATCCACTATACACACACACAATGCATTCACTTCACACACTGTATCCACTGTGCACACACAATGGATTCACTTCACACACCGTATCCACTGTGCACACACAATGCATTCACTACACAAACAGACATTGCATTCACTACATATACTGCATAACATAATGGATGTTGGCATGCTTTTGGTGCGGGGCAGAATTTCATCCATGGACCCAGGCAGCACAATGTCTTGGGCCAGCCCTGACTAAATAAACAAACATTATATACACTACACTCACACACTGCATAGACTATAAAATACACACTGCATCCACCACACAAACACAGCATACACTGTAAATGCACTCTTCATACACTATAAACAAACACAGCCTAAACTTCACACACTGCATCCCTTACACACACTTGCTGCATCCCTTAAACACACACACTGCATAGACTACACACACACTGCATCCACTAAACACACACAACATCCCCTATACAAACACACACTGCATATACTACAAAAACACACACTGCATACACTACACAAACACTGTGTCAACTACACAATTACATACTGCAGACACTATAAAAAACACATTACTGCATCCACCACACAAACACTGGATACAATGAACACACACTGCATACACTATAAACAAACACAGCATACACTACACACACACTACATCCCTAAACACACTAAATACACTATACTATATACATGAACTGCAGTCCTTACACACACAGCATCCCCCTATAAAAACACACACACACCTTATCCTCTACATACAGTGCATCCACTATACACACACACTGCATCCACTATACATACACACTTCCTCCCTGACACACTGTATATCTTGTACAAATACACACTACAACACCTACTGCAGCTCTAAGTGTTTGTAAGATGGTGGTGGAATAAGTAGTGGGCCCCAGGCCCGGACTGGCCATCGGGCACACCGGGCAAACGCCCAGTGGGCCGCGGTGGCCCAGGACCTCCCCTGCCGGTCTATGCAGGGTCGGCACTATCCGAGCGCCGGCCCCGCTGTTTTTAATGAAGGGCCGGTGAGGAGATCAAAGATCTCCCTCAACGGCCCCCTTGAATAGACTTGCAGCTGGGGAGGGAGAGGATCCAGCGGAGCTCTAACTGGCAGCTCCGCCGGGTTGCTCTCGCGAGATCCGGCGCATTGCCATGGCAACGACCGGATCTCGCGAGAGTGATCTCTAGCCCACAGGCTAGAGTACACTCACCCACTGGACCACCAGGGATGGTGTCACCGTGCCGGTCCCCCCCCCTCTCATTCACCAGCGTGCCGGTCCCCCCCCTCCCAGTCTAAAGGTAAGACGGGAGGGGGAAACATAATGCCTACTTTGTTTTTATTTTACCCCCCAAACACTCAATCCCTTCTAACATTCACACACAGCACTCTCACACCCATCACACACAGCACTCTCACACCCATCATACAGCACTCTCACACCCATCACACACAGCACTCTCACACCCATCATACAGCACTCTCACACCCATCACACACAGCACTCTCACACCCATCACACACAGCACTCTCACACCTATCATACAGCACTCTCACACCCATCACACACAGCACTCTCACACCCATCATACAGCACTCTCACACCCATCACACACAGCACGCTCACACCCAACACACACAGCACTCTCACACCCATCACACATAGCACTCTCACACACATCACACACAGCCCTCTCACACACAGCCCTCACACAACATGGCACTCTCACACACATCACACACAGCACTTTCACACAACACAGCACTCTCACACCCATCATACAGCACTCTCACACCCATCACACACAGCCCTCTCACACCCATCACACACAGCACTCTCACACACATCACACACAGCCCTCTAACACATAGCACTCTCACACCCATCACACACAGCACCCTTACACACATTACACACAGCACCCTCACACACATCATAAACAGCACCCTCACACGCAGCACACACATCACACACAGCCCCCACACATCACACACAGCACCCCTCAAACACAGCATCCATCACACACATATACTGCACCCTGCACAGACACCACTGCACCCCTCACACATACACACTGCACCAAACACACACACACACAATACTTCCGAACATATATATATATATATATATATATATATATATATATATATATATATATATATATAGATAGATAGATAGATAGATAGATAGATAGATAGATAGATAGATAGATGCAAAATCCTTGCACACAGGCTGTCCATATATAAATAGAAAAATAAATAAATGCCGGGTGCACACCCTGGGACTTTAAGTATCCAAGTATAGGTAAAATAGGTAGCACTCACGGTCTTCAAGTTAAAAATCTTCTTTTATTGTGCAAGTTTAAAACATAATGCCAGGATCAACGTTTCAGTCCTCTCTCAGGATTGATCCTGATGAAAGTCCTGAGAGAGGACTGAAACGTTGATCCTGGCATTATGTTTTAAACTTGCACAATAAAAGAAGATTTTTAACTTGAAGACCATGAGTGCTACCTATTCTACATATATATATATATATATATATATATATATATATATATATATATATATACTACAGCATCCCTCACACACATACTGCACTCCTAATCACATTATCCAGACACACACTAGATCCCTTACCCAACTCTGGATCATATAGACACACTCGATCCCTTTATACACTCTGAATCCATTATATACACACACTCAGTAGATCTCACACACATTTTGAGTCCTTCAAACACACACTAGACTCCTGTATACATACACACTGCACCACCTACACACACACACTACATTCCTAAAATACACACTCTGGATCCTTTATAAACACACTAGATTCATTGTACACAAACAAATACTACACCCCTAAACACACACTCTCTACAACCCCTACAAGCACTACATCACCTATACACACACACACATATACACACACACACTATAGCCTGTATGCACACACTTACTACATCCCCTATACACACATTCTCTACAGCCCCTCGCCACATATGCATTACATTACACCAAAAACACAACACGACTAAAACCGACCTTATTACACAATACCACACCACAATCAGCTCACTCTACACACACGCAATCCCACAAGCAGGCTCCAAACACATGCACAATACTCTTTCCTGGCCCTTTTGTCTCCTGGTATCCATTTATAGAGACACCAGAGACAAATTGAAAGGAAATAGAGTGCAAGCATGTTATTAAATTTGCTTGCACTGTGCAGAACAAATACAGGGCTTTTTTTTCAAAGTTCTGCGCATGGTCTGCCCTGGAAGAGCATTGAACCAACATGCTCACTTTGAGAGGGGGCGTGTTTTGTCATTGGTGATGACGAAACACACCCTCTCTGCCCCGCCCCCTTCTTAGTGGGCCGCTGTGATAACAAAAGGCCCGGGCCGAATTTTTCTCCCAGTCCGGCCCTGGTGGGCCCTGTAGGCGCACTTGGACCAACTTTGTGGGCAGACTAGAGGTGGGCCTGATGGGCCCTCATGCCTTGAGCTGTTTAAAGGGAACCCAAAATTTCTAATGGCTCAATGTATATGGTCTTATGTGACTTACACAAACAGTGTCTGTCTTGTATAATTATTTACTTCCCTTAGATGTTTCAATAATTAAGTTTCTGCAAGCACAAGATGCATGTTTAACAAAATATGAGATTAACTATTTCAACCCCTCCTTTTAATCTGTAAGAATAACTAAGCAAAGTATACTAACAATGGATTATGAGTTGGTGAGTGAGAGTATGGTCATTAGGGTACAACCCAGAAGGCAGAACGCACCTAAAAAATGTGCCTGTTAATGGGTTCTTTGGGTGGCTTCTTTCCATAAATTGTCTCAAGACCAGGGCTCGAGTCCTGCAGGAACGCATGGGAACGGCGTTCCTGCACTTTTTCCACAGCAGGAACGCCGTTCCCATTACTAGTCCTGCAGGACCCAGGGCTGGCACAAGCGGCTGCGAGAGCAGGGGGAGCACAAATCCGAATCCCCTGCCTCTGACTGGGGACTCGGATTTCTAAACTCACCTCTCCCCCTGCAGTCAGTGGAGTCGTCCAGCCTCTCCTGATGATGTCAGTAGGAGGGGGCGTGACTTTCTCTGCTCTTCTCACAGGACCGCTGGGGAGCAGAGGAAGCCACGCCCCCTCCTCCTGACATCATCAGGAGAGGCCGGCTTACTCCACTGACTGCAGGCTGCAGGTTCCAGATCCTGTCCCACCCCTCCTGGCCCAAGGTAAGCCTCAGGGAGGGGGGAAGGCACTTTAGGTTTTTTTTTTGTGTGTTTTTTTTTATCCCTTTCCTCAGTCCCTGTCCCCCTAGTTAAGGCCCTGTCCCCCTATTTAAGGCCCTGTCCCCCCTCCTCAGTCCCTGTCCCCCTATTTAAGGCCCTGTCCCCCCTCCTCAGTCCCTGTCTCCCTCCTTAGTCCTTTTCCCCAGTCCATGCCCCCCTCCTCAAGCCCTATCCCCTTACTCAGTCCCTGTCCCCCTCCCCAGTCCCTGTCCCCCTATTTAAGGCCCTGTTCCCCCTCCTCAGTCCCTGTCCCCCTCCTCAGTCCCTGTCCCCCTCCTCAGTCCCTGTCCCCCTCCTCAGTCCCTGTCTCCCTCCTCAGTCCCTGTCTCCCTCCTCAGTCCCTGTCTCCCTGCTCAGTCCCTGTCTCCCTCCTCAGTCCCTGTCTCCCCCCTCAGTCACTGTCTCCCTCAGTCCCTGTCCCCCTCCTAAGTCCCTTTCCCGAGTCCCTGTCCCCCTATTTAAGGCCCTGTCCCGTTACTCAGTCCCTGTCTCCCTCCTCAGTCCCTGTCCCTTTCCTCAGCCCCTGCCCCCCTCCTCAAGCCCTGTCTCCCTCCTCAGTCCTTGCCCCCCTCAGTCCCTGTCCCTTTCCTCAGTCTCTGTCCCTTTCCTCAGTCTCTGTCCCCCTCCTCAAGCCCTGTCCCCCTCCTCAGTCCCTGTCTCCCTCCTCAGTCCCTGTCTTCCTCCTCAGTCCCTGTCTCCCTCCTCAGTCCCTGTCTCCCTCCTCAGTCCCTGTCTCCCTCCTCAGTCCCTGTCTCCCTCCTCAGTCCCTGTCTCCCTCCTCAGTCCCTGTCTCCCTCCTCAGTCCCTGTCTTCTTACTCAGGCCCTGTCCCCCTCCTCAGCCCCTGCTCCCTTCATCAGCCCCTGTCCCCCTCCTCAGCCTCTGTCCCCCTCCTCAGCCCATGGCCCCTTCCTCAGCCCATGCCCCCCTCCTCCTAAGCTCCTGTCCCTCTTCCTCAGCCCTGCCACCTTACTCAGCCCATGGCCCCTTCCTCAACCCATGTCCCCCCCCCTCCTCCTAAGCTCTTGTCCCTTTTCCACAGCACTGTCATCTTACTTAGCCCCTGTCCACCTTACTCAGCCCCTGTCCACCTTACTCAGCCCCTTTCCACCTTACTCAGCCCAGTGCTCTTACTCAGCCCCTGCATACGAGCATCAGCCCCTGTCCCCCTCCTCAGTCCCTGCCCCTCTTCTTCAACCCTGCCCCTCTTCCTCAGCCCCTGTCCCTCTTCCTCAGCCCCTGTACCTCTTCCTCAGCCCCTGTACCTCTTCCTCAGCCCCTGTCCCTCTTCCTCAGCCCCTGCCCCTCTTCCTCAGCCCCTGCCCCTCTTCCTCAGCCCCTGTCCCTCTTCCTCAGCCCCTGTCCCTCTTCCTCAGCCCCTGTCCCTCTTCCTCAGCCCCTGTCCCTTTCCTCAGCCCCTGTCCCTTTCCTCAGCCCCTGTCCCCCTCCTCAGCCCCTCAGTTCCTGTCCCTTTCCTCAGCCCCTATCCCTTACCTCAGCCCATGTCCCCTTCCTCAGCCCATGCCCCCCCCCCACCCTCCTAAGCTCCTGTCCCTCTTCCTCAGCTCCTGTCCCCCTCCTCAGCCCCGTGCCCTTACTCAGCCCCTGCATACATGCGTATAATTTTTTGGGGGTGAGGGGGGGGGGGGGGGGGGGCGGGGTGTGGATCTGGATCTGGGGTGAGTTCCTGCACTTTTTTACCCAGGACTTGACCCCTGCTCAAGACCAACCGTAGGATGTAATGCAACCTGGAAATGAATGGGAGTAGGGGAATAGTGGTTAAATAAAAGGATACCCAGACCAAAAATAGATTACAGTACTTCTGGGGCCAGAATAGCCCATACGGAGAATGGACTGTCTGGGGTGGCTTCCTTGATCATGCAGAGGATTCCCATCTCGAGGCTTTGGATACAGTTTAATTATTGATGTTGTGGTCTGAAGTCTTAACAGTAAGCATCAGATTTTCCTAGGTTTTAATCACTTGTAATCACTAAAATTCACATACAGTATATCAGTAATACACAGAGAAAAATGATCAACAAGTGTGAAACATATATTTTTGTCAATTTTGCCTAACCAATTACCTATATAATTTCTTGCAGGATTTCATCAATGGAAAAATAATAATTTAATTAGTTGTACTTAGGCAAAAATGGCAACAAAAAAGTAGAACAATGATAGGAATTTCCCATGGTACCTTCTTTCCTATACCACCCAACTAATCGCCCGATCTTAATGTCTAATCAATATTATCAAAAAGATGCAACCTGATGGGTGGTAAAGCAATATCGAGGTTGCATATTAAATGTTTTCTTTCTACACTCATTCTACCAGGGGAGGTAAAAATATAATTAACTTATCTGTGCAAGTGGTTTCTTACAAGTTAGAAATCAGTGGAATCTAGCTTTGACACACTCAACATACATTAAAAACACACATTCTCGATCTGTCCCTGGGTCCACTAACACTTCCTCTCTCTCCCCGACTAACTCTACAAAAAAAAAAATTGTTCAAAATACTTTAGCATACTTCAGAAAAAGGGAATGTTTATTTTAAAAAATATAAGAAAATCAGCTTGTACACCATAGGTTGTGTTCCATAAAATGGCTAATAGTAGTAAGACGGCTGACAACAAGACAATGTCAGATGTAACATAGTTCTTAGTACTTCCTTTAGTTGCTGTATTTTCAGCACAACGTTTTGTGCAACACCCAAAATGTTGAGAGGGCTATTTCAGAACTTGCACCATTAGACATAATTTCACTTTCAGGACTTTGTAGGTTAGAAGAGGGTTAGCCATACCTAATTTGTGAACAGTTCCCAAGGATCAACAGGCACAAACACTCCAGAACAGCCTCTACAATCATACAAAAACAAGGATTGATAAGACTGTAGATACGAATATCCATTTTGCTATCTATCCTAGCTGTTCATATAAGGGTAAATTTGAACCAATTATAAACCTGGAATTGTATCTTCGATCCTCTGGACTTTTCTCAACCATTATGGTCATAATGGTTGCGAAATGTTCTTGCTGATTGTCCAAGATTTTGGTATTTGTAAATATCTGTTTTTTATCAAATATACGTGCGTTATATAACATAGGATATAACGAGAAACAGCTGCTTATAACTTGTGAAAAACAATCTATGTCATTGATGCTCATGCCCCCACCGACATGAAAATGGGGTATAAATATAACTGACGTATAAATAAAATTTGAATTGGTTATAGAACATGTCTCTTGACTTCTTGACTGATTTCCAGGATCCTGTTTAACAAAGAGGGTGTGGCTCGGACAAAACATCCATCTAACAAAGAGGGGCTCGTGTATAGCTGATTTTATCCCCAACAAAGACATGAACAATTGCTGAAATAATACTTTTATCATCATCAATCAATTACATAGACCAAAAGTAAAATTAAAATCTAAAGTTAAACCCCTAAATGGTGTATCATGGACTACTCTCAGCTTTGCTTGTATTTCATGCAATCTGTCTTTTACAAAATTGTACATACATTTCCTTTGGAATGCCTTTGCACAGATTAGGGAAGCATTCACTCTACATAAATGCTTCATTGGGCAGGATGAGTACGAAAACTAATTCTCAAGCTCATGATCTAACAGACTAAGTCTATACATAATCTATATATGGGGATAATTACCAATAAAACTCTGTTCCTAAACTTAAACCTTGATTTGATAATCCCAAATAATTAGCCTAATAGTCCCAAATAATTCAATCCTCGGGGCGGAGCGTAGCTTCCAGGCTGAATGGAAGTGCCGAGAATCAGCTTCTGACACATGCCACATAATTAGGGGGAAAACCCCAGAAAATCGTCTCGTACACCATCTGGAAGGTGATAATACAGACGGGGACACCAAGGTGAATCGACTGACACCAAGCTTTCACCCACCACGGACCGGGAACCCGTGATAGAGCCGGCAGCTTTCCTTGCTGGCAACTCCACACACTGACCCCTCTGCTTACTCACCTCCTACCCCCACCCCCCATGGACCGGTGGGGGATAACCCAGTCCTCACTGGGTGTCTGGAGTGGTCAGCTCAAATCGACCTATACTGCAAAGACATATCAGTGCAGTGCGGCCCTCCACCCGGTGCACCTAAGATGGCGGCTGACAACACAACACTCAAGAAAAAGTCTGCTCTTACATCAAATGCTGAACTAAGATACCATGAGGCATCTCGAGGACATCTATAACCACTTTTGAGAATTACTATGGGAGTGGCAACATGTAGCCCGGACTGCACAGCACACTCTACAGATCACGGGTGAGCGGGGCCACGAGCAACGGGAGGTGTGGGGAAAATCTTCGGGTGCATCATCAGTACACCCACCTACCCCCACTTTACAGGGCCCACCCAGTCTGAAGGCCAGAAGGGTGAAGACCCGGAAGCATCACCCACACCAACGGAGGCCCAAGCACCGCAAGCAGGGGAAAATCACTAGGCCCTCTGTTACTCCCACACGTGGAGGAAACACATACTTTAGCATTCACCGAGTCTGTGGCCAAGAGATGCAGGCCTACACACCAGCCTGGGGCGAGAAGGACACCCTCATGAGTACCTGTGCAGCAGTGGCCTCCCGCAGACCACCAGCGGGTGCCGACCATCCCCCACCAGTAGGCATCGGATAAAATAGATACTATCTCAAGCCCACAGAGCTCTCATTATATTATTGAGCAGCTATTTCAGCCAGGTCGTTTAGGATGACTAGAATTATACAGCTTCACTGTTTTATCAATGTTTTATTACTGTTTACTCATTGCAGCTCCAGACTACAGTGACCTATATGCCCAAGCGTAGCCTGCTCAGGCCCATTATACGAGTGTTTAGTGTACCGCAGGGTATTAGTCCACCCATTCAAGCATGATATATTCCTGTTTATAATTAAAAATTGTGCACGTTACCAATGTTACCCAATTGTAAATCATGATATTACACCAGAGGATTGCCTTTGGGGTACCTCAGGTCTGCCTGTTTTATCCCTATACACTGCAAAAATAAAAATTTACATTTTTTTTATTTTTTTAAATTCAATGCTCTTGGATTAACTCCCAAAATGATCTCTTTTCAAAACACTCATGTTAGCCTAGTGAAGACCCTTATAATAACATTTTTTTTAATGTCTCTCTGATTTTATATGTAACCTCTGTAGACACCGGGGAGCCCCAATCAACAAGACCCACAGTTGTAAGTTCAAAGAGACTGGCAAATGTATTGTGTAGCACAGCTCAATATATAAAATAGGCAGTATACACATCCCTTATTGACTCATCCAATAGGGTACTAACACATACATTTTTGAAGCTTAAAGAGACTCTGTAGACACCCAGACCACTTTTAGCGCATTAAAGTGGTCTGGGTGCTGTGTCCCTTTTGTACCTTTTGTACCTAGTGCTGCAATGTTAAAAATTGCAGTTCTGGAGAAATGCAATGTTTACATTGCAGCACTAAGTCTGCCCTCAGTGGCTGTCTACCTGCAGCTCTGCATGAGGACCTCCAGCGTCAGATATTTCCCCATAGGAAAGCATTGATTTAATACGCTTTATACCCCGCTCGTCGTGGGACGGAGGTGGGGACAGAGCTTTGACCAAGCACCGAGGGACATCAGCGCTGGGATAAGGTAAGTAAATAAAGAGGTTTTAATCATTTATTTACCGGGGAGGGGTGGCGCATGGGAGGCGGCAGGCAGAGGGATCGGTAGTGCCAGGAATACAGCTTTTTATTCCTGGCACTACAGTAACCCTCTAAAGGAAATGGGGAGAGGAGGGACACCGTACTGATAGAGGGCATTGCCATGCATGGTAAAGCCTTGTTATTTATAGAGACAGGAAACTGAGGAAGTAAAGGGTTGCAATCTATATATTGAACAAAACTTTAGCTTGTTAGTCTAGGGTTTATTCTATAAATGTTGCTAACCACAAAACTGAAAAAAGTCAGATACCTTCAACTTATATATATAAATGGTAACAACATAAAAAAAACATATAAATATAAACCTCTTAAAGCATTTTCTACACTATGAAATCACAATTAATTTCATTCAAAACTACAAGATCATCCCTTAATTACTCTGAATCCTCAGAACTGGGCACTTTAACTATTAATTAATCTCTTACTGCAAAAGCCTAACTTCTGGCCTTAGTGTACAGTAAAGAAGATTGCTAGGGAGATATTACCTAAACAACGCACTCCCTCCTTGCTAAATTAATATATTATATATCTATAAATTTAATTATATCTTCTTTTGGGTTATTTTGCTGAAATATCTTACTTTTGAATACACCCATTTTACAACCCCCGTCTTCCCCCCTTATTTTTATATGATAACCTTTGTTACGACACCAGCTAGTCACCTCACTCTTGGAGCAATATGTATGGTAAGGTATGGTCCTTTGATAGTCATCCACATAGCCGGATGAGGCAAAATAGGGAGGCCATGACTCCTGGGTACCACAATAGGGCTATTATTTCACAGTATAGAAATATATGTCTGTGGCTGATTAATAAAATAATTATCTATCACCTAAGAGGACAAGGCTGTTAATCTGCTTTTGAAACCTGTGTGTCAAGGAGTATAGACATTGTGATGAACTACACTTTGCCATTGGCTGTTGGAGAGGGCTGCTTGCCAGCCTCTTGCCCTGTGACTATGGCCCCTGGGGTGTAATGCCGTTTAAAAACTCCATTTGAACATATTGGATTTTAAAGCACTGTTTTTGCCCCTTGGACTTTTAACTGGAACAGATTCAAACATGTGGCGGTGGCCATCTTAAATTGTCCAGCAGTGTTTTGCCGTTGAGTGTATGGAACTGTTTTGGGCATGGGACCATGTGCATGGTGGGGCAAAAATAAGACTTCCAGGAAATTCCTGAACCCCTGAACCGCTCTGGGTGATTTTTGGATATGTTGGTCACCCAGATCGGGGATATCAGGGGATGTGACTTTTGTAGGGTTATGTTGTATTTTGGGTTACTTTTTGGGGTTTGTAAAAATGTATTTTTTTTCTGCTAAAGTTAATTAAGTGAGTCCATTGTCTTTGTCAATAGTATCACAGGCAGAGGGGAGGGTTTGTGTACAGTAACTGGGAGTGTTCAAGTGTAAAACTATGTTTTTATTGGATTGTGCATTTCATGTCCTGTGCCCCACAAGGTCCACATGGGCGGTAACCTTGTGGGGAAATACTCTATAATAGAAGCAGCTGTACCATTAAACCTTCAGTTCTACTTGACCCTCAACTCGCAGCCTCGACTCGTGTTTGGAGGGGACAGCTATAATCACTACAGGGTTTGCTATGCTCTTCATACTCCCTTGAATAATCACTAATCTCTTGTAAGAGCTTGTTCCTGTTCCTGCTTCGCACTCTGGAGACTGGAGCCTTGTCATAAGTCCAGGGCGGGTAGGAGACGGCGAGATCCCAACCAAGCTGTGGCAGTTCATAGGGTCTGCAGTGCTTATGGTGTTTGGTGCGGTGCTGATGGTCCTTGGTAAGCGCTAGGAGCATCCGTCTATGGTCCAACCCTCAGCTAGCCTGGGGGCAACCGTAACAGAGCTGTATTTTATAAATAAAACACAAACTGACAAAAACTATAGATTCAAATAATAAGGTTATCATGATATTTTGGCATTAATGTAGTGCTGGTAATTACAGACAATAGGCAGTCTTGAACAAAAGTAATACTTTGCGATGGAAAACATGAATCAAGATTTGATTAGCAGCATTTGACCTGTTTTAAAAACACTAATGGCTGTGTTAATGGTATGCAAATGTTCTTCACATGAAAATTTAGACAGACAACGATTATTAATACACATACACCAGTTCATTATAAAACATATCATTTATACTTAACAATCATTGCAATATGACTCGTGTAGTAAATACACAGAATTAATCCCTTAAGGACTGAGCCAAATGTACATGTTGTGATCAAAACAAAACGTAAATAAAACCTGGAATTTGCGCTGTATGTCTGTTCAGGCGTAAATCACCTCTTTCATATTATGTGCACCCACACTTATTATATTTCATTTTATTCAGGGAAAACAGGGTTTTCATTTAACATAAAATATTTAGGTATAAAACATAATTTAATATGAATAACATGTAAAAAAAAATGGGAGAAAATAAGAATTTTAAAAACACGATTTAGTTCTTCATGACATTTTAACTGTGAATGTCATAATACTGTTTTCTTTTACTGCAATAAAATACACATATTTGTATTCATCGATGTCTCAGGTGTAAAACAACACCTCCTATGTACAGGCTTTATGGGGTTTTGAGAAGTTACAGGGTCAAATAAAGCATGTTCAATTTTTCAGTTTTTTCACATTGAAATTCACCAGATTTGTTACGTTGCCTTGAGACCGTATGGTGGCCCAGGAATGAGAATTACTCCCATGATGGCATACCATTTGCAATAGTAGACAACCCAAGGTATTACAAATGGGGTATGCCCAGTCTTTTTTAGTAGCAACTTGGTCACAAACACTGGCCAAAGTTAGTGTTAATGTTTGTTTGTGTGTGAAATATGTAAAAAACTAATTTGAACGCCAATTTTGGCCAGTGTTTGTGACTAAGTGGCTACTAAAAAGTTTTCCTGGGCTACCATACGGTCTCAAAGGCAATGTAACCAATCTGGTGAATTTCAATGTGAAAAAACTTAAACGCAAGCCTTATATTTGACTCTGTAACTTTTGAAAACACCATAAAACCTGTACATGAGGGGTACTGTTATACTCAGGAGACTTTGCTGAACACAAATATTAGTGTTTCAAAACAAAATAAAATGTATCACAACAATTACATTGTCCGTGTAAGTGCCATTTGTGTGTGAAAAATTCAAAAAATGTCAATTTCACTGACGATATCATAGTTGTAATACATTTTACTGTTTTGAAACACTAATATTTGTGTTCAGCGAAGTCTTCCGAGTAAAACAGTACTTACTTCTGAGGAAGCCTTTACAGGTGAAACGCGTAGAGTGGACTTTTATAGACTTTATAGACTTTATACATAGACTTTTAATTCTTTAATATATCTGTGTTTAATAAATTGTCTTTATCCATTGTACTATACTTGGATTTTATTATTTTTTGCTCCTGGTTACCATCCTGTTCCTTGGTGGGGACTATACCACCTATGCTATTGAGACTAGAGCAAGTTCTGCTCTAGCAAATGTGAGTACAATATTTTATTATTTATTTATATATTTTATCAGTACATACCGCACCATCTGGATTTTCTTATTTTTCCACATATCGCCTGTGGCGAAACCAACTTCGCCACTGTGGACTGGAGAAGCCTGGTTGCTAGCCTCCTGCCCTGCGACTATGGCCCTGGACATATTGTACTGTAAAAACTATATTTGGGCATGTAATAATTTATATTGCTGCTACTGGCCCTTTAAAATCAGCGATGGACATATTGGGACTTTTGGGACTAATGTCCCTTTAAGACTTTATAACATATCACAGTAATACTGTCTTAAATATTATGTAGGTATTTATGTGTTCAGTTAAACTGGGGATATGTAGAAATGTGTGTTTTATGTGTTAAATGTATCAGTATGTAATTTTATGTCTTTTACTGTCTTTTTGCAACCATGTGGTTAATGGAGTCTGACTCTAGTCCTAGATAATTGGATTACTTCTCCAATTATCTCCAGGGCAGAAGGGAGGAAGCCGGGATGCATTGTGGGGGATGTTTTACTTCTGTTTGAGCCAGATTGTGCCATGCTGCAAGCCAGGGCCCAAAAGATACTTTTAGTAACTTTTGAACCCCTGGTCTGATTCATGCAATTTTTGAGTATGTTGTTCCCCCGAATGGATTGATTGTGAATATGTATTTTTATGCGAATATGATGTATGGTTTTGAAGTTACAGATATTGTGTAAAAGTTATGTTTTAAACTGTATAATAAGTGGATTATCTCTCAGGCTAAGGGGAGGGGATGTGTGGGTTGTACCATATCTCGGATTGGTTATTTTATGCCTCCCCCTGGGTGTGGCCTGTATGTGGATTATTGTAATAAAAGCCAGGCTGGAGGAGCCAGTCCAGAGTTCCTGTTTAACCCTCAAAATGAAGTGTCGTGGGGGCGTGGCCTGACACCGAGCTGCATGGACGCACTCTAACGAAGCTCCTGCTAACCGGGTGATTCAGGGCTCAAATAATCGGTCTACAAACAATTTAAAACATACTTACCGGCACTCGACCTGTTGGAGATGTCGCAGAGGAACAAAACTAAAACAGCAAAAGCTGATCGAGCCTCCTTCTTCTTAACGAAGACGGCGACATCACGCATACAAGAAGGCCGCAACTTACAGGAAGATGGCGGCGCATCTCGATCCGTAGAGGACCCTCCTCTATCCCCGATGTCCTCAGAAGCAGGACCGGAGGACAGCCCGCTCACAACTACCGTCATGAAACGCATGCTGTCGGACCTCACGGATACTATCCAGAGGAATATGGCGACGCAAATGCAATCTCTCACAGCAGACCTCAGAAAAGAGATACTGGAGGTAGGCCAGCGCACAGCTCACATGGAAAAAAAGATGGACGATTTCGCCGAGGCACACAATGCTCTCGCGGTGAAAATACAAGAGCTGGACACTATCCTACAAGACCATGCGGTCAAAATGGCCGATATGGAGGACCGATCGAGGCGTAACAATTTACGCATCCGCGGCATACCGGAATCGGTACTCAATCCAGCACTCCACTCGTACCTGCAAGATCTCTTCCAGGCGATGTCACCGGAGATTCATCCAGACCAGCTCATTATTGATCGAGCGCACAGACTAAGAAGGCCGAAACATCTCCCCAGCTCCACTGCGAGGGATGTGATAGTAAGAGTCCACTTCTATCACGCTAAGGAGAGGCTGGTCAGAGCGTCCCGCACTCCAGGTATGCCAGATCCCTATCAAGATTTAAAGATCTTCACAGACCTGTCAGCCGCAACCCTACAGTTTCGTAAAAGCCTGACCCCCCTTACGACAACACTACGAGCGAAAGGGATTATATACCGGTGGGGATACCCTGCTAAGCTGCTCATTCAGTACCAGGACTCGCTACACGCTGTACATTCCCTGCCGGCTGGCAAGGAAAAATTCAAGATATGGGGACTGCCAGTTGCTGTACCGAGGGACCCTAATCAACCTAAGTTGCCTCGGATGTCGCCGGAATGGACCCCTGCCTGAAGTAGAGCATGGACATAGCAGCGAGAACTACCTCTCCTCCCAGTAGGGAGTGTTAAGTATACCTGTCCTCGATTGCTTTACTCCAGCAGCCCTTATTATCTATATGTTGTTAGTTAAATAATAGTATAATCGGTTATGTTCCTTTTCTTTTCCCTCTTCCCTATCTCGTGATGTAACTCAGAGAGGAAAGTTTGCGGCTTCTAGGAAGCCTCTACACCCTTAGTAACAGAGGGTTTTGACCAGATATGCAAACTGAGAAAATTAAGAAAAAAAAAAAAAAAAAAAAAAAAAAAACCAACATATTACAAAAAAACAAAAAACAAAACAAAACAAAACAAAAAAAATTAAAGTTGCCAGACATCTCAGAGTGTATACATTGTAGATACAGCTATCATCTACTCATGCCAGGCTCGTAGCCCTGAAGGCCACCAGTGAGCCACCCTAACACCAGGCTCATTTTATGTACCCCCTACATTGCGACCAAGGTCAGCTTGGCGCGCTTCAGCTCTCTCCTGTAGAGCTCAAGAGGGGTTTTTACCCCTTACCCCACCCCAAGTTTATCCCCTCCTTGGTTCCCTCTTTCACCTACCTCCCCTGGTTTACCTTAGCAGACTATCAATCAATATGGGACACAGTACCCTACATGGGCCGTATGATGAAACCCCACTGGAACAACCAGTTCAATATGTCCGTGATTTACTTGTTATCAAGAGATAAATGTATGATAGACAAAAAGAAAGTCTCCTCGCTAACTTAAGTTCACCTATATTCACCATACGCTATAGCGAAATCTGTAGCCAGTTATCATAAGAGTAATAACGTATAATGTGAAGGGGTTGAATACCCCAGGGAAAAGGTGTTTATTGCTTAAAGACTTGATCAAAGCTAAAATAGACATCGCATGTATCCAAGAGACCCACTTTAAGAAGGGCCATACACCTAAGATTTTTCAGAAGCAATTCCCAATACAATACCATGCGCTATCGACAACCAAAACCAAGGGCGTGTCTATCCTCATACATAAAGATGTTGCATTTACTGTACAGAGGCATCATATAGATCAACAGGGTAGATTCATAATCCTGCAGGGCCTCATCAATGCAGTCCAATATACGCTGGTCACGGCATACTTCCCTAATGAGAATCCCAATCAATACCTTAAATCTCTTTTAACAAAAATAGACCAGTATCGCCAAGGTAAACTGGTGTTATGTGGCGACTTTAACTTCACCCAAGCACTCCTAGACAGATCGACCCAGGGGGGAAGAAAGACTCGTGTATCTCAAGATAAGACCCATAAGACCATCTCCAAGACAATCTCGTTACACGACCTCTATGACGCCTGGAGAACCCTGAATCCTGGGACTCGAGATTATACCTTCTACTCGAGAGTACATAATTCGTATTCTCGAATAGATGGGTTTTTGGTAGATAGAGTGACCTTGCCTTATGTCTCCGATTGTCGGATTGGCGAGATAACGTGGTCAGACCATAGCCCGGTCATACTAGTGCTAAAGGATGACTTCCAATACAAGGGGAAAGGCACTTGGAGATTAAACGACTCCCTACTGAATGATGAGAAATTCACCGCTACCATTGAGACTGAACTCATAAACTACTTTAAATTTAACACGGTCCAAGAGACAGTGGCCTCCACTGTTTGGTCCGCACATAAGGCGGTGCTTAGAGGCCTGTTTATAAAAAGAACTTCACACATTAAACGAATCCAAGATTCCGCACTATTAGAATGCCACACGCAGATAGCACGACTCTCGGCAATAAACAAAACGCAGCCCACCGTAGCAACAGGGAAGGAACTCACCCACCAATATGATAAACTGAGAGATTTGACAGCAGAAAAAACTAGGAGACTGCTCCATAAATTAAGGGCTACAGCCTATCATCAGAGCGGTAAAGCTACTAAACTGTTGGCAGCAAGATTACGCAACAACTGCAATGTACAAAAGATAGCACACCTTATAAATGATAGGGGTAAAAAAATATTAAACCCCAATGACATTTCTCAAACCTTTGCGAGATTCTATGCCAAGTTGTACAACTTACACCTTCGGACTGATACATACAGCCCAACTGTAGATAGCATCAACAAATACCTCAACCAGACACATTTGCCGCAAATCACCCCTGAACAAGCCACAGCACTCCAGCAACCCATAACCTTAACTGAAGTCAGTGCAGCCATCAAGTCCTTGCCCTTGGCAAAATCACCCGGGGCTGATGGTTTCACCAACATATATTATAAGAAATTTGCAGACACATTGGCACCCCACCTATTACGAGTCTACCAACAAGCCTCCCTGTCCGGTTCCCTGCCCCCGGAGATGCTGCTGGCCACGATTATCACCATTCCCAAACCCGGTAAACCCGCAGATGAATGCAAGAATTTCCGTCCGATCTCCCTCCTTAATACGGACGCCAAAATCTATGCTAAAATAATCGCAAACAGATTGAGCGGCTTACTGCCAGGACTGATCTGCGATGACCAGACAGGGTTCGTCAAGGGGAGACAGGGCTCGGACAATACGTACAAATTGATGCATACACTGGAGCAGCTCCGGAGGCCTAGCCGGGGGGGTCTGCTATTAGCCTTAGATGCGGAAAAGGCGTTTGACCGCCTCGGCTGGGCCTTCTTGAGACAAGTTCTAGCGAAATTTGGTTTCCCCCAACAGACCATCACCCAAATATTTGCACTATATTCAGCTCCCAAAGCCAGAGTTCTACAAGCCGGGTTCCTTTCGGACCCTTTTGAGCTGTCTAATGGGACCAGGCAGGGATGCCCACTGTCTCCCTTGCTATATGTGTTGGCCCTGGAGCCGCTTTTGGTTGCAATAAGATCTCATCCCAATATTACAGGTATCCAAATCGGATCTAGAGAAGTTAAAATAAGTGCTTTCGCGGATGACATCCTTCTCTACATAACTAGGCCATCTGAATCCCTACCTCATATCATGTCCCTTATACAGGACTATGGGGCACAATCTTACTATTCCCTTAATACCTCCAAAACCCAAGCACTTAGTATTGGTGTACCGGTTAGCGAACTGCTAGGCCTAAAGGGAATGTACCCCTTTGAATGGCGAAAACATGACATTACCTACCTTGGGCTCCTATTTTCTAAGAAACAAACGGAGCTTTATACGGGCAATCATGTTAGAATTTGGAGGGAGTGTATCTTACAACTTAAACGATGGTCCCCCCTTTATTTAACATGGACGGAAAGGATTATGGCACTGAAGATGTCTATCCTTCCCAAATTACAGTATATTTTTAGAACTCTCCCGATACCCGTCCCGCACTCCTTTTTCAAACAGGTTCAAAAGGATGCGGATAGCTTTATTTGGGCGGGTTCTAGACCAAGAGTGATCAGGAAACTCTTACAAGCTCCTAAAAAGCTAGGAGGGCTAGGACTACCTGATGTGCAGGCCTACTATCACGCATCCATATTGTCCTCATTGCTCCCCCACCACACAGACGAGACACCCCCTCAATGGGTGGAGATAGAAAAACACTTGCTGAAGCCTTTCTCGCTACCCAACATTATGTGGCTTCCGAAAGCCTATCGCCCGTCCTTGCCACTCCCATCTGACTTAATCGACTTAAAGCTACAAATATGGGATAGACATAGATCAACACTTAGCTCTCCCACTAAACTCTCCTTAGCAATGCCAGTGGCTGCCCTCCCGTATTGCATACCTACCTTCCATGCCAACCCTTGGATAGAAAACAAGCTAACGCACCTGTATCATATCCTCCAACATGGGGCACTAAAGGCATTCTCCACATTGAGAGACACAAATAAACTCCCTCTAACCTCGCAATTCTCATACATACAGTTAAGTTCATTCCTCCACAGACCAGGGAACACTGGAGAGAAACAGCTAACGGAAATGGGACAACCCACGCTGTGGGAACAAATATGTATAAATGGGTCTATGCCACTAGCATGTAAACCGACCTCCATGTGTTACCGACTCATAGCTGATACTATGTCATTTCCTACTACCACCATAGCGCGACAATGGAATGTAGACCTGGGAGAGTCTATCTCCCCCACACAATGGAATACCTTATTTCAAGACATTAACCAGCTACTTACATCCACCTCCCTAGTGGAACAACAACGTAAGACTGTGTATAGATGGTACATGGTACCCACACGTCTCCATAAATTCTACCCTAACAGCTCCCCCATCTGCTGGAGATGTGGGTTAATGAGAGGCGATGTCCTCCATATATGGTGGCACTGTCCAACCCTTAAACCGTTCTGGACAGAGGTTCATTCATTCCTGCGCAGCCTGACAGACACCTCTATACCGTTCACGCCCCAGGTGTGTATCACACTACTCCTTCCACCCGGAACTCCAAGAGCTATGAGAAAACTCATGTATCATACTCTCATCTCCGCTCACAAGGAGATCGCAAGAACATGGAAATCTAATGTATGCCCGTCCTTCTCCAAAATTTTAGCTGCGCTGATAGAGCAAAGAGCATACAAGGGAGCATACACTAAGTTGTGGCCTCCATCTCGGACCTCTGTAAAGGCATGGGAGATTTGGGACACATGGAGATCGGGTCAATTGAGTTAATCCCGGTTGAAGGGAAATATGGATATTATGTATAAATATGCACATTGTCTATCATTATCCATTATTCATCTGATCATTACTGGCTGTTCGGCAATGTAAGAACAATTGTTGTACAAATTCTATGCACATCGCAAAATATATTCTGCTACCCCCTTCCCCCCCCCCCCTTTTCTTCTGTATCCTCTCCCCCGTTCACTATCTATGTCGTCGTTTACGACATAAAATGCCAATAAATATTGTCAAATTTAAAAAAAAATGAAGTGTCGTCTCGTTCTTGGGGGGAATTGGATTGTAAACTGACTGCCAAGAGTGTAAGCGGATTGTATGCTTTTCTTGTTCAGCTGTTCCAGTTCGGAGTGTTATTTCGTATCCAGATCGGGAGTTTGGTGTTCTGCAGTAGCTGTGCCTGTCTCTAGCAAAGGGGATTATCGCCTAAACGGATTTTATTCCCTTTTATGCTGAAACGGTCCGTTACAATTGGTGGCAAGCGGCGGGATCGTTCCTACAACCAGAGGGACAGCTACAGACAACACCATTCCTGGATTACAAAGTGAGGGCAACGCCAGTACTCGTACAGCGCCCCTATCTACAAAGGAAACCAACTTCAGCAGAGCAAGTATGGCACCCAGCTACACTCAGGAGGCGTTTGACAAAGAGTATGCCTCGCGGATGGCTTTCGTTACATTTGTCCCCTCTGAGAAATTCATGCAGTGGGTAAGGAGCCAGGTCGACGAGTACCTGCGGTTCATGGCAGATCCAGCCAAGGGTATCGGTCGCCCTATCCGGCGACAGAGTGCGTTTCAGGGGCTCAAAGGTGTACCCCAGGGAGCTGATGGTGTCGTCCATCCTCCCCAGCGGCCGTGTGTGTCCCAGGGAGCCGAAGGTGCAGTCCTTCCTCCCCAGCGGCAGGCTGAGTTACAGGGGGCAGAGGTAGTTGTTCCTGCCCCCCAGCAGCAAAGTTATATGCCAAGAAGGCAGTGTGAAGTGAAGGGAGAGGAGAGCAGCGTCCTCTCTCCCCAGCGGCAGTGTGTACCCCAGGGAGCTGATGGTGTCGTCCATCCTCCCCAGCGGCCGTGTGTGTCCCAGGGAGCCGAAGGTGCAGTCCTTCCTCCCCAGCGGCAGGCTGAGTTACAGGGGGCAGAGGTTGTTGTTCCTGCCCCCCAGCAGCAAAGTGATATGCCAAGAAGGCAGTGTGAAGTGAAGGGAGAGGAGAGCAGCGTCCTCCCTCCCCAGCGGCAGTGTGTGCCCCAGGGAGCTGATGGTGTCGTCCATCCTCCCCAGCAGCAGTGTCTGTCCCAGGGAGCAGAAGGTGCAGTCCTTCCTCCCCAGCGGCAGTGTGTGTCCCAGGGAGCAGAAGGTGTCGTCCTTCCTCCCCAGCGGCAGTGTGTACCCCAGGGAGCTGAAGGTGCCGTCCTTCCTCCCCAGCGGCAGTGTGTGTCCCAGGGAGCAGAAGGTGCCGTCCTTCCTCCCCAGCGGCAGTGTGTACCCCAGGGAGCTGATGGTGTCGTCCATCTTCCCCAGCGGCAGTGTGTACTGCAGGGAGCAGAGACAGTCCGTCTCGCACCCCAGCAGCCGGACAAGAGAATGAAAGGGGAGACAGCTGGTCCCCCTTTCCACCAGCAGAGAGAGTGGCAGGGAGAGGAGCCTGCTAACCCCCCTCCCCAGCGGCAGTTTACCGTCCAGAGAGAGGAGCTTGTTACACCCTCTCTCCAGCGGCAGCCTAATCCACCAAGGGGAGATGTTAAGCCCCACATCGGTGCAGATGGGACCGTAGTCTCTGCACTTACAGCACCAGGGGTAGGGACGGTCGGTCCTGTCCCCCAGCCACAGAGCGATATATCTAAAGGGGAGACAGTCGGTCTCCAGCAACCAGGCTCCCACCAGACTACTCCCGTGGTAGTGCTGGCAACAGGACAGAGTACTGCTGGTCTCTGCCCCCTCAGCAACCCACCAAGGCAGCCTACCAGTCCCCCTCACAGCCGTGGTGAGGCACCTGAACCCAGACAAGATTCTCCCTCACCCAGAGGTAGTAACTGTTTATTATGGGTGGGCTGCTCTACTACTTCTGTTTTGTGGGTGGGTTGCTGGACTAACCAGGGCACTGACCGGCAGGAGGTCAGATACCCTGTTAGTCTAATTGGTAAAGGGGAGAATTGTGGCGAAACCAACTTCGCCACTGTGGACTGGAGAAGCCTGGTTGCTAGCCTCCTGCCCTGCGACTATGGCCCTGGACATATTGTACTGTAAAAACTATATTTGGGCATGTAATAATTTATATTGCTGCTACTGGCCCTTTAAAATCAGCGATGGACATATTGGGACTTTTGGGACTAATGTCCCTTTAAGACTTTATAACATATCACAGTAATACTGTCTTAAATATTATGTAGGTATTTATGTGTTCAGTTAAACTGGGGATATGTAGAAATGTGTGTTTTATGTGTTAAATGTATCAGTATGTAATTTTATGTCTTTTACTGTCTTTTTGCAACCATGTGGTTAATGGAGTCTGACTCTAGTCCTAGATAATTGGATTACTTCTCCAATTATCTCCAGGGCAGAAGGGAGGAAGCCGGGATGCATTGTGGGGGATGTTTTACTTCTGTTTGAGCCAGATTGTGCCATGCTGCAAGCCAGGGCCCAAAAGATACTTTTAGTAACTTTTGAACCCCTGGTCTGATTCATGCAATTTTTGAGTATGTTGTTCCCCCGAATGGATTGATTGTGAATATGTATTTTTATGCGAATATGATGTATGGTTTTGAAGTTACAGATATTGTGTAAAAGTTATGTTTTAAACTGTATAATAAGTGGATTATCTCTCAGGCTTAGGGGAGGGGATGTGTGGGTTGTACCATATCTCGGATTGGTTATTTTATGCCTCCCCCTGGGTGTGGCCTGTATGTGGATTATTGTAATAAAAGCCAGGCTGGAGGAGCCAGTCCAGAGTTCCTGTTTAACCCTCAAAATGAAGTGTCGTCTCGTTCTTGGGGGGAATTGGATTGTAAGCTGACTGCCAAGAGTGTAAGCGGATTGTATGCTTTTCTTGTTCAGCTGTTCCAGTTCGGAGTGTTATTTCGTATCCAGATCGGGAGTTTGGTGTTCTGCAGTAGCTGTGCCTATCTCTAGCAAAGGGGATTATCGCCTAAACGGATTTTATTCCCTTTTATGCTGAAACGGTCCGTTACATCGCCTACCTGAGATTGTCAAGATATCTACATATTCTTAGACGGGGATTGTTCCGTCCAGGCGTGTAAACAGCTGAACTCTAAGTTAGCTCTGGGCAATGTGAGTGTGGATTATTCCTGATATCTATCCACGCACCCTCTATACTATGACATACTGCACTATTATCATTTTATGTTTTGTTTTCTTTGAGTTCAACTACATAAGAGACCATAATTACTACTTCTGTGTACATATATATATGTATATATATATATATATATATATATATATATATATATATATATATATATATCCACATCTGTATATATCTAGGGTGCTGTTTCCTCCCTTCTCTATATATATTCATTTTAAAATACACTTAGAAAGAATTTACAAATATATGTAGTAAGGCCTTTTGGCCTGTGTTTGTGGGAGGGGCGTATGACACACCCCTTCCCTACTTAAGGGACACCCCTTACCTGGCTCCATACCTTCGAGGTCAGCGTTGCATCATGAATCCACTTCCGGTTCACGGACGGCGCCATCTTGCTTTCAGAAACCCGCGTTTTTCTTCGGTGTCAGCTGTGTCCAGGAAACTCCTTACAGGTCTCTCCACGGCCAGCCACGCACAAAAAACCCGGTCTTCTTCGCTGATCGAGTCCTCTGGACTTCTAAAACGTAAGTCCGTCGCCCGGATCACTTCCCACGGCGTCGCAATAATTTTCAGCCTCACTTTACGGCCACACGCTTTACGGCCAAAGTCTCAGGCAAATTAACCCTCCGGTTTCCGGAAACCAAGTAATAAGTATGTAGCATTCCTATGCTTTATTTTTCCCTCCTTTATTTCAGTTTGTTTCTATTTTGTAAGTTTTAGTACCTGATAGTAGGATTATTCATTTTCATACAGATTATAGTTTATTAAATACCAGTCTGTTTTATATACATATAACGATTTTAGCATGTATTTCATAATTTATGCTGTCACATTAATTATACCTAGGTTAGGGCTCATGTATTATTAGTTCATGATATTATCCTGGTATACATATACATAGTTTTGCTTGAACACTTTACTTTTTGTGTACCTTCCATTTACACTTAGGAATTTGTTTTAAACAAACGTTTTTTTTTTTTTTTTTTTCCTCTCTCTCCTCCCTGTTTAAACACACCATGTACACTTTTCATTACATGGCACTTGTCATATGCTGACTTTTCTTTATGTACTCAAATTACATACACTAGAAACTCAGATAATTAATCAGGAATAGGTATAATGTGTATATATATGTGATAAAGTTTTCTCTAAATTAATTGTGTATATTACGTTGTCACTACCATGTACACCCGTTTACATGGCACCTACATTTCCTGACCTTTCTGCATATACTCAAACGATATATCGTGTATACAGAACACGGTCCCAACATCTCACACTTTCAGGTTTGAATCACACTTTTGGTTTAACCTCTCATACGTCTACCTTTCTGCATATGGTCAATTTTCATAGTTTAAACTCATACTCCCTGCACTACGATTATTACAGTAGCACGGCCATATATATATTTTAAATTTGGTCACCAGGTATACACATTATATGTAGACATATACGTATACATACTAGCAGGTACGTAAGCCTGCTCACGTGTCACATACGTTCTCCCTAAATAGGACGTAGAGTACTGGCAGTTAGGGGTATAGGCCCAAATAGGTATCTCCCCTCTTGGCATACCGCCTATAGTTTAGAGGTCCGCGAGGCCAACACCCCGCCTCAAACGTTTCGGAGGCATACACCCCTCGAGCCACACGTTAGTTAGCCGCCTCGCAAAGTTTAGAGAGGGCGTCACCTGTCACTCCCTTCCCCTGTTTTTCTTTTATTGTCACCGAGAGGCCTACGAATTCCTGCCACTACATGGGTGGCCTCAATATTCCCTCGCGCCAACGCATAGATAGAGCCTCTCATAGCCACTTGGCAAATAGCAGGGCCTCACCTGTCACCAAAGGACAAGATTAATTTTTTCGCCTCACACGGCATAATTAGCCCGCCAGTACATCCCCTGGGTTTCAACACTAACGGTATATTTTCTCATCTAGTATGTCTCAAGAAGGGGTAGAGGATTTCTCCATCCCGAGCACTCCGGCTAGACCAAACTCCCCACCACCGGAAGAAGACATGGCTAGTCCTGCATCATTCAGGTCCTGGACAATCCCTCGCATAACTAACGAACTCAGGAGGCGACACATTCCTTTCCCCGCGACTGCCAGGAAAGCGGAACTATACAAACTGTTGCACACCTCAACTGATAACTCTGATGCAGGGGAAGGGACTAGCCAGTCTAACCCGACAGATATACATGGCATGCTTACATCCCTCATGTCATCCATGGGCAAGGTAAACTCCAGGCTGGAGAAACTGGAATCGGTCACCACAGCCCTTACCTTGGCTGGGTCAGTCACTGTGACCCCTCCGCCACTGGTCGAGTTGCCACTAGTTTCTCCAGCCACCACCTCTGACGAGCAGGAGGTTAACCCTGCCCATATGATACCTGAGCACCTTAAGAAAGACATCCTGGAAGGTAAAGATGTCAACTTAGCTGCACTACTAATTGCCTCCCAGGATGTGGTGGAGCATAAAACTTATGCGTATGAGGATATTTCTGTGGTGGTAAAGTCCAGGGATGCACGCCTAAACAGGAAACTCACCATCCCGGAATTTGTGTTGGCTTTTGGCATCTACCGGGATGTCATATGTGCCGTTTACCCACACAGGCGTGAGGAATTTGACATGTATATGCACAAGCTGGTGGACCTGGGCAATAAATATGGTGGATCGGCATTCTACGATTACCATAGATCTTTTTCTGCAAAAGTGTCAGGCGCCTTCTCACAGTACGGGACAAGGTCCAACTGGAGTAAGATAGACACAGTGATTTTCTGCAGACACTTTGCAGGGCTAAGGACACCGGCTTGTGCATACTGCTCCTCCATGTCTCATTCGGCAAATTTTTGTCCCACCACTGCTAACGAGCATACCCACGTGCAAGGACCTAGCTCCGCTGGTCCTACGGAGAAAATAGCTAAAGACAAACTGGGTAGACCTATCAAGTTTCTGGGCAAATCCCAGATATGTAATAACTTTAATGTTGGTACATGTAATTACAGCGGTTGTCGTTTGTTGCATATATGCTCAAAATGTTTCAGGGCACATGCAAAAATCATGTGTCCCAATAAAATGTATCCCAAACAGTACCTAACGTCTATCAACATATCCCTACTTGCGACATTTCTGTCACAGCATCCATCTACACATTTAGTAGATTTCATAATCTCTGGTCTATCAGAAGGATTCCACACAGGTATCATACATATGCCTTCAGGAATCCTGGAATGTCCAAATCTACAATCCGCCCAACACAACCCTACAGCAGTTGACACACTCATAGCTAAAGAAGTGTCAGAAGGTTTTTTATTGGGACCTTTTCAATCCCCTCCTTTCACTACATGGAGGACAAACCCTATCGGGGTTGTCACAGGAAAATCTTCCAACAAGCAGAGACTTATTATCGATTTGTCGGCACCACACACCTCTACCACTCCCAGCCTCAACTCCTTAATACCATCGGAGGAATTCTCCCTGCAATATCCCACTATAGACCACGCCATTACGGCTATCTTACAGGCAGGAGTCGGTGCATGGCTCAGTAAGACCGACATAACAAATGCATTCAAACTACTACCAATCCACCCCACACTGTGGCACCTACATGGCATCAAGTGGGAAGGGAACTACTACTTTTTCTCACGACTAACTTTTGGTTCTAAAAGTAGTCCAGCCATATTTGACACATTTGCCGAAATCCTATGCTGGTTACTACTCAATATATCCAGATGCCCTACAGTCATACATTATCTGGACGATTTCTTAATGGTCGAGGAGAATTCTTCCCCTCCCACTAGCCTGAAAGAGACTGTCAGCCTATTCAACCAGTTGGGGGTCCCAGTCTCCCCTACCAAGACCGAAGGCCCAGATACCATCATCACTTTCCTGGGCATCATGCTAGACTCAGCCAACATGCAAGCTAGCCTACCACGCACCAAGGTAGAAAACATTCTGACAAACATCAACCTCTATATACAACTACGCACTTGCAATCGCAAAGAATTACAATCTTTACTGGGGTCACTCAATTTTGCCATGCGTATTATACCTCAAGGCCGTGCTTTCATATCACGTCTCCTCAGCATGTTCCCACGGTTTCTACATGATGCACACAGATTGACCCTAGATACCCAAGCCACGGCAGACCTTCTCATGTGGAGAAACTTTTTAAACTCCTGGAACGGGAAAAGCATGTTCCTCCCTCAATTGTCTGACACTTCTCCTACTGTTTGGACAGACGCGGCGTCTACCACAGGTTTTGCAGCAATTTTTGGGAACGAATGGCTTTGGGGTAGCTGGCCTTCAGAGGTGCAGGACCTGGAGTGTTTTTTCTCTACCTCAGCTCTTTTCGAGATATATCCCATCGTGGCGGCTGCCGTGGCATGGGGACATCTATGGACAGGTTCATCAGTCAGGTGTTACTCAGACAACCAAGCAACCTGTTCCATTATCAACAAAGGTCGCTCCAACTCCCTTACTATCATGAGATTTTTGAGGAAACTCACTTGGTTGGCAGCATGTCATAATTTTTTCTTGCACTGTGTTCATATTCCAGGTATTTGTAACGAAGCAGCTGATAATTTGTCTCGTTTTAAATTCCAGGCCTTTCATCAACTTCTCCCATCAGCCGCGCTCACAGCCACGGCCACTCCACTGTTCCATCAGCTAACAATGGACTAGACGTTATCATGCAACATTGCAGAACTTTGTCCCAACTAGCTCTATCTACAAATACCAGGAAAACCTACAACAGAGCTTTCAGTTTATTCAAAAGATTCCTGTTGGAACACAACATATTACAACCATTCATCATGACATCTTTTTTAGGTTTTGCCTCTTTTTGCCACCTCAAACTCAAACTTTCTTACAACACAATCAAACTATATCTTACAGGCATCCAACATCACATGCTGACCTTACAACCCAACAACTCAAGTTTCATGTCATCATACCAAATCAAGAACATCCTTAGGGGTATACAAAGATCCGAACCCCCGCATACAGCACAGAGGCTTCCTATAGATTTTCATATCCTTAAGAAATTATCACAACTACTAGATCTAAAACCCTTCTCCTTCAACACAACACTAGTCATCAAAACAGCTATTTATGTGGCTTTTTATGGGTTTCTGAGACCTAGAGAGTTTACCGCCATCAATACAACACAATCCACTCACCTACTGCTTCATTCGCACTTAACCAAACACATGGACTATTATATCCTGACACTACCTCATTCAAAAAACAGTCAACACGCTCCACCCGTAGAGGTTAAATACTATCCGACTCACAACAGTTGGTGCCCCGTCCAAATACTGGACTCTTATACAGAGAGTCTCAAGGCACCACCATCACAACCACTTTTTGTTCTACGAGGTTCAGTTCTCACTACTACCAACTTCATGACCCACGTTAGGTCATTACTAACACAGCTGGGACTCAAGCCAGCTAACTATTCAGGCCACTCCTTCCGCATAGGAGCGGCCTCCACAGCCTCCAGTGTTAACATACCGGTTCATGTTATCAAGACACTGGGGCGCTGGAAATCATCCGCTTACACACGGTACATTCCTAACCCTGTACAAGAAGTAAGGAATGCTTTTCAGAACATGTCTTGTTAAGTTGTATATTGGTAGTTTGTATTAAAATGTTGAAACTTCTATTTTTGCCCTCTTTATTTTCAGGCCTACCTCATCGTCGGTTTCGGCACACCACAACCGACTTGCTACTTTTATACCATCCTACACTTATTAGGTCTTATTTCTCTTTGCCATCATGAGCCCTTCACACAAGTAGTAAGGCCTTTTGGCCTGTGTTTGTGGGAGGGGCGTATGACACACCCCTTCCCTACTTAAGGGACACCCCTTACCTGGCTCCATACCTTCGAGGTCAGCGTTGCATCACCCTCCCACCCACACCTCTTTATCAACTCCTTTTTCTTACATTTCTTCTTGGTAGGCCCTCTTTATTTTCAGGCCTACCTCATCGTCGGTTTCGGCACACCACAACCGACTTGCTACTTTTATACCATCCTACACTTATTAGGTCTTATTTCTCTTTGCCATCATGAGCCCTTCACACAAATATATATATATATATATATATATATATTTGTTTTTTAACGCATTTACATATTTATTTATTTTATATTATATATACATATATATATAATGATAATTATATGTATATTTAATCAATATAATTCTACATGTATTTTGATATTAATATATATATATATATATATATATATATATATATATATATATATGTATATATAATTATATATATATATATTCATTTTAAAATACACTTAGACAGTGTATGTGTATTTATGTGTATGTATGTGTATGTGTAAATATATACTTAGATCATATATATAACAAATATATATATATATGATCTAAGATATATAAAATTGAATTTTAAACTGTTTTAATTTTTTTTTCAGGCAACAGGGGGAGTACAGGTAATTTTTTCAGGCAACAGGGGCAGTACAGGTAATCAGGGCCGGACTGGGAGAAAAATTCGGCCCGGGCATTTTTTTATCCCAGCGGCCCACTAAGAAGGGGGCGGGTCAGAGGAGGTGTGTTTTGTCATCACTAATGACAAGCACGCCCCCTCTCAAAGTGAGCATGTTGGTTCAATGCTCTTCCAGGGCAGACCATGCGCAGAGCTCTGCTGAAGAGCTCTAGCATGAGAAAAAAAAAACTGTATTTGTTCTGCACAGTGCAAGCAAATTTAATAACATGCTTGCACTGTGTTTCCTTGCAACTTGTCTCTGGTGTCTCTATAACTGGATACCAGGAGACAAAAATGCCAGGAAAGAGTATTGTGCATGTGTTTGGAGTCTGCTTGTGGTATTGAGTGTGTGTAGAGTGAGCTGATTGTGGTGTGGTATTGTGTAATAAGGTTAGTTTTAGACATGTTGTGCCTGTGTTGTAATGTGATGCATATGTGGCTAGGGGCTGTAGAGAATGTATGTAAAGGGGATGTAGCATGTGTGCAAACAGGCTATAGAGTGTGTGTATAGGTGATGTAGTGTTTGTAGAAAGTGTGTGTTTAGGGGTGTAGTATGTGTTTGCTTACAAGGAATCTAGTGTGTGTGTGTGTGTGTGTGTGTGTGTATAGGGGATTCAGAGTGTATATGTTAAGAGTGTAGTGTGTGTGTGTGTGTGTATGTGTATAGGAGTCTAGTGTGTGTTTGAAGGCATAAAAGGCAATGTGCATGGCTGGTAATGGCCGACTTGGTGTATAATTGAATGGTTGTAGATCTAATAGGTCCGATAAGGATGAAAAACAGTAATTTTACTTACCGTAAATTCCTTTTTTCTTAGTATAGTGGCAGTACTTACAAGTGGGATGTTCCTTAGGATTCTGGACAAGAAGCTCCCCCTTCTTTAGAATTTAAATGCTGTGCTCCGCCTGCTGCCTCCATATAAGCTGTAACTCAGAGACACTCACCAGTAATACAAAAGAACCAAAACGGAGACCGAATGATGCATAGAATTTTATCTATTTGAAAGCGGAGGGAAAGCCAGTACTGCCACTATACTAAGAAAAAAGGAATTTACGGTAAGTAAAATTACTGTTTTTCCCTTCGTATAGTGGCAGTACTTACAAGTGGGATATAGCAAGACCCCTGCAAACAACAAAGGGTGGGAACTCAGCAGGCCACAGCATGTAGCACCTTACGCCCAAAGCAGCTTCAGATGATGAGAATACGTCCAGCCTACAATGCTTGATAAAAGTATGTAAGGAAGACCAAGCAGCAGTTTTGCAGATGTCTTCAGGTGAGGCGGCTGCTCTTTCAGCCCAGGAGGTCGTCATAGCTCTAGAGGCACGAGCCTTGAAAGGGAAACTAAGGGGAATCCCTTTGGATTGATAAGCCAACCTGATTGTATACGTTAGCCATCAGGCCGAAGAGGGTCCTGAGACAGCACAACCCCTGTTAGCGCCATGAAAGAATACACATAGGTCTAAGGATCTAATCCCTGAGTCATCTGAAGACAGATTTTCAGGGATCTTCCAACATCTAGGAGATGTCACATTCTTTCTAGATCCGACGTAGGAAAATGATAAAACCCCGGTAGGACAATAGGTTGGTAATTGCAGCACCAGAAGAAACCTTAGGCAAAAAAGAAGGCTTGGTGTGCAGGACCACCTAGTCGCGATGAAAAAGGTGAATTCCGGAGAGAAAGAGAGAGCTCGGATCACACCTACTCAACTAGCAGAGGCGATAGGCACCCGGAAAACCGTCTTGAAGGTAAGAAACTTGATATGAACCTCCAGTAAATGTTCAAATGGTGGTTCACAAAGGGCTCGAAGCACCAGACAGATCCCAAGTAGGGAAAGGTACTACTTAGGAGGCCTCTTAAGCCTTATGGACTTAAGAAATCTTAGAAAAAGCAGGTTTGAGGCAAAGCCACGAACCAGGAAGTGATTTAGAGCTGAAATCTGGCCTTTGAGCGAAAACTCCCAGGCCGGCTTCAAACCCATCTTGCAAAAAAGAAAGACTTTCCGGGATAGAGGCTTTGGCCGGATCCAACCTCGAAGTGAACACCAGGTTCTGAACTTCATCCAAACTCTGAAATAGATTTACGAAGTGGACCAGCGGACAGAAGACAGCAACACATCACATAAAGGTCAGAGAGACCATGGCCTTGAAGGATCACCCTTGCAGCAACCATGCAGTCAGGTGAAAAATATCCAGAGTTTCCACGGGGAGAGTCACATTCTCCAATATTTGAGAAGAGACTGGAGATGCTAACGTGAGATTGTCAAGTTTTCCACTTCCGAAAACCAACTCCTGTTCGGCCAGAAGGGCAGGACTGCCAATTACTTGCCTTCTTCATCTTACTTATGAACAATCCGTGGTATAAGAGCGACAGGAGGGAAAACATAAGCCATGTCGAAGGTCCAAGGTATCGATAGACCGTCTAGGACAACTGGGTACTCTCCTGAATGGAGAGAAGCAAAACATTGAACTTTCCTGTATCTCCTTGTGGCAAACAGGTCTATCTCCGGCCTGCCGAAGCGTGAACCCAGCGCCCAAAAAATTTAGCTTGACAGTGCCCAGTCTGCCTGAGACCAAAGTCTACGGCTGAGGCCGTCTGAACTAACTTTAGAGACCCTCTGACATGGATAGCTGATATAGCGAGAAGATTCGCTTGAGCCCAAGACATATGAGATAGCAGAGCTCTTGAAGAGCTTTTACCTTCGTGCCACCCTGGCGAAAAAAACCACTGTAGTGGCGTCGTCCGACTGAATCCTCATAGCCTGATTTGTGATGGCTGAACGGAAGGAAACCAGTGCCTTCCAAACAGCATTAAACCCTGAAACTTCAGGAAGCGCCTGACTCCACTCCGTTCCAAGACCCTGACGGAACTGAGAAGCTAGATGGGCGCCCCAACCCATCTGGGAGGCATATGTGGATATCATAAACCATTGTTTCTGAGCAAACGATAGGCCCTTTGAGATTTTGCTTCTGTGTTTCCACCAGTTCAGGAGTCCTTTCACCCTTTTGGATAGGTGGAAGGAGAGTCTAGATCTTCCTGTTTTCGTGTCCATTGGGAAAGGATGTCCGATTGCAATGGTTTTGCTTCTGCCTTTGCCCAGGCCACTGCTGGGATTGCAGAAGCGAGGAGGCCTAGAACCTCATAGCATCTCTGATTGAACTTTAAAAATCCTCATTTGTTTCACTAATGGTAGAAAAAGAGAGAGGGACTGTGAATTTCCTCTAAGACCCAAGAACTCTAGACTTCGTGACGCAGTCAGCTTGCATTTTTCCAGGTTCAGGATCCAACCGTGATCTCTTAAAATCTTCATTGTAATCGTGAGATGAAGATTTAGCAGTTGTCTTTATTGGGCCTTCAGGAACCAAACGTCCAGGTATGGAACAAATCGAGATACCTTTCAGACGTAAAACCACTGCTATGGATGCCAGGATTTCCGTAAAAGCTCGAAGAGCTGAGGACAGGCCAAAGGGAAGAGTTTAAATGTAAATGGAGAATCCTTCGCTTTCTTGAAACAAGAATGCTTGGGCACTTCCGGATTTGAACCCAGGACCTCTCGCACCTGAAGCGAGAATCATACCACTAGACCAACAAGCCAGTGTTGCTAGAACCGCAAACCTGAGAACTTCCGGTTAGATTCTGAAACCGGTACCTGGAGATAAGCATATTTAAACCAACTCCGCCATGTAATCTCCCTTTGTAAAAATGTGTGTCAAAAGACAAAATACGTTCCATACGGAACTTCTGTCATGTAAGCAGGTGTTTACAAGATTCCATCTGGTATTTGAACCAGAAAAAAAGGCGTGAGTAAACTCCCTGAAATACTCAACGTTTGGGTACCTCTCTACCACATTTCTTAAAGAAGAAGAGAATTCGTTTACTCTTGATGGATAGCTTGACCGTAGGAAGGATGGACGTGGTTTCGATGAAACTTAATTCTGTAACCTTCTGAAATGGTTCTTGTAATACACCTATGAAGCACTCTTTCCCAGTCTTGGGTGAAGAACCGAAGGCGTCCTCCCATCTTATGCCTCTCTACCACATTTTCCAAGATTTAAGGAGACATTGGGAAACCTTTAACCTTACCCTTGGTAGGTTCAGTTTCTTGTACCGCCGTCGTCACTTCTTTAATAAATTTCTTCAGCTCTTCTGGTGGAAACCCCTCCTCCACACTTGAAGTCAGGCTGGAAATATCCGAAGGCGAAGAGACGTCAGACACAGAAGGAGATCTATTCCTCCTACGCTGTGTGGGCAGTTTCTCCCGAATAGCTTCAAATGTCTGGGACAAATATTCCTGAAACCAGCCCAGGAAGGATGCCATATCAGTCTGCTCGGCTTTTACTAGCCGATCCGTTGCGCACTGATTGCATGTATTTTTGCGACATCCGTCAGGTAGAGGTAATGCACATTCCAGACAACATAAGTGCTTAGATTTACTTGTGGTGTTTGGAACAGAAGTTGACATCTTGTCTATATCTGTCTAATCTGGAGACATAGGACTTATTCTAGAAGCATGCATAAAAACAAAAGGTGAAAAAAAGGAGAGTTCAATAGTTAAACCTCACCTCAAATCACCTAAGATCCGTGTAGGAGGGCAGGTGACACGGAGAACCAGAACTGTACACCCACCCTTGGGGTCAGGAAGGTCCTGCACAGCCATGTATCCAAATTTAAAATTTGGCGCCAAACACCGTTTCGCGCATGCTCAGTAGCGTGATTCTGTGTTTGGTGGAACGCAAAGCCTCCCGGGCGTGCGTTCCACCGCTGTGCGCATGCGTAATGAGCAATGAAGGAGAACCGCCTGGGAACTCCGTCAGAAAAAACCACAAAAGACAGTACCCGGTCACGTTCCGTAACGCGAACCCGGAAGTACTGTTGCCGCTCAGTTCCCGCCCGGGAAACTATCGGGCACTCACCTCCCGGTCAGCAACCTGTGCTGAACGCACCAAATCTCCACCTGCACTGTGGGGGAACCTGTCCGTCCCGTTGCCGGGACAAGAAGAACTGGTGAGTGTCTCTGAGTTACAGCTTATATGGAGGCAGCAGGCGGAGCACAGCATTTAAATTCTAAAGAAGGGGGAGCTTCTTGTCCAGAATCCTAAGGAACATCCCACTTGTAAGTACTGCCACTATACGAAGGGAAAAGTTGGATGGCTATTGGTAATCTCTGAAAGTATCATGGGGGAATGGATTCCTGAAAACCTCTGAGTATATTCTTGTCTGGTATGATAGCATGAAGTTATGGTAGTTTTGGCCATAGGTTATCCTGTGTTGTTGAATGCCTGTAAAATATATAATTAATGGTGTGTGAGATAGTTTAAGGTGGCAAAAAGAAGCAAAACCTAGGAGAAATGTTATGACACAGGTTGAGCTATGTTGTGTTCCAATGAGATTCTTTAAGCCAGGTAAAAAGCTGTGTTATGCATTCAGACAAGTATGGGACGAAAGTGCTAGGTGGGATAGTGCATGCTATGCTGCATGAGTATGTCTAATCCATGATTTTGTCTCTGGAACGAAAGAGTGGCTGTGACTGTATGGGCGGCTGTAGGAAGCGTATGATGAACATGCCTGGAATATAAATGAGACAATTGTCGGCAGGGATGTATACCCCCGTCCGGTACATGAAAGTGAAATGTGATAAGTGGCCAACCAAGTGAGTTCCCCAGAAATATCATGACCTTATGGATGAGTAGTGGCGTTTGTTTATGATATGACATGTGCCTAGTTGTCTGAGTAACAACGGATTGATGACCCTGACCATGATTTACCCCATGCCACAGCAGCGGCTACAATTGGGAAGTTCTCCCAAAGGGGCTGAGGTGGTGGGAAAATTTCCAAACCTGGATGCCATGGCCAACAGTCTAGGGACATCCTCTGATCGTCATGTTGGAAGTGTGGAAAAAAGGGGAAAGTACTCTGGATGTGAAAGCGTGGTCTTGTGGTATTATTGGCATGGCAAAATTAAGGAACCTGGTAGGGATTGTAGTTCCTTGCAGTTGTAAGTACTAAGCAGGAGGTAGTGATTGATGTAGTTGAGAATGTTCCCTATTTGTCTTGTGGTAACTTGCGTGTATGGATGCCGACTCAAGTCATATGCCCAGTAATGTGATGATAGTGTCTGAGCCTTCTGTTTCTTATGGGGTACTGGGACGCCCAAGTGGTCAACCAGACTAAGCTGCCGTGAGGCTTCTAGTGAAAAATATGTTATCTTTGATCAACAAGAAGTCTTCTAGATAGTGTATGACTGTAAGGCCTCTGGATATGTTATCATAACCAGCACAGAGTATCTGCGAAATATCGATAGTAGGCTAATCTGTAGCTCGAAAGTTGAGCAGGGAAAGGATTGCCCAATTTATGCCATGTAAGTGCCAGTGTGTAGGGTAGATGGTAGCCGTTTACTGCGTTGATGATATTGGTCTTCCTTAATCAAGCTTCAACCCATGCTTGAGTGATAGCTGTAAAGGTAGATCAATGGTGTTGTATAGTAAGAAAACTCCTCGGAGGGTATGAGGGAGTTGAGACTTGGGGTAGCCGAGGTGTGTGGTGCCAATAAGGCTACGGTTAGTCTTTGTTTAAGGGAAGATTCCTTGTGACAATACCAATGTGTTTGTGTTTGGTGCCATGCTGTAAATGGTGGAGATTGGAAGACCCTTCTGCAAATCTTTGCTATGAGTGTGTTTACATCCAATGGTTTTGTTGTGCTGACTAAGTGAGGGCATGCTATATTCCTTGAAGGTGTGTTTATGATACCTGTATGGGAGCCCTTTGAAGCTCCAGAGCTTTAGTAAATCTACTACAAGTCTGGAAGGGTGATGAGTCAGTAGTGTTGAAAATGCATTAGTGTGTACAGATGGTGAGTACGTTATTTGTAAGTTGTATTGGGACACATGGTTTGTCATGTGCCCTGAACCATTTGAACATATATGCAACAGTCTATATGCAATGCAACTACTCATATCAATGGTCTCTGGTAGTTCAGAGGTGCTGGTACCTGGAGCCTGAGAGTGCTCGTCCATTTGTTTGGGACAAACTCCCTTCCGTATGGGTACCTGCACAAATAAACATCTCTACATATTCCAAAATGCCAACCCAACCAAGGGATGGTCAGTTCCCGATTTACCTGGAATCCCTGGATCTGACCATCACAGATACATCATCATACATATATATGCCTTGCTTCCCCAATGTGCTGGGATCATACGTGCAGGGTTAACGTCTTGTGTGTCATAAGAATTGATTGTACCAGGTAACCAAGTTTCGGTTGGTGCTGGTTGTAGAGTAGCGTGAGGCCCAGCCTTGTGAGGGCTGTGGTGACCAACTCGAGATTGCCAGTCTATCATAAATTATTATTTTTTATTTTTTTTGGGGGGGGCTCATGAGTTTATGAGTGAGGCTAGCATAGCCTGGGTGTCACCTGAGTTGATGTAGCTGGGCCTTCCCCTGCCTTCGTGTTGTCCGTTGATGTATGGAGGAGTTTGAATAACTCTGCTTTCCTTGCTGTAGCAGGGTAGGGGATTTGTCACCTCCTTAGGTCGGTGGTAATGTGTGGGATCGTCCAGGATCTGATTGCTGCTGGACTAGCAACATCTCCTCTGCTTGAAGGTGTATCAATTCTAGCCGGGGTGCTAGGAAGAGGTGATTCTTCACCATCTTTTGGAGAAATACTTAAATAACAATAAAGATTGCAATTATTATTTGTACCCAGGGTTCTTGTACTGGCTTGCTAGCTAAGCCGTAAGGCGAAACGATTAGGCTTGGTGTTTTTTTTTTTGGGTGACTGGTGAGGCCCTGCTAGTTGCCAAGTGGCTTGAGAGGCTCTATCTATGCTTGGCGCGAGGGGATTTTGTGTGGCCACTGAATGTTGTGGCAGGATGTTGGCCTCTCGGTGACAGTAACCAGAAAATAGGAAGGGGAGTGACAGGTGAGGCCCTCTCTATGATACAATGCGAGGCGGCTAGCTCATGAGTGGCCCGAGGGGTGTATGCCTCCGACGAGTGAGGCGGGGTGTTGGCCTCGCGGGACCACTAACCGAAGCATAATGCAGAGAAAAAAGGGGGTAATACCTATTGGGCCCTAGAACCCTAATTGCCAGTACACTATTACTATTCCAGGGAAGGTAAGAGATGAAAAACTACGTGAGCAGGTGTATGTACCTGGTAGTATGGTATTGAACCTGACAATCCGTATAGGTTTTTAGTAGTAACTGTAACCTGAATGGATAAAACCGTATGGCATAAGGAAATGTGGCATAGACCAAGCTTATCTTAATACGTACAGTATATGTGAAAAGTAAAGTGCCGTGATGTGTAAATATTAAACATCGTAGCCATACTGGTTAAATATGTATCAATCTTAACCCATTAAGTGCCGTATGTACAAGTGAAAAGGTGGTCTGTCCCCACCTTGTAAGTTGTATGTCCCCTTGCTAGGGGAAAGCCTGTTGTGTGAGCAGCGTGCTGTGAAAAATGTATGTGAACTATATTACCAGTTACGTATATACAGATGTGTCTGCTACTGTGTAATAATATATGTATTTATACCAGATGTTTGATATAGTACTTGCTATGTGAATTGTTGTATGTCTTATTTAATGGCAGGGGTCAGTGAACATGGTGTTGCAAAATGCAAGTGCACTGGAGATCTGCAGAGTGCCCTATAGGTGGCAGTGCAGTTGGATACTGATTGGTATGTGAAATGTTGTTTGTCTGTTGACCTATAGGTGTCAGTGTTTTGGTGTTTGTAAAACCCCATGAAAATTGGCAGTGTTGATAGAACCACTGTTGGTCTTGATGTGAAATGTAAATTATTGTGAATAAAACCTGAAGTTGAGCCCGTGCTGGAGTTTAATTTATGGTTATGTTTAAAACAATCTTATGTGTAATTTATATTGGCTGGTAAATTGTATATGACATGTGAAGACAGTTTTGCTGTTGACCAGTAGGGGTCAGAAATGCTGATTGTATGTTAAAATACCCTTTAACCCCTTAAGGACCAAACTTCTGGAATAAAAGGGGATCATTACATGTCACACATGTCATATGTCCTTAAGGGGTTAATCCTACCGTTTGACAGATAGGAGTCAGTATAAAAGCGAAAATGCTGTAGTTAGTTTGTTTGCTTATGAAGTGAAATAAAGTCTGAGAAGCCTGTAGTATACCGATTGACCGGTAGGGGTCAGCATGTAGGCGAAAATGCCATGGTTTATTGTTTTGTACATGAAAAGCAAAAATGTCCTAGAATCCTGTAGTACACCGAATGACTGATAGGGGTCAGTGTGTAGGTGAAAAATGCAGTGGTTTGTTAGTTTGTACATGAAATGCAATAATGTCTGAGAAGCCTGTAGTACACCGAATGACTGATAGGGGTCAGTGTGTAGGTGAAAAATGCAGTGGTTTGTTGGTTTGTACATGAAATGCAATAATGTCTGAGAAGCCTGTAGTACACCGAATAACCGGTAGGGGTCAGTGTGTAGGCGCAAATGCAGTGGTTCGTTGATTTGTACATGAAATGCGATAATATCTAAGAAGCCTGTAGTACACCAAAAGACCAGTAGGGGTCAGTGTGTAGGCGAAAATGCAGTTGTTCGTTGATTTGTACATGAAATGCAATAATGTCTGAGAAGCCTGTAGTACACCAAATGACCAGTAGGGGTCAGTGTGTAGGCGAAAATGCAGTGGTTCGTTGATTTGTACATGAAATGCGATAATGTCTAAGAAGCCTGTAGTATACCAAAAACCGGTAGGGGTCAGTGTGTAGGTGAAAATGCAGTGGTTTAGTTGTTTGTACATGAAAATGCAAAAAACGTCTAAGACGGCTGTAGTACACCAAATGGCCGATAGGGGTCAGTGTGTAGGTGAAAAATGCGGTGGTTGGTTGTTTTTTACATGAAATGCAATAATGTCTGAGAAGCCTGTAGTACACTGAATGACCGATAGGGGTCAGTGTGTAGGTGAAAATGCAGTGGTTCGATGGTTTGTACATGAAATGCAATAATGTCTGAAAAGCCTGTAGTACACCGAATGACCGGTAGGGGTCAGTGTGTAGGCGAAAATGCAGTGGTTCGTTGGTTTGTACATGAAATGCGATAATGTCTAAGAAGCCTGTAGTACACCCAAAGACCAGTAGGGGGTTTAAACGAATGATATGCTTGAACTTGCAATGGTTTTAGAACAGACTTAGACAAAATGCAGCCGTAAAGTGAGGACCTGACCCGTGCATGGTGCCGTGGGACTGATGCCTGGCGTAACGGGTAGGTCGACTTACAGTTTGTGAGTCACTTGGACACCATCCACGGTGATGGATTGAAGAAAGAAGGTGGTAGGCCAGAAAAGCCTGTGGCTGGATTCCTGACACAGCTCTGCTTAGAAAACCTCATGGAGTAATCAGGTAAAATGGCATCTGGATGACCCGGAAGTGGAAATCATTCTGCTGCTGACCTCAATCGATATGAGTCAAGTAAGGGGTGTCCCTTATATAGGGGAGTGAATTAATTTAAGCCCCTCCCACAAATACAGGCCAAACGGCCTTAATACATATGATCTAAGATATATAAAATTGAATTTTAAACTGTTTTAATTTTTTTTTCAGGCAACAGGGGGAGTACAGGAAATTTTTTCAGGCAACAGGGGCAGTACAGGTAATCAGGGCCGGACTGGGAGAAAAATTCGGCCCGGGCATTTTTTTATCCCAGCAGCCCACTAAGAAGGGGGCGGGTCAGAGGAGGTGTGTTTTGTCATCACTAATGACAAGCACGCCCCCTCTCAAAGTGAGCATGTTGGTTCAATGCTCTTCCAGGGCAGACCATGCTGAAGAGCTCTAGCATGAGAAAAAAAAAACTGTATTTGTTCTGCACAGTGCAAGCAAATTTAATAACATGCTTGCACTGTGTTTCCTTGCAACTTGTCTCTGGTGTCTCTATAACTGGATACCAGGAGACAAAAATGCCAGGAAAGAGTATTGTGCATGTGTTTGGAGTCTGCTTGTGGTATTGCGTGTTTGTAGAGTGAGCTGATTGTGGTGTGGTATTGTGTAATAAGGTTAGTTTTAGACATGTTGTGCCTGTGTTGTAATGTGATGCATATGTGGCTAGGGGCTGTAGAGAATGTATGTAAAGGGGATGTAGCATGTGTGCAAACAGGCTATAGAGTGTGTGTATAGGTGATGTAGTGTTTGTAGAAAGTGTGTGTTTAGGGGTGTAGTATGTGTTTGCTTACAAGGAATCTAGTGTGTGTGTGTGTGTGTATGTGTGTGTATATAGGGGATTCAGAGTGTATATGTTAAGAGTGTAGTGTGTGTGTGTGTGTGTGTGTGTGTGTGTATGTGTATAGGAGTCTAGTGTGTGTTTGAAGGACCCAGAATGTGTAGGAGATCTAGTGAGTGTGTGTTTATAACGGATTCAGAGTGTATATAGGGATCTAGTGTTTATATGTGTGTAGATGATCCAGAGTTGGGTAAGGGATCTAGTGTGTGTCTGGAATGTAATGTGTTTAGGGGTGCAGTATGTGTGAGGGGTGGTGTGTGTGTGTGTGTGTGTATGTGTATATATATATGTGTGTGTTTGGAACTATTGTGTATGTGTGTGGTGCAGTGTGTTGGGGGGGTTCTGTGTGTATGTGAGGGGTGCAGTATGTGTGCGTGATGGATGCTGTGTGTGAGGGGTGCTGTGTGTGAGGGTGCGGTAAGTGGTATGTGAGGGTGCGGTAAGTGGTGTGTGAGAGAATGCTGTGTGTGATGTGTGTAGGAATGTGGTGTGTGAGAGTGCTGTGTGTGACAGTGCTGTTTGTAATGTGTGTGAGAGTGCTGTGTATGATGAGTGTGAGAGTGCTGAGTGTGATAGTGCTGTGTGTGAGTGCTGAGTGTGATGTGTGTAAGTGTACTGTGTACGATGTGTGTGAGAGTGCTGTGTGTGATGGGTTAGAGAGTGCTGTGTGTGAGAGTGCTGTGTATGATGTGTGTGAGAGTGATGTGTGTGAGAATGCTTTGTGTGATGGGTGTGAGAGTGCTGTGTGTGATGGGTTAGAGAGTGCTGTGTGTGAGAGTGCTGTGTGTGAGAGTGCTGTGTGTCAGAATGCTGTGTGTGATAGTTGTGAGAGTGCTGTGTGTTATGTGGGTGAGAGTGCTGAGTGAGTGCTGAGTGTGATGGGTGTGAGTGCTGTGTGTGATGGGTGTGAGAGTGCTGTGTGTGATGGGTGTGAGAGTGCTGTGTGTGAGAGTGCCGAGTGTGATAGTGCTGTGTGTGAGAGTGCTGAATGTGCGAGTGCTGAGTGTGATGTGTGTAAGAGTACTGTGTGTGATGTGGGTGAGAGTGCTGAGTGTGATGGGTGTGAGAGTGCTGAGTGTGATGGGTGTGAGCGTGCTGAGTGTGATGGGTGTGAGAGTGCTGAGTGTGATGGGTGTGAGAGTGCTGAGTGTGATGGGTGTGAGAGTGCTGTGTGTTATGTGGGTGAGAGTGCTGAGTGTAAGAGTGCTGAGTGTGATGGGTGTGAGTGCTGAGTGTGATGGGTGTGAGTGCTGTGTGTGAGTGCTGTGTGTGATGGGTGTGAGAGTGCTGTGTGTGATGGGTGTGAGAGTGCTGTGTGTGATGGGTGTGAGAGTGCTGTGTGATGGGTGTGAGAGTGCTGTGTATGATGTGGGTGAGAGTGCTGTGTGTGATGGGTGTGAGAGTGCTGTGTGTGATGGGTGTGAGAGTGCTGTGTATGCTGTGGGTGAGAGTGCTGTGGGTGAGAGTGCTGTGGGTGAGAGTGCTGTGGGTGAGAGTGCTGGGGGTGAGAGTGCTGGGGGTGATGGGTGTGAGAGTGCTGAGTGTGATGGGTGTGAGAGTGCTGAGTGTGATGGGTGTGAGAGTGCTGAGTGTGATGGGTGTGAGAGTGCTGAGTGTGATGGGTGTGAGAGTGATGGTGTGAGAGTGCTGAGTGTGATGGGTGTGAGAGTGCTGAGTGTGATGGGTGTGAGAGTGCTGAGTGTGATGGGTGTGAGAGTGCTGAGTGTGATGGGTGTGAGAGTGCTGAGTGTGATGGGTGTGAGAGTGCTGTGTGTTATGTGGGTGAGAGTGCTGAGTGTAAGAGTGCTGAGTGTGATGGGTGTGAGTGCTGAGTGTGATGGGTGTGAGTGCTGAGTGTGATGGGTGTGAGTGCTGTGTGTGAGTGCTGTGTGTGATGGGTGTGAGAGTGCTGTGTGTGATGGGTGTGAGAGTGCTGTGTGTGATGGGTGTGAGAGTGCTGTGTGTGATGGTGTGAGAGTGCTGTGTATGATGTGGGTGAGAGTGCTGTGTGTGATGGGTGTGAGAGTGCTGTGTGTGATGGGTGTGAGAGTGCTGTGTGTGCTGTGGGTGAGAGTGCTGTGGGTGAGAGTGCTGAGTGTGATGGGTGTGAGTGATTGGTGTGAGAGTGCTGAGTGTGATGGGTGTGAGTGATGTATAAATGTTAGAATGGATTTTGTGTGTAGGGGGGGGGGTAAACAAATAAAATAACAGGCATTATGTCCCCTCCTCCCTTCTTACCTTTAGCCTGGGAGGGGGGGACTGGTTCCTGGGACTGGGAGGCAGAGTGGCAGTGTTCCCTGGTGGTCCTCGTGGTGAGTGAACTCTAGCCTGCGGGCTAGAGCTCACTCTCGCGAGATCCGGTCATTGCCATGGCAACGCTCCGGATCTCGCGAGAGGAACCCGGCGGAGCTGCAAGTTACAGCTCCGCCGGGTCCTCTCTCAGTGCAGGCTGTCTCCCTCCCTCTCTCCCCGCCGGCGGCCGCATTGGATAGCATGTGGGCCGGTGAGGGAGATCTTTGATCTCCCCACCGGCCCGACATGGAATACAGTGGGGCCGGCGCTCGGATAGTGCCGGCCCTGCATAAACCGGCAGGGGAAGTCCTGGGACCTTCCCCTGCCGGCCTCGGCCCCACGGCCATCGCGGCCCACCGGGCATTTGCCCGGTGTGCCCGATGGCCAGTCCGGGCCTGCAGGTAATTACATGGCCCAGGGTGGCCGGAATGGATGCAGGGGGACTCCCTGGGCTGCCAGGTGAGTCCCCACACCTCGATCGCCGGTGTTTAGAGTGTTCCTGCTTCTCACTGCTCCCTCACACACTCCCTCTGTAGTGAAGCTGGGCACTGGAATATGACGTCATATTTCAGCACCCGGCATCATTAAACTGCGCGCGAGAGAGCAGTGAGGAGCATATAGAAGATCCCCAGGGAGAGGCCCCACAACGGCTCCCAAAGGTAGGGATGAATAAAGAAAATGATGTGTGTGCAAGAATGTGTAAATTTGTGTGTGTCTGTCAGTGAGTGTGTGTATGTGTCTGTCAGTGAGTATGCGTGTCAGTGAGTATGTGTGTCAGTGTATGTGTGTGTCTGTCAGTGAGTGTGTTTGTCTGTGAGTGTCTGTCTGTGAGTGAGTGTGTGTGTGTCTGTCAGTGAGTGTGGGTCTGGCAGTGAGTGTGTGTCTGTCAGTGTATGTGTGTGTCTGTAAGTGAGTATGTGTGTGTCTGTGTGTGTGTGTGTCAGTGTGTGTCTGTCTGAGTGTGTATGTGTGTCTGTCAGTGTCTGTCAGTGAGTGACTAGACAGTGGAGTAGCTGGAGGTGCATGAAGGCACGCAATGCCACGTCACATTCCGACGTGTCAATGATATGCTCCACCTTCACAGGGTTTCAAGACGTAGTGTGAGGATCAGATTTGGCACAGGGGGCAGACAGTCACGGCGCCATTTGGGGTACACCAGAGGCCGGACTCCGGAGTTGCATGCTGGCAGCGGCAATGTGAGTGGAGTCTGCTTGTTGGCTAGAGGGGGGGTGCTAGGATTAGGTAGAGGGGGAGGACTAGGATTTAGTATATGGGGGGACTGGGATTTAGTAGAGGGAGGACTGGGATTTAGTAGAGGGGTGTGCTGTGGTTTAGTAGAGGGGGATGCTGGGGGCTTTTTTTATACTGTACTTTTCAAAATAAACCTAGGTTTCTCTGAAAATGTAAGGGTTTTTTTTTGTTTTTTTTTGCGGCCCACATAAACGGAAACTTTGTTTATGTGGCCCATGCTAGACTTTGAGTTTGACATGCTTGAGCTACAGCATTAAAACCACTGGCAGGTGTAGTGAATAACACTGATTATATTGTTACAATGGCACCTATGAAGCAATGGGAACAAGTAAACAGTCAGTTTTTTTTATTTAATGTGTAGTAAGCAGAAAAGTGGAAGTGGCTTTGACAAGGGCCAAATAGATATGGCTTGAAGACTCGGTTAGACCATTTCAAAAACAGCTAGTCTTGTGGGGTGTTCCCAGTATGCAGTGGTTAATATGTACCAAAAGTGGTAGAAAGACAAACAGTGAACTGGTGTCAGGTCATGGGCATCCACGGCTCATTGATGCACGTGGTGAGCGGTGGCTAGCCCATCTGGTATGATCACACAAACAAGGTAATGTAGTTCAAATTTCTGAAAAATGTAGGCAGTGTTATGCACTTCTGGGAAATCTTGGATCCTGGCATTCATGCGGATGTTACTGACATATGCAATCCACTTAGAAATTGCTGGAGACCATGTACACACCTTCATGGCAGTGGTGTTACCTGATGATGGCGGCGGACTTTTTCAGCAGGATAATGCACCACAGATGTTTTAGAAGCACGAGGGAGACCTACATGATATTAGGCTGTGGTTTTTATGTTGTGGCTGATCAGTATATATGTATTTGTATCCTCAAGACTTAAAAATTACAAAGAATGTAGCTATGCTAGCCATACTTTTTTATACAATTAATTTCTTATAAGTGTGTACTTACAAATCCCCCTTAATAGATACACACACCTCCAGACACATGCTGTCATCTAGACACATCTCCCATCATACATGTAGACTTGCATACAGCTTCCATCAAACACAAACACACACAGACGTTTCTAGCGGCACTAGAGATGTTTATGTAGAAATAAATAAGTGAAACTTGGATATTTCATTAAGATTGTCTCATAGAGACCATCCGATTTGGGCAGAACAGCTCACTAGCCTCTCAATGCTTTCTTATTTGAAAGCATTTGATTAGCAGAGACCATGAAGATTGAGGATCTCATCCAAGGAGGAATTGTCAGTCATGGATACAGCAGCATGGCGTGGTATAAAACGTAAGTAAAATACCTTTTTTTATACCATGGCGTGGTATAAAACGTAAGTAAAATACAGCTTATTGAATTTGTTCTGGTGAGTAGAATCATTACCTTCAGGCTTTTTGCTGTAAACACTGTTTTTTTTTTTTCAAAGATAAATTCACTGGCCACTCCTCAGATGGCTGTTAGAGATCCTTCCTGGGTCATGGCTGCCTAAAATGCATCCAAACACTCAGTATCTCCTCCCTCTGCATGCAGACACTGCACTTTCCTCATAGAGATACATTGATTCAATCAATCTCCATGAGGAGATGCTGATTTGCCAGGGCTGTGTTTGAATCATGCTGGCTCTGTCCCTGATCTGGCTCTTTGTCAGTCTCAACCAAACCTATGGGGTAGCACTGTGATTGGATCAGGCTACCACTTCTAATGATGTTGGCAGACTGCTTGTTATTCTGAGTCAAACAGCATGCAGAGTTACAGCTTCAGGCTTGAATACAGTAAGATTTTGCTATATTTATGGAGGCATGAGTGGTACAGGGGGCTAGATGGTGGTTTTAACACTATAGGGTCAGAAATACATGTATATCCTTTAAATAGTGACTAGGACACTAAAACATAAGGATTGCACATTTGTTTTCCTAACACTCTAGTGTTGCTTTAAAAAACAACAACATTGGATTGCTGCAGTTATGTGGTTTAAGTATTCACACAAAATGCATATAATTTTGATCCATTGAAACTTAGCACATCAGTAATAAAAAATACATATTTATACAAGCATATTAATAGTGCCACAATGTCAAATACATATTCACCTTGCAATTTAAATTGCTAATATATTGACCATCTGTTGCATGAACATTGATTGACAATCGCTGACATTTTTATGTTTTCAGTTTGACATTTTGTAAAGCAAGGGGAGGGATGATTTGGCAATGTGTTGTCATGTTTTTAACTTTATAAAATTATAATACTATTTCTCTTTTCAGTGTTCTACTGCCAGCACAAATTGAGGTAAACATTTCTTAAATTAAGTATTTAAACTTATGTAAAGCTTTCACAATTCAATATCTATACAAATCGTTTTGTATGTATTTCAAGATTTTGTCTTATTGGCAAGGTAGAGGATATCTGTGTCTCTCTGCCTTAATATGCTTGCTTATAGCCCTCTTACTGATACAACAACACATTATTGGAAATAACACTGGATCCCGGTCACAACATAAATGCATTACAAACTACCACTTTGTTGACATGCCTTGTGAACACATTATTTCTGCCTTCAAGACTACTAAATAAAATGGTTTTCTTATTGCAGTCAGCCGTACATTAGATATCGCAACACCAATAATACCATAGTAGTAAAGTTCATACTTAGCTATTTTGTACAATAAAATAGACTACGGGAACTGCACATATGTAATATAAGCATTGGACAGCATTCTAGTTATGCTTCATAAACAGGAATGAATAAGTGCCCAAAGCTTTCTTGTTCATTCATGGGAGTGAGTCAAAATTACATTAACCAATGTTACCTTGAACTGTAGATTGTACTTTGTCTATCTCTGCTTTTTTTTGTTTTCTTTCTTCCTTTAGTGTTCAAAAAATGTTTCAATGAAGAGAAAAACAGCTGGCTCGTGAAAAGAATGATGCTATTTAGCATAAATATGCCTGTGAAAATATTATATTGTAACATATGGGAACAAGTGAATACAAAGTCATTTTTTACTTTTTTTATCTGCAGAGCACTTTTATTAGACAACGGTGATTATAAAACACATTACTGATGCGGAGTCTCACTGTGTGTTAGAGCACACAATGAGAGTTCAAAAATCATTTTTCTTCTTTACTGATGTTGTGCTGCCTTAAAAACTGTAAACATAAGTCATGAAAATTATTAGGTGTGCTGCTAAAAAACGCAATGACTTTTGCAGGAATTATGTGGGCTTTAATAGAGATAAAGAAATAATAAACATTGTACTTAAAAAGTCAATAAGAAAAGAGGATGGATTCAGAACTCATGACATTTTGGAATCATGATAATTATGCAAATGTATCAGATTCCATCCAGCAAAGATGCAAATTGTTTTGTTTCCATTTTTGTCTTAGAAACAATCATTTGAGGAAATTGCAGTACTTGCTTTGAATAGTGCTATCAGGATTATATACTGTCTGGCTGTCTCTCTACTATATTCACTTCACCATTACATCATATTTGTTTCTAGTTACTGTTCTTCTTCTGAGATAGTTTTGGCATTAAGTAAGAGTTTGATGATGATAATTACAGCTAGTTTACTTAAAGCACCATACCAACACAGGACACTGCAGTGGTTATGGTGCCAGGAGTATCCTGCTCCCCCGCACCAATAGTAATTAGTCAAACTGAGTTTGACTTATAACCTCTGGATTGCTGGGTGCTGCTCCACTGATGCTTACTGATGATGCAGAGCCAGAAGTTCCTTGGTGGGAGCTTCCGTTAGTTCTGCTGAGCTGATCACTTCAGTGCAGGGGCACCTAATTCGCTGACATTCACAACTTAAGCTCACCATTGAGCTTAGCTTAGACAGATACCATCAGGCTCTCTGTCTGAAGTAGTAGAGGCAGTGAGAGGTGCCTTCTAAAATTGGTCGACAACTTACAATGTGGGGAGGGGTGGTGCCAGGACACTCCTAACGCCATAACAACTACATAATGCCTTAGTGGTTATGGTGCTTGGAGTGTTCCTTTCATTCAATCAGTTGGAGGTACAGCAATCCTGCTTGGTTTAGCATCTCTGTGCAAATATTAATTGTATTGGTTTGACATTGGCTGCGTCCAAGTTGCTAACATATGATGTTACCTCCTCGTTTGTGTTAAGTTTTTAAGTAACTTCGTGAACAATAACCATGATAATCAAATTATTTTAGTGCGTGCTAAATATTCCAATACTAAAAAATAAATGTACATTATATTTATTTCAATGTATTCACTTGCTATATTTATATCTTGGGGAATTTCTATTAAATATGCAGCAACCAAAGTTTTACAAAATAGTTATTGAATGCTTGACACCTGTGATCTGAGTTTAAAAGAAAGGGCATATTCAAATAGTCTATTATTGGCATTTCCAATTGATTTATTGCTTTATTTAATCAGAACATGCCTAAGAATAGCTTGGATTTTTATTGGTGACATTTGACAAATAAAATTAGAAACAAGTGCAATTAACTTGAGCTGCACTGCTAGCCCTAAACTCAGTGCTAACCTACAATTTGCATAAAATAATTAGTCACAATTTATAATCAGAGGGAATGTTAGCTCAGAATGTCAGGGTACCTTTCAAGAACAGAATTTCATCAGAATATTTATTTTGTGAAACTGTGATGCTTTTTTGAAATGTAATTTCCTGCAGTAAATAGTTTAATCTGTTTAGTGCTCTTCTTTTTATGACAATAATTTAACTGTTTACTACCTGCTAACCATTGATCATTTCCATGGAACCCTAATGTTCATAAATATCAAGATCTAACACCTTTGAAATTTTAATTTGGTATTATATTTTTATATATAAAATTATGCAGAAATTGAGAATATCGTTTGACATATTTCTGTTGCATTTAATGTATTCATTGTAAGCCAGTTGCCAACAGATAATTATTTGCTTTACATTAATAACACTCCCAGCTGTACATATTTATGCAACAAACTGGAAAAGGTCAGTATTAAACAGAACAGAAGATTGTAAGTCTCCAATGTGATTTTTTTATGTACAACCAAAAAGGTCACATCACGCATATAAAATAAATACCCCCATTGCTCTATTGAATGTGTCAACAACACAAATAATTTAATTATGGTGCGCCATTTTAATGTATATTTTAGTATGTAAAAAAATAAATTGAAAGAGAGTTGGCTTATCAATTGAGGTGAAGCTGACTCCTAAAATATTATATCAGATTTAGGAAGGTTAACAGCTTGAAAAACATTTCTGTGGATTTTCTGTTCTTTATTATTTTAAATATTATATAACTTACAGTGTGTAAAACATATGGAAGTCAAGCAACTATAGACAGAGCAGGACATGTTACAGGAACACTATAGTACATACAACAATTGGGAGGACAACTTCTGAGTAGTGATGTACCGAACTGTCCGCCGGCGAACAGTTCCCGGCGAAATTAGCGTGTTCGCGTTCGCCGCGGCGGGTGGACACATGCGCAGTTCGATCCGCCCCCTATTCGTCATCATTGGGCAAACTTTGACCCTGTGCCTCTCGGTCAGCAGACACATTCCAGCCAATCAGCAGCACTCCCTCCCTTCCACACCCTCCAACCTCCCTCCCAGCATCCATTTTCGATTCATTCGGAGGATGCATGCTTAGTGAGAGGAGGGAAAGTTTAGCTGCTGCTGATTAGATAGGGGAATTGATAGCTAGGCTCGGGTATTCAGTGTCCACTACAATCCTGAAGGACTCATCTGATCTCTGCTGTAAGGACAGCACCCCAAAAAGCCCTTTTTAGGGCTATAACATCAGGCTGCTTTTTTTTTTTCCTGTGTAATGTAATTGCAGGTGCCTGCCTGCCAGCTTCTGTGTGAGGTTCACATTGGATACTGTGCCTACTTGCCCAGTGCCACCACTCATATCTGTTTTAACAATAGGTTAAGCTTTACATTTAAAATAATTTTTTTTTTCACTGTAATAGAAGAGCAGTTGCCTGCCTGCCAGCTTCTGTGTGAGGTTCACATTGGATACTGTGCCCACTTGCCCAGTGCCACCACTCATATCTGTTTTAACAATTGGTTAAGCTTTAGAATTAAAATAAATAATTTGTTTTCACTGTAATAGAAGAGCAGTTGCCTGCCTGCCAGCTTCTGTGTGAGGTTAACATTGGATACTGTGCCCACTTGCCCAGTGCCACCACTTATATCTGTTTTAACAATTGGTTAAGCTTTAGATTTAAAATAAATAATTTGTTTTCACTGTAATAGAAGAGCAGTTGCCTGCCTGCCAGCTTCTGTGTCAGGTTGGATGTCTTGCCCATTTGCACAGTCAGTGCCACCACTCATATCTGTTTTAACAATAGCTTAAGCTTTAGATTTGAAAGAAATCATTTTTTTTCACTGTAATAGAAGATCAATTAATTGTCTGCAAGCGTCTGGGTGTCAGGCCTACTTCAGCATGTGCTCTGCAGACCTGTGCCAGAGTGCTTTGACAGTTGCCAATCCTATCTGGTGTCTCTTTAGCGTGCTTTTACAAAGAAAAAAGGTTTCCAGTGTAAGCTAATAGCAGACAGTCAGTGTCCTTCAAGTGGCTCTGTCAGGCCTTCCTTCAGCGTGTGCCCTGCACAACCCTGCCAGCGTACTTTGACAGTTGCCACTCATATCTGGTGTCTCTATAGCATGCTTTTACAACCAAAATTTTGTTTCCACTGTAATAGAAGAGCAGTTGCCTGATCACAAACGCCTATGGGATCAACACATGAGTACAAGCAGCACGCCTACTCTAAGCCGCCATCCTCCTCCTGGTCCAGCATCTTCAGCCACGTCAACCACTGCTGTCCTTCTTGCCCCCTCTCAACCATCTGCCACTCCGTCTCCCGCCTTGAGCAGTTCCCGCTCATCTGCCCACAGTCATGTGTCTGTCAAGGACATGTTTGAGCGTAAGAAGCCAATGTCACCAAGTCACCCCCTTGCCCAGCGTCTGACAGCTGGCTTTTCCGAACTATTAGCCCGCCAGCTTTTACCATACAATCTGGTTGAGTCTGAGGCGTTCAAAAAATTTGTAGCTATTGGGACACCGCAGTGGAAGGTACCCGGCCGGAATTTCTTTTCACAAAAGGCAATCCCCAATTTGTACTTGATTGTGCAAAAGGAAGTCATGGCATGTCTGGCACACAGTGTTGGGGCAAGGGTCCATCTGACCACTGATACCTGGTCTGCAAAGCATGGTCAGGGCAGGTATATCACCTACACTGCGCATTGGGTAAACCTGCTGATGGCTGACAAGCAAGGAATGCGTGGCATTGCAGAGGAATTGGTGACACCGCCACAAATTGCAGGCAGTCCTGCTGCCACCTCCTCTACTCCTCCTACTCCATCCTCTTCCATAACCTCCTCGGCTGAGTCCTCTTGTGCCGCTGCTTCTTGCTCCACATCAACGGCACCCCCCCAGCTCCCCAGGTACTATTCCACATCCCGGATACGGCAGTGTCACGCTGTCTTGGGTTTGACTTGCTTGAAAGCAGAGAGTCACACCGGACAAGCACTCCTGTCTGCCCTGAACGCACAGGTGGAAAAGTGGCTGACTCCGCAGCAACTGGATATCGGCAAAGTGGTGTGTGACAACGGAAAAAATTTGATAGCGGCATTGAAGTTGGGCAAGTTGACACATGTGCCGTGCATGGCACATGTGTGTAATCTGATCGTACAACGCTTTGTGCATAAGTACACAGGCTTACAGGACGTCCTGAAGCAGGCCAGGAAGGTGTGTGGCCATTTCAGGCGTTCCTACACGGCCATGGCTCACTTTGCCGATATCCAGCGGCGAAACAACATGCCAGTGAGGCGCTTGATTTGCGACAGCCCTACACGTTGGAATTCAACACTCCTAATGTTCGACCGCCTGCTCCAACAAGAAAAAGCTGTTAATGAATATTTGTATGACTGGGGTGCTAGGACAGCCTCTGGGGAGCTGGGAATTTTTTTGCCACGTTACTGGACGCTCATGCGCAATGCCTGTAGGCTCATGCGTCCTTTTTTTTTTTCAACGTATATTAACATTTTTAGTATACAAATGTAAAAACATATCCCATGCTTTACCCATTTTACAGTACAACTGTACACATGCAACATAAAAGAAATCACTGAAATTCAACAACACAAAGCTTACATGGGCTTTGAGGTGTTTGCCAAAATGCATGTATTTGTAGCCCAGATATAACAGTGGCTATAATTAACCTATGTAAACTTGTCACATCTGGCACACTTATACATTACTAAACACAGAATAGTAGTGAACTAAAAAACAAATTAAAAAATTCTGGTATTTGAAGAATATATTCAAATCATTTGTTTTCTGCCTACATTTTGTCATTCAGTTTTCAATTCAGTACAAATAGATGTTCAGTGAATAAACAGCTTAATATGGGGTTGTTGCTTGCTAAAAACAGACAGTTATGCTTTCTTCAGAAAACAATTATTGAACATTTGAAACTCCCATAGAAAGTATGGCTTTCAACTTACTGAGACAAATTAAAATTTCAGCTTTGATGTTCAGCACATTACATGTATTTTTTTCAATATTTCGCTAAAACATAACAGTTAAAAAAAAAAAAAACGTAAATATAACAAAACTACAACATTTATGCAAAAGGTTGAGGTCCTGCAGTAAAATGTTGATCAGATAAGAAGTTAGGTGGTATTATTTGTGAAAGCGGGTAAGAGAAGAGATTGGCTGGGTCAATGGACAATGGATTTACTGCATGAGTAGGGGGCAACATGCCATGCCAGCCAGGGTAGGCTGCTTCTGGATACAATGGAAAAGATGGATATGGGAGACCTGCTGGAACAGTATTTGGCACATGGAGAGGTGGCATAATATTAGCACCCTGACTCTCTCCTATAATTACAGAGAATTCTCCTGGGAACTGAAGGCCATTGCTCAAATTTTGGAGCATATTCATGATCTCAGGCATGCCAACTTCCTCTCCTGTATCCTCAGAATTCTGATTCCACTGCTCAAAATTTGGGAAACCTGGAGGAGGGAGCCCTTGCTCGGCCATTTGTCTCTCCTCTCGTTCAACATCTGCTAATATGTCAGAGAAAATATCATCTGGGATATCCAAACCTTCTTTATGTTTCTTGGAAGATTTTTGGGGTTAAGCTGTCCAGGAAGGATGGCTTGGAAGAAGCAAGATCAGAAGCAGAATAGGATGGTTGTCTTCCAAACCTGGACCTCCCAAAGGACGCAATCTTTGAGGGATGGGTTGGCCGGCAGGTAGAGGCACTAGGAACGCCTCCATGCCATGACTTCTGATGATTGCATATCTCAGCTTCCGATTAAGATAAGAATACAGCCGATCATATGAAACTGCATCACTTGACGTTCTTTGATTCAGTCGGATCACACACATGTCCTTGGTGCACTCTGGCCAGATACGATCCACATATTCCCAAACAGACTCTTGCAAAATGCATCCTTCGGATGTTAACACTTTTGGTAAATCCTGGCAAAGATGACTGCTATAACCAGACTCTGGCGTGGCTGTAACTTTAAACTGCTTTATAGAGAACATGTGAAGGAATCCCTTCCACACACTTGAGTCTGCTGGATCTGTGAGTCTAGTATCTGGATCATACAATTTCTTGTTCTTCTGTTCAATGCATGAAGAATGTTGATTGCCATTAGTTATATGGTGTTTCCATATTTTCTCTGGTTTCTTGGTAATTACCCATTGGCTTAAGTCAGCATCACCTGGGGGGTTTATCAGCCCTTTGCATATAAGGCAGTCCTGATATAAAAGGTGGCTCTTGTGTTGGGATGTTGTGTCCCTTTTCTCTGAGATGCAATCCTGCTGAGAATCCTGAGGCTGCCACACAGAATCAGACAGATCCTCTAGGGTCAAGTTCTGATCGGGCACGGTATCAATTTCAATTAACCCCTTGTGTGTCAGCTTTTTCATCTGAATCTGGTATGGCTGTCTTTCCTCTTTCTCGATTAGTTCCAGTGCATGTTTTCTCTTTTGAATTCTCCAGTTGGCCAGCTCCTGTGCAGCCATTTACGTTGCACTCATTAGAACCAAACACTGTGGGGTGATCTATGGCCCCCACCCACCGCGCAGGGGTGGTGGCCGAGGGGAGAGGACAGTAGGTCTCCCCATTGTGATTTATGGCCCCCACCCACCGCGCAGGGGTTGGGGAGGACAGTAGCTCCCCCCAGTGTGTATCATGGGCTTTGAGGACAGGTGTCAATCCATACCTGCCAAGTGACCCTATGTAGGGGTAACAGTCCCTATTCTGCTCTGTGTCAGTGTGTATCATGGTCTCTGTGGACGGGGAACAGTCTCTATTCTGCTCTGTGTCAGTGTGTATCATGGACTCTGTGGACAGGGAACAGTCCCTATTCTGCTCTGTGTCAGTGTGTATCAGGGGCTTTGAGGACAGGTGTCAATCCATACCTGCCAAGTGACCCTATGTAGGGGGACAGTCTCTATTCTGCTCTGTGTCAGTGTGTATCATGGTCTCTGTGGACGGTGAACAGTCTCTATTCTGCTCTGTGTCAGTGTGTATCATGGTCTCTGTGGACAGGGAACAGTCTCTATTCTGCTCTGTGTCAGTGTGTATCAGGGGTTTTGAGGACAGGTGTCAATCCATATCTGCCAAGTGACCCTATGTAGGGGGAACAGTCCCTATTCTGCTTTGTGTCAGTGTGTATCAGGGGTTTTGAAGACAGGTGTCAATCCATACCTGCCAAGTGACCCTATGTAGGGGGGACAGTCTCTATTCTGCTCTGTGTCAGTGTGTATCATGGTCTCTGTGGACGGTGAACAGTCTCTATTCTGTTCTGTGTCAGTGTGTATCATGGTCTCTGTGGACAGGGAACAGTCTCTATTCTGCTCTGTGTCAGTGTGTATCAGGGGTTTTGAGGACAGGTGTCAATCCATATCTGCCAAGTGACCCTATGTAGGGGGAACAGTCCCTATTCTGCTCTGTGTCAGTGTGTATCAGGGGTTTTGAGGACAGGTGTCAATCCATATCTGCCAAGTGACCCTATGTAGGGGGAACAGTCCCTATTCTGCTCTGTGTCAGTGTGTATCAGGGATCATTAGGATAGGTGTCAATCCATATCTGCCAAGTGACCCTATGTAGGGGGAACAGTCTCTATTCTGCTCTGTGTCAGTGTGTATCAGGGGTTTTGAGGACAGGTGTCAATCCATATCTGCCAAGTGACCCTATGTAGGGGGAACAGTCCCTATTCTGCTCTGTGTCAGTGTGTATCAGGGGTTTTGAGGACAGGTGTCAATCCATATCTGCCAAGTGACCCTATGTAGGGGGAACAGTCCCTATTCTGCTCTGTGTCAGTGTGTATCAGGGGTTTTGAGGACAGGTGTCAATCCATATCTGCCAAGTGACCCTATGTAGGGGGAACAGTCCCTATTCTGCTCTGTGTCAGTGTGTATCAGGGGTTTTGAGGACAGGTGTCAATCCATATCTGCCAAGTGACCCTATGTAGGGCGAACAGTCCCTATTCTGCTCTGTGTCAGTGTGTATCAGGGGTTTTGAGGACAGGTGTCAATCCATATCTGCCAAGTGACCCTATGTAGGGGGAACAGTCTCTATTCTGCTCTGTGTCAGTGTGTATCAGGGCTGGGCTTTGAGGACAGGTGTTAATGTTAGGTGATTTCTGCCCTTTATGGATTAAAAGCAGACTCTGCATCAACTGTGCAATTTTCCATGGGAGTTTTGCCATGGATCCCCCTCTGGCATGCCACAGTCCAGGTGTTAGTCCCCTTGAAACAACTTTCCCATCACTATTGTGGCCAGAAAGAGTCCCTGTTGTTTTTAAAATTCGCCTGCCCATTGAAGTCAATGGCGGTTCGCGCTGTTCGCCGGTTCGCGAACATTTGCGGAAGTTCGCGTTCGCCATTCGCGAACCGAAAATTTCGGGTTCGCGACAACACTACTTCTGAGTAAAAGGAGGCACTATGTAAATGTATAATCCTAATCCTACAGTGCTATAGTGCCATAGTCACCAAAAAGGTAATTTAATTTGCCTTTTCTCTCTTGCAGTGCCGGTCTCCTTTGTGCAGCTCGATCTCCTTGGCTGATATCACTGAGATCGATGATTTCAGCCAATCCAGTGCTTTCCCATAAGTAAGCATTGGTAGGCAAGTGTATATGCATAGAAAAATGTCACACTGTGCCAATCAGATTGTCTCTGTCTAAGATAAGAATGTCTAGTACTTATCAGTATGACAGCCACTAAAGGCAGGTTAACCCTATAATAAAAATATTGTCGTTCCTGCAAAACAGCAATGTTTTCAGCTGCAGTGTTAAAACGGGTGTGGTAAAAGGGGACATGACACCCAGACCAATTCATTGACATTGACATTTTCATGGTGCGTTTAGAACCTTTTTAAATATGTCAAAAGTGGTTTAACTTCTGAAGGTAAGGTGGTTCCCAGGACCAGAACTATTTGTACATCAAATTATTTTCCAATAATCTGTTTTCAATTTATTTGTACTCTGCCATAAAGAAGAAAATCCAAAATGTTGTGTTTGTTTGCTTTAACTGGGTCACCTACCATACTTGTGGACATTTGTAGTGGGACTCCAGCATTTGTCACTCAAGCTATGCCCAAGGCTTATCAATTGTACAGTGCTGTGGAATCTGTTGGCGCTTTATAAATACCAGTAATAAATAAATAAATATCTAAATGCAAACTCTTTACTCTATTACTGGATCCTTATTTACATTCTACAAATCATCAAACCACAATTAGAACACCTGACTGAACAAAAGTCCAACTTTCTCACACATTATTGTATTCTCTTCTCCTATTGGGGCATTTTTATTTGCACCATAAAATGTTTTATATGAGCCTGTATTGTTACAGCATAGTTAACTGCTTCATGCTTGGACTTGCTATTGCTATCCAAATAGGAGCTGCTACTTCAAAGCTGCAGTCACAGTACATGTCAGGATGAACTATGATGCAGAACTTACGTTAACAATACAAAAGTTGACTGAAAAACTAGTATAATAGGTATTGCTGGGCCTTAGAGTGGATGGACTGAACACAAAATAGAGAAGTACAAGACAAGATAAGGTCTGGGAGACATGATTGAATATATATGATAAGACTGAAGAATAGTCCATAAATAAGCCTAGGTCAGAAAAGCCAATGAATACTACAAGAAAACATGCTCTCAGATAACCACTGAACAGAAACCATGAGAGGGCACAGTACAAGAACTGAAATGGGCTTATACAGTCTTAATGGGGCAGGGATTGCTGACAGGAAACTTGTAAACTGCAGCTTTACATCCACTGTTGTACGATCTAGCATGACCAATGCCATTCAACCAGCTCGGCAAAAGAGCCACACTTACATGTAGATTGGTGAGGGATATCACAAAAGGAACAGGGGATAGGACAGAGATAGGGATAGGGGACATGAGGCATAGAGACACATGAGAGAATATGAATAGGCTGGAGAGACAGGGGGAAAAATAAAGACATTAAAAGAGATTAATAGAACTGAGCGAAGTGGGTGAAAGGGGATGGGGTTAGGAATATACTTTCAGTATAACATAGTACAGGTTGCTTAATGGATTATGCAGAGTTTCAGCAGTTGAGACAGGTAAGTAGATTCTAGTAGATTCTAGTATAATGTAATACAGGTTGCTTACAGGATCATGCAGTGTTGCAGCAGTTGAAGATAAGAGTTTCAGCAGGACTCTGGCAACGGGACACACAGAGTCTCAATAGAGGATCAGGATGTTTTCAGGAGCCAGGATACAGGATGTTTTCAGGAGCCAGGATCAGAAGTTTTATGTCAGAACACTGACTTCAATGTAAAGGCCAAGTGAAAAGTTAGGTGTGGCCTTTTATAGCAGACTTGGAAGATCATTTGAGGCACGTGAGGCGAGAAACGGGTATTGCAGCAATAAAATAAAACAATACCTTGGTTGTCAGGATAGGATCCTGACACACAGTCTCTACCCTGTCTACCCTGTCTGGTCTGGTAGACCCCACTTCTCGTGATCTGGGGCAGAGTGCCTGTTCCTGTTCTGCTAGGATTAATGCCTCACTGCTGTCTTTCAGGGTCTACCACACTAGACAGGACCCAAGTTATAGACTGTGCAAAAAGGCCTGTGTTTTAGTCCTGCTTTTTCCAACCACTGGTAGCATTTCACAATGTAAGCTTCATCCACTGTCTGCCTATGGTACATACCACGGAGAGGTTAGTCTTGCCATGGAACATCCCCTTTTTCTCTCTATAGATATAGATATAATTTGGGTCACTTAGAATTGTTCTTGTTTTAAAATAAAAAAGCAGATGTTTGTCCATTAAAATGACATCAATCGGGGGGGCGGAGCCAAGCCGCTTAACGGAACAGTCACACGTCTGATGAGCTCCGTGCATTGGGATAGCTAAACAGCGAATTAATACCGCAATCTCGCCCAGAAAACCGGGACAACCGGCTCCTATCTATCATGGTCCACAAGACTAAGAAGCAAAGGGCTGAAAAACCCAGACAGGGCATGAATATCGGAGTACTTCTCTGTCAAGCACATGGTGCCTATGGGCCCAAGATGGCCACCAACTCAGATGAATACTCCTCGGGGGACCTACTGCAAAGCAGGAGTGCTGAGGACTTACTGCCTTCTCCGCAGCCTCCGACTGAATCACAGAGTGCAGCCACGAGGCCAGTCACAGAGGCTACACTAAAGGAGCTACTCCAGAAGACTATCAAGGCAGACATGGCAATGCTGCGCGCAGACCTCTTGGACCTAGTTGGGTGCCTGGGAAAGGTGAAAATGGCATCGAAAAGTCACAAGCAGCAAATCGCGTCTCTCCAGACTGAAATCCAAATGCTCAAACAGCGACAATCAATATTCGAGCAAAGCTTCACACAAATGGAAGACACAAGACGCAGCACTAACCTCAAGGTCCGAGGAGTGTCGGAAGAAATTCCAAATGCGGAGCTGCCACACTTAATGAGAAGGTTGGTCGGAGTGCTATTGCCACCAAAACAGGCCAGAAGCATTCAGCTCGCTAGAGTGTTCCGTGTGCCAAGGCCCAGAAGAGCTCCGTAGTCGGCCACCAGGGACGTGGTGGTGCGCTTCAACACTAACAAGGAAAAAGCAGTGGTGCAGGCAGCACTGAGAGGGTCCTCCTCATATGCATTCGAAAACATGAGTCTCACATTTTATGCAGACCTCACAGGGGAGACCTTGCAATGGCGGAGATCCTTACAGCCCCTTACCACACAGCTCAGAGCCCAGAAGATCTGCTACAGATGGTGATCACCGCAAACGCTGCAAATTCAACAGGCAGAGACCAACTATGCGGTCCAAGGTGACAGCTCTGTTGGAGACCCTGGGCCTTTGGCAGAAACCTCCAGCGTGGCCGGGACCACAAGAGACTCTAATGAAACCATGTTTATCCCTCAGGGGGCATACTCTAAAGCATACACCTCGGGAACAACCTGAGGCACCTCGAGCACCCTGCTACCTCAAGGACGCAGACACCCTACAAGCATGCTTACCTAGCTGCATAATGATCCCTCTTCAAATCTCAGGACTGGCATCACTGTTTTAAGCTTACGCTACTAGCATATAATGTAATTCATATATAAAAGCTTACTGATGGTGGAGCTAGTCCACTGATTAAACCCTCACCCCTGTCTCTACACTCTAACCGAAAACACGTACCCCAAAGAGACCTAGAGGCACACAACTACCCTACGGCTATTAGCCTGACATGTTTTAGGTTCGCATTCTTGCATGTTACCCCCCACGAGTGCTCTGGCAATAGCATTAGCATAAGGGCTGCAAAGATTGTATACACTGCCTTATTTTACTGTCCAATCGTTCTTATCATCTCTTTCTTTTTATTGTTTAACTAGTTATTTCTCTTAGTCTATATTTCCTGCCAATGGCATTCATTTGCCAGCAACCCCACATAGCTAGATCAGAGGGTACAGCAGGCACTCACCCTAGACATGCCCATCAGAGTGAGGGAGCATGAGTACACTAGACCCCATACTGAAGTCATAAGCATATATACAAATAAAAAAACCCTCACTGCACACCCCGCTACACATGACGATGTATCCTACTATATGCCTTATATTGTGTATTTGTAACGCAAAGTTCGTCCATCTCCCGATGGTGAGCTGGGTATAAATAATAAAAAATAAAAATAAAAATTACATAAATTAATCATAAATACAAAGTAGACATTGTCAATGCTGTAAATGGTCATTGTAAGTGAAAATTGCTGATTTTTAATGGGATATCTACATAGGTGTACAGAGGCCCATTATCATCGGCCATATGTCTTGTGTTGCAATGGCACATTGTGTTTGCTAATCCAAGTTTATAATTTAAGATGGATAGCTGATCATTAGAAAAACATGTTGCACTTATTTTAGCATAGCTAAAATTGTTTTGCTGATTAAAGAAACTATACAACTAGCCTTCATTAGACTGTTTGAGTATTTGGAGCACCAGTAATTGTGGGTTTGATTGCAGCCTGAAAATGGCTAGGAACAATGAGCTTGCATGTGTAAACTCATCAGTCTATTCTTGTTCTGGAAAATTAAAGCTATTTCATTGTGAGATCTTTCTAAGAAACTGAACACCTAGTACAACTTTGTTCACAGAACAATGAAAACTGGTTCAAACCACAAGACTGAGGAATGGAAGGTACTGTTGCAAAATTAAGCAAAAGAACAAAAATAACATAGTATCTAGTTTGAAAAATAGATACATCATAGGTCCTCAACTAGCAGCTTTTTTTAAATAGTACCTGCAAAATACCAGCTTCCATGTCAACAGTGAAGAGGGCTCCAGGATGCTAGCCTTCTAGGGAGAGTTCCAAAGAAAAAGCCATATTGTAGTTTTAGTGTGTGATTAAATATTATGAGTTATAGTGATAGACTTTAGGGACTGTGTCAGGATACCTTATTGGCATTGTAGTCACACATTATTAGTGTGTGATGAGGTATTTTTTTTAGGTATTTTAATGGATTTAGCTAGGGTGCATTTTGCTATGGTTTAGAGCCATTTCAACCATCACCCTCCTTCCCTTAACTTTTGAATACCTTTCTGTAGCCCTCTGATCTCTGTATCTGTGGACACATAACCCATAAACCTCATCAAGGCATTTATTCAGCTCAGCTATTACACCCACTTCACCTCTGTCTACATTGCAAATAGGAACCAACTTTCAGTTCTGCTACCCCTTTCCATTGTGTCCCCTCCCTTCTATTTCTTAGACTACACATCTACTATGTGAAAGTTTAGAGAGCACTTTTTGCCCAAGGTTTTTAGAAATGCTAATAATGTAATATATTTAAATTTATGTGTGTTGAACTGCGTAATTTTGGTCACCTTTTTAATAAAAAAAGCATTTTATTTATTTATTATTCTTTTGTCCATAATATTCATCACCCTCGTACAGACCCTAACGCTAGAGATGTTTGCTCCCTTTGATTCTATTAGTTTTTGTTTTTTGTTTTTTGATTAGTTACCCAATGTACAACCAAATATATCCAAAATGTATTGTAAAAAGAAAAACAAAGCTCCACCCCTAAAATCTGATCCCAACCCTCTCCATAAATGTTGCCTCTAACCTGTTGTACTTAACCCACCTATTGTTATAATACCCATATCATATATTAAGTGTCACCTAGATGCCTTTTTATTTGTTTATTTTTCAGAGAGATAGAAAAATATTTTTACGTTGTATGACCAATATGTCTTACTAGTTGCACTGCAGTTGAGAAAAATATTTTTACGTTTTATGATCAATATGTCTTACTAGTTGCACTGCAGTTGAAGTACATCATATTTAGCTAAGTGAATGGCTTGGCATGCCTCATGCAAAATGTAATCAGCAAGAACTGCAGTTTTAAAGGGACATTGCCCTGCCTAAATTAAAAACAAGCAACAAAAAATAAATAAATATTACTATTTAGTAAATGTACCCCCAATTAAAATATGTGTGCCTTTATTTATGCATTTTAATTAGGGGTAAATCTAAAACAAGTTTGAGAAAGCTGTAGATCTGTTGCCTGAAGCCTGTGCAAACACTTCTAACCCAGTCAGACCTTCTGTGGCTGTCCAATTACAGACTTCCCAATGCAACTTAATGAGAAGTCTTGGCAAGGTGGTACTCTGAGCAATTACTGCCTCTTAAGCTTAACTCCACTAAGTTAAACAAACTAGGATGTAACATGATCAGTTGTCTGATTGACAGCCAGGTGGGTGTAACAAGATTAATTTCTAAAAGTGCCATTTTTAATTAAAACAAAATAGCACACTCTCTTCACACATAATGAACTTCAGCAAATTGAAGAGCATTAAGGATCTTGAGTGTCCCTTTTAAAGGTAGGATATTATTATGAGTTCAGTACTAAACAGTTGAGTTTAATTTCTATATGCAGAGTAACAGACAAAAGTCCTAAATGGCTGAGGAACAGTGCTTTCAGTTCCTATCTGGATGAGAATGCAGTGGAGAGCTGTAGGCAGATGTGAGTGTTAGAGAAAGAAGTGTGAGTGTTAGGGAATAAAAGCATGGAGCCAGGGACTGCAGTGTAGAAAGTGTATGGTTATTATTAAACCATGATGCTTAGAGAAAGCATTTAGACACTAACTCTTTACTTTTCACAACGTGCAGCCAGAGGCGTAACTAGAAACCACAGTGCCCTGGGGCCCCCATGCATTTCCCCCCAGCCCATCCCTTTGTATAACACATACAGATACATACACGGACACACATGCTAATACACAGACACACAGAATTACACCAATTCAGATACACAAAATTACACTTCTACAGATACAAACACTGACACACATACAGATACACAGACACACACTGACACACATGCGGTTACACAGACACACACACAGACAGACACACATATAGATACACACGCAGATGCACATACACAGAATGGCACTCATTCAGATATGTACAGACACATACCCACAGACATACAGACACACACAAACAGACATACACATGCAGACACACACTACACACACAGACATACAGAAACACACATACATACAGACACACACACAGATATACTGATACAGACATTCTCTCTCTCTCACACACACACACATGCAAAGTATTAAAATAAAATGTAGTGACTTCCCTGGGGTCCAATGGCTGCCTCATGCTGATGGGAATCAGAGCTTCCGCTCTGACTCCCTCCTCTCCAGCCACGGGTCTCCTTCAATGCGTTCCTGGCATTTTTTCTGCGTGGCTGGGGCTGCACCACAATGCTGGCTGGCACCCCGGTCACTGGGGTTAACACACCTGGAGTGGCGGGCCCGGTCGCAGTTGCGACCACTGCGCCACTGTGTGCAGCCCTCACTAACACTGAAACCCTATATGAGCATTATTCACACTTTCCCCTTCTGTAACCATAGAGCTGTCCCTTTATTTCTCACACACTGTGTTTCAGTGGCAGTGAGTACTGTACAAAATGAAAAGTGAAGATACAATATTTGAAAGCTCCTCCTACAGCCCTCTTGCTTACACATTGCTGAAGTATATTCATCCTCCTCCATGGAGCATCATTAGCACCAGGCTTAAACAATTCAGCAGGCATGCAATCAATATGAAGGCTGCATCATGGAAGGTGGAGTTCTGCTAAGGGATCTCAAAGTAGAAGGTATTTCAAGAATATTGAGTTAGGGCATGCTGTGCCCCCCTTCAAACGCATAGTACACCCTAATGATCAGCAGCCCCGTGGCCTGCATACTTACCTTGCACAGTGATCCCAGTATGATTTTACTGATACTTGATGTCCTCATGCTGATGTCCCAGTGACAGCCACTAGAGACTGTCAAAGTCCTGCAATGTAATTATTGCAGTTTCTCAAAAACGGCAATGTTTTACATTGCAGGACTAAGTGAGACTGTGACATTACACCCAGACCACTTTAATGAGATGAATTGGTCTGGGTGAGTATAGTGTCCCTTTAATTTCTAACACTTTGTTAGATTTAATTCATATTAACTTGTGTTCTATATATGTAAATACCTGATGTGAAATGAAAGCCCTATTTATCTTGAAAAATTATATCTAATAAGTGTGGGTTGCACTTAATGTTAAATAAGTAAATGATTGTTGAACAGACATATCGCTCAAAATCTAGGTTTTGTTTTTGTTTTGATCAGACTCCATCCGTAAAGGGTTAATATAGTGTGAATTATCCATAAATTCACAGATACATTTTATATAATGCCTGGTTCTGCTTGTGGGATAATACTTATTTCCCTGTGAAATGCATATTTAATTGATTAGATTCCTGATTCTATTAAACCCGGCAGTACTTTTATTCTATATTTTATCAAGTTATAATTAAACCTAAGTAGCGCAGCATGGTATTTGACAGGAATGAAAGTGACATATAGTTCTATACATGGAGTGTTACATATTGGCTTGAATATTTTATAATTAACACTCATAAGCTTTATATAAATGAAAAACGCATTAGAGATTGCAGTGTACTTGAGCATATATAATGGGATAATTTTCCATATGATTGTTTTCTTAGATTGCATGTTGTACTTTTGATATTTTATATAATACTTTGTGTGTTATAACATTGCTGCTGATTCCCTTTGTTATAGTTTGATTTGATCATCATGGATTTGTGACACAAAAGAGTTAAAGGGACACTCAGGGCACCAATGAAACCTTAATGCATTTGATAGGTTTAAACCTCATTAATATGTCATATTTTTTGCATACTCAAATGTTTATCATTTTTTTCATAATATAAATAAATGTTTTGCAGAACGGTGTACCATATGTATGCATTTTTAGTCACTCCCCTCACTCCAGAAAAATACTTCCTTATCAAATGTATGCACACAGCTCAGCCACTGACAGCATCTGAACTATATAGAAACCAACATTTAGAAAGAGAGGACACCCAGGGAGGCATATATGAAGAAGGTTCCAACCTGTTTGTAATTTCTCTGACTGTCTGCAACCAAGTTGTGAATTAAAAGCAGCTCACTCGGTGCTGTTGGGGCTGACACTGTATGCATAAATTTAATAAGGAAGTGTTTCTGGTATGAGGGGGCAGGCTTATGATGCAGCATTTTGCAAAACATTTATTTTTTGTCTGCAAAAACTGTAAAGATTAGCATGCCCACAGTGTCCCTTTAATGCTATATTTCACATAGGCATTAAAGGGACATTATAGACACCAAAGCAAATTTAGCTTAATAAAGCAGTTTTTGTACATATATCATGTTCATTAAGTCTCACTGCTCAATTAACTGCCATTTAGGAGTTAAATCACTTTTGTTTCTGTTTATGCAGCCCACCATTTATCATTGATAAAGGGACAGGGTCCCGAAACGTCTGTACTTTGAATGCTCTTTGAATAAATTTGGGCTGCACTAGTGGGCCCATATAACTAAGATGCACTTTGTGGATGCATACTTTAGATTACTAAATAGTAATCCAGTGCACAATCCATTATTTCCAAAAATAGAAAAGGTTTTGAGACAATTGAATTTCAGCCCAAAGTTGGTTCAGCTGAGGAGAATTTTCAAAATTAAAAAAAAAAACTTTATGTATAAAATCCAAGCAATCCTTGACCAGGCAAAATTATTAAATAGTAAGCACAGCGTCAGAACACCAATCTAGTACTGAAGGAGCAGGAGCCAAACCTACAAGGAGAGAGATAATCCATGATTACCTTCAGCTACACACTCAAAAAAATCACGAAACTTATCTAGCTTTCCAATGCTTTCAACCTCTCCATGTATCTCTGAAAGCTAGCTAATATAATTGCTAGTAAATGTAAGAGACAGATGAAAGTAAAACTTGATGCTCAGAAACAAGATACATTCATTTATCAACCCACGGAGTGAAATATTAAATTAGATGGCATTTGAGACCATGGGGTGAAATTCGGAATATGGAATCAAACATGGAGTAAAATATGAAATGATTTGGCATATGATATGATGGGGTGAATATGAAATATGGCATATGGGACTTTAGAGTGAAACATAGAAACATAGAATGTGATGGCAGATAAGAACAATTCGGCCCATCTAGTCTGCCCAATTTTCTAAATACTTTCATTAGTCCCTGGCCTTATTTTATAGTTAGGATAGCCTTATGCCTATCCCACACATGTTTAAACTCCTTTACTGTGTTAACCTCTACCATTTCAGCTGGAAGGCTATACCATGCATCCCCTACCCTCTCGGTAAAGTAATGCTTCCTGATATTATTTTTAAATCTTTGGCCCACTAATTTAAGATTATGTCCTCTTGTTGTGGTAGTTGTTCTTCTTTTAAATATAGTCTCCTCCTGTACTGTGTTGATTCCCGTTATGTATTAAAATGTTTCTATCATATCCCCCCGTCTTTTCTTTCCTCCAAGCTATACATGTTAAGTTCCTTAAACCTTTCCTTGTTAGTGTTATCCTGCAATCCATGAACCAGTTTAGTAGCCCTTCTCTGAACTATCTCTAAAGTATCAATATCCTTCTGGAGATACGGTCTCCAGTACTGCGTACAATACTCCAAGTGAAGTCTCACCAGTGTTCTGTACAATGGCATGAGCACTTTCCTCTTTCTACTGCTAATACCTCTCCCTATACAACCAAGCAATCTTCTAGCATTTCCTCCTGCTCTATTACATTGTCTGCCTACCTTTAAGTCATTAGAAATAATTACCCCTAAATCCCTTTCCTCAGATGTTGAGGTTAGGACTCAAATATGCTGTACTCTGCCCTTGGGTTTTTACGTCCAAGATGCATTATCTTGCACTTATCCACAGTAAATGTCAGTTGCCACGACTCTGACCATTTTTTCTAGTTTACCTAAATCATTTGCCATTTGGCTTATCCCTCCTGGAACATCAACATATTTTTGTATCATCAGCAAAAAGACATACCTTACCATCAAGACCTTCTGCAATATCAATAATAAAAATATTAAAGAGAATGGGTCCAAGTACAGATCCCGAAGTACCCCTCTGGTGACAAGCCCATGCTTCGAATATACTCCATTGACTACAACCCTCTGTTGCTTGTCACTCAGCCACTGCCTTACCCATTCAACAATATTGGAATCCAAACTTAAATATTGCAGTTTATTGATAAGCCTTCTATGTGCAACAGTGTCAAAAGCCTTACTGAAATCTAGGTAAGCAATGTCTACTGCACCACCCTGATCTATTATTTTAGTTACGCAGTCAAAAAAATCAATAAAATTAGTTTGGCATGATCTCCCTGAAGTAAACCCATGTTGTCTCTGATCTTAAAATCCCTGTGATTTTAGATGTTCAACAATCCTATCCTTTAACATGGTTTCCATTACTTTCCCCACTACTGAAGTAAGACTTGAGTTTGTTTACCAGATAATTTACAAATCTCAGACTTCAAAAATACAATCTCCTGCTGCAATATAGAGAACAGTCTACAGATTAGACAGCATCCAAATGTCCAAAAAGTGGAACGTGAAACAAATGCATAACAACTATTACACTGAACTAAGTCTGCCCTTTTAATCAGGTGAATAGTTTAAATCAAACAAATCTTAAATATTTTTTTTGTCCTCCTGTATACCAAAGAATTCATTATGACAAATGGGATGAAGGGGTGAAACATGTTGTGAAATGGTCTTATCAAACCCACAACACATACCTGGAAGTATATAATTCTCTATATAAATCAAACTATTGTGTCTATGTATGCTGCAGTGTACATTGAAGACATAATCGTCTGTGTTTATTTTTAAGTATTTCTATTAAATGCATTATTGTTTATTAGTAAAGAACAAATTGCTCAAAAAACTATTTTTTTTGTCCACAAAATACAAACCTGCACTGAACTGAAAAACTAATATCAGAATTAAGATAAAATTTGTGACTCTTGCTGACTGGGAGAATATTTACAAATTAGCTAATTTGCTATACATTTCAAAATTCTGTTTTTGATTCACTGACATTAAGCTTAACTTTTATTAAGTTTGTAGTGAATAAACCCTTATAAGCAAAGTATATGAAAACATATCTTAGTGTGACAGAGATAACCTATTTACTATTTCTAGTTTGGGGTGCCTTTGACATAATTTTATGACTTAAATGGACACTATAGACACCAGAACAACTACAGATTAATGTAGTTATTCTGGTGTCTATAGCCTGTCGCTGCAGGCATTTTAATGTAAACACTGTATTTTTAGACAAAATTAAGTGTTTACATTGGTGGATACCTCCAGTGGCAGTCACTCACATGGCCACTAAAGGTGCTTCCTGTATCAGTGCTGCACACCATACAGCAGTGACATTCAGTGTCCCAACACTCTGCATGGAAACGCTGATCGTTCTTCATAGAGATGCATTGGGTATTGCTATTGTTGAATATATTGTTTTGTCTGCTATTCATTTAAAATAGTAATTTAAAACATACTGAAGTTGTTGGCTATGAAAACCTGTATGTTCAATGTCATTTTTAAAGAAACTTCATGTTGACCTTAAAACAAAACAACAGTTTGTAAATTGTTAATTTTCTTCTCAGTTATGTTAAATATGATAAGAGTTTAAACATTCGCACATACTGACCCTGTTAAAATGACTCACTGTTTTATTGACCAGCTTAACACATAAAACTAGGTTAATTTTCTTTTTTTATTAAAAGGGATTTTTAAGTTTGTCTACTTGTCTTTTTATGGGAAATAAGACAAACTATGAAGAAAATAAACAAGTAATTGTGTTTTTTATTCTTCAGAATTTCCTATAGGGTATAATAACCACTTTTAAAGTGTCACTGTCACGCCAAACTGATCTTTCCCCAATCGCTTCCTCGTCTCAGGATCTGTTCTTCTTTTCTTTCTAATGGATCTAGTTTTCTTTAAAACATAAGACAAAGGAGGCACTTATGTATTTTTCCTATGCTTGACCAGTTTTGACCCGCTTCCTGTGGTCAAATGAATTTTTCCACAATACTTACCTTTTCCTCCGTGATCTCACAATGACTTCTTTCAGTATTCCCAAACGATTTAACAGAATGAGTACAGCTTGTCCATTTATGTTAGGATGCAATTCTGTACTTTGTTTGGATCAGAATTCCATTTGAATGAATGAGATACCGATCCTATTCGTGACATGGCTGCATCTTGCAGTCAATTGGTAAATAGCTCCCTAATTCCCACGGTATTAGGGAGCTATCGACTAAAAGGCTAGACGACTTTACTAATACTAAGTTAAAACTACGTAGTATTAGTAAAAAAGAAGGCAGATTAACATCTCCCTTCTGCCACTACTCACTGTGCTGGAAGTAGGGGCATGTCTACTAAACAGTAGGCAGCCCCCCTTCTAATAAAGTGCCCCATGGCGGGGCACCTTATAAATAACTAGCGGGGGGGGGGCATAGTGTGGCTATTCAACTAAACGGGGGGTCTAGGGTCCCCTTTGCACCCACCCATGAGCAGTGGGTGGGGGCCCTAAGTAACAATGAAGGAGGGGGGACCTATTGTCCCGTCCCACCTAACACCCACCCATGAGAGGTGGGTGCGAACAGTAAATTACCATAGGGGCAGACCTATTGTGTCCCTGCCCAGGCCCTCACCCATGAGGAGCATGTGGGGGTCCTTAAAAAAATTAGGGGAGAGGACCTATTGTTCCTCCCCGGTCCCCACCCATGAGCGGCGGGTTGGGGCCTTAAGTTACAATAGGGAGAGATAACCTATTGTCCTCCCACTGGCCACCACCCAGGGCTGGGGCCTTAAGTTACAATAGGGGGAAAGGACCCATTCTCCTCCTCCAGCCACCACCCATGAGCGGCAGGTGAGGCCCCTAAATTACAATGGGTGGAGGACCTATTGTACTAGGTGGGGGAACAATAGGTCCTCCCCCTATTGTAATTTAGGGCCCCCTCTCCAGTTAATTATTTGAATTGGTGCCCCATTATGGGGCACTTTATTGGAGGGGAGGTGGTTTTGTTTTACAACAGTGAACAGCCTGTGGCTGCTCACTGTTTAATAGACATGCCCCTACTCTATTTAATATCACGGCATGGCAAGAATGGGCATTCAAGAGATTTTAATCCCCCTTATGCTAATATGAGGGTCATGTTAACCCCCAACGAGTGAGAGGGAACATGAGGGGGATAGGAAGTGGCGGGGAGCACAGTTCCCCGACACTTCTATTTTTACATATTACAAGGAGGGAGTTGGAGCTGGTCTTTGTTTGTTCGTGTGAAATTTCTATTCATTTATTTTTCTGACGAATGAGTAGACAAATTATCGAATGCCAAAGTGTTTAACTGGGCATGCATGGAAATTTCACCGTGCTATCTAATGTGGGCAGATAACGTGTTCTGCAGGGCCTTCATCTGCCCACGCAAAGATGGCGGCACCCAGAACCTAGTTAGATGAAAAAAAGTGAATGGGAGATTAGGGGCATTTGGGGGTGACTATGGGATCTGTTAGATGTAGTGAAGTCTGGTGGGAAGTTAAAACAAAAAACAGATGCGGCCATAACAGTGTCGCTTTAAGTAAAAGCATAACTAAATAAATCAAAACATAGTAAGCAGACTCTAACTGATATTAAAAACAATGGTCAATTTCCAAAAGTGATCTCAGAAACAATGTATTATACTTTTATTTACCTAGCATATAATGTTACCAGCAACGTTAAAACTGCTTGTAAGGTCTTTGGTGAACCTGTATATAGTGCCATACAAACCTTTTTAACCCCTTAAGGACACCACATGTGTGACATGTCATGATTCCCTTTTATTCCAGAAGTTTGGTCCTTAAGGGGTTAAAGCACCAAAATTATAAAATCACTAAAAGGTGACAGTAGAATGAGTGAATTACAAAACTTGGCCTTGACACATGAATCTAAAATCTATCATGGATTAAACAGTAAACTAGGCATGTGCTTATAAAACAGTACAAAAGTTAAGGTCTCTAGCGCTTGTTTGTAATGCAGGTAGACAGCTCAAACTGTCCAAACCAGAGTCTCTTCTTTCTGGTCATGGTTGCCAGTTTACTATATCTGCTTTTTTTTTGTTCATATCATTTATTCTCCAGTAGTATGGGAGTCTTTACATTTATTACCTCATACATCTTCTATTAACACGTATTTTTATTTTTTTACCGCAAGTTCCAACTATTCAACTAACTATGGTTAATTCTTTTTTTTTTTGCCTTTCTTCTCTTATGTTTCTCTTTATTTTATGCTAGCACTCGTCTCTTTTCTTTCTGTCTCCATTTCTTGTTAGTTCCATTCTTCATTCCAATCAAGCGGACTCCTGGATTTTTGGTGTGTAAAGGATCCTGCTATCCGTGCAGTGCTGATCCTTGTACCGTCTCCCGAAATCCAAGCGGAGTAGAGTAAAATAGTGATTAAAGCTCCCAATCCCCCAAACATGAGTCAAGACTTCATGAAGGGGTAAAATGATCTGTTTATTGATGGCCAAACTCAGCCCTTTTATGATGGTCTTCCAGCAAGGGAACTCCCACAGGGGACCTTGTGGAAGACTGTGACAAAATATACAGCACCAATCAGTGTACAGTACAATTAGTAAACACACCCACAGTAACAGTGTAACCCCTCCTCTCTATCCTGGAGATAATTAACTTAAGTGGTTGCAGAGAACCTAATTATCTCCAGGTAGAGAAAAACATGTCCTTTTAATATTTTACAAAACTGTATTAAAATCTATAACTTAGATTTAACCGAACATATTCCCCCTATTCCACATACCCCCAGATAGCTTGGATCTGAGCGCATATTTTAGGCGAATAGTGCTCAGATCCCACGAACACAGTTCTCAATATCGTCGAGTAAAGTTTAAGTTCACCAGTTGTTCGTGCAATTCAATCCGAAGAGAGTTCCATGATTGTAGCTACCTGGGGTCGGTATATCTTGGGTGAAAAGAAAGTCTCGAACGGCAAGGTGATTAACATGTTCGGGAGATATTAACCATATGAATGAGGACTCGGTACTTATCAGTGGTGGGTGGCGGAATAAGTGTCCGAAAATAGTTCCAGAGGATTGTTGTCTTTCCACTGCTGAGCGTTCGATGGTTTTAAAATGGCGAATGCCACATGTTCGTCAAACGAACGAGGACCACCATGTCTTTCGTCAATTACCTTGCGGTTAACCGCAAGGTTTGGGAGGTAAATGAGGGGCACACGACCTCAGTGGGAGGTCGGGTGCTTCGGTAGTTTGTTCGGTTCTTTGGAACTACACGAAATAGGCATATATACGCATGGTTAAACGAAATGCTGTTTCTCTGAGGATTGTTAAAACAGGGATTTCGTTACATGGTGGTTATATGATTATTTACTATATATGCTTTATTATTGTTCTGACATATTTTAATCTTCTGGTATGGAAGTCTTAAATATAATTTCCCTTTATTTATAACTAATACTTCTGCATATTGAAATTTTGGCACCACGTATTCTATATGGTCTTGCGACCATCTAACTAATATACACCTCTTCTCCTCTTGTGTGCACTTATGCACTTTTAAAGGTTAGAATACATTTTATAGTTCAAAATTAGGGTTAGGGTTGGGATTGGTCTTTGTGATTGTGTAGGTCTTTGAAACTTGGATTAGGATTAGGGTTACAATTATAATTAAGTTTAAAATTAGGTAGAATTTGTGCTGTGGTTTGAAATACTGTTATGGTTATGATTAGGTTTAATGTTTGATTATAAATAGGGTTAGAATTAGGATAAAGTTGAAGATTAAGATTATAATTATAATTATAATAAGGTTAGAATAAGTGTTGACATTAGGATTAGAGCTAGGGTTGAAATAAGATTTGTTTACTTAGTTTTGGTTATAATTTACAGGACAATATCAGGTAGGTTTAAGGTTTTAGTATGAATAAATAGTAAAACATATATGGGTATATAAATAGAATGTTAGTGAAGGAACTTTTAACCCCTTAAGGACACATGACATGTATGACATGTCATGATTCCCTTTTATTCCAGAAGTTTGGTCCTTAAGGGGTTAATATTAAATTATAAAAAAAACACATTAATTTAATATGTAGATTTTTTTGAGACATATGCCTGGTTTGACACTGATCTATGTGGTGACAAAGATATCATTAAAGATAAGCAAGCTGAAAAGTATGTCAAAATGATGGCATGTCTCTAATGTATAACTTCGCAAAACCTGGGCTAATGTATGCAGGGATAGTTATGGATGTACTCAGAAGATGTTTAAAATAGATGTAACATTCAGATATATAAAGTGTGTATGAAAAGAGAGAAAAAAAATGTATCATAAAATGTGTCAGAAATGGATTTTTAAAAAAGGCTCAAAACATTTAATGCAAAATAACCTGGGAGCATTTTTTTTTTTTTTTTTTTTTTTTTTACAAATAATAGGTAAATGTCCTTATTTTGGGCCTGCAATCCCATGCTAAAGGAGATATGGACCAAGCAAATTGTTTCGGTAGGATAATTGCCATAAATATAAAATGTAACTGTACAACCGAACCTGAAAATGAGTTAACACAAGTTACAGATGCTTTTTAATGTTTTATTATTTTAGGGGACACCAGGGCCAACCTATTGTTCTGCCTCAGTCCATAGATGAAATGCTCCCAAAAACATGCTTACATCCATTAATTTATACAGTGTGTAATTAATGCAGTGTCTGAGCTTGTGGATTGTATGTAGAGTGTGTAATGGATGCAGTGTTTGTGATTGTGTTTGTGTAGTGGATGCAGTGTCTGTGCTTGTGTACTGGATGCAGTGTGAATAGTGCTAGCAGTGTCTGTGTAGTGGATGCAGAGTGTATTTCTGTAGTGAATGCAGTGTGTATGTGTGTGTAGTGGATGCAGTATTTTTGTTTATGTAGTGGATGCAATGTCTGTGTGTGTAGTGTATGCAGTGTGTGTTTGTGTAGTGGATGCAGTGTCTGTGTTTGTGTAATGGATGCAGTGTGTGTTTGTGTAGTGGATACAGTGCCTGTGTTTGTGTATATGATGCAGTGTGTGTAGTGGAAGCAATGTGTGTGTTTGTGTAGTGGATGCAGTGGATGTCTGTGTAGTGAATGCAGTTTATGTTTGTGTACTGGATGCAGTGTGTGTGTTTGTGTAGTGAATGCAGTATATGTGCTGATGTACTGGATGCAGTGTGTGTAGTACTAGCAGGCTCTGTATTTGTGTAGTGGATGCAGTGGATGTCTGTGTAGTGAATTCAGTGTATGTCTGTGTACTGGATGCAGGGTGTGTTTGTGTAGCGGATGTAGTGTTTGTGTAGTGGATGCAGTGTCTGTGCTTGTGTAGTGGATGCAATGTGTATGTCCATGTAATGGATGCAGTGTCTGTGTCTATGTAACGGATGCAGTGTGTGCTTGTGTACTGGTGTGTACTGGATGCAGTGTATGTGTGTTTGTGTAGTGAAAGCAGTATATGTGTATCTGTGTAGTGGATGCAGTGTGTGTGTTTGTGTAGTGGATGCAGTGTTTGTGGAGTAAATGTAGTATGTGTGTTTGTGTAGTGGATGCAGCGTGTGTGTTTGTGGAGTGCATGTAGTGTGTGTTTGTGTAGAGGATGCAGTGTGTGTGTGTCAATGTAGTGGATGCAGTGTGTATGTGTATGTATAGTAGATGCAGTGTGTGTGTGTGTGTGTTTGTGTAGTGGATGCAGTGTTTGTGTTTGTGTAGTGGATGACGTGTCTGTGCTGGTGTACTGGATGCAGTGTGTGTAGTACTAGCAGTCTCTGTGTTTGTGTAGTGGATGCAGTGGATGTCTGTGTAGTGAATTCAGTGTATGTCTGTGTACTGGATGCAGTGTGTATGTTTGTGTAGTGGATGCAGTGTTTGAGTAGTGGATGCAGTGGCTGTGCTTGTGTACTGGATGCAGTGTCTGTATTTGTGTAGTGGATCGAGTTTCTGGGTTTGTGTAGTGGATGCAATTGCAATCCGCAGCAATATTTCCGCAGGTCAGCAGAGAAAAGGCTTGAATGCTGCAGGAGATGGAGAATCATTGGATAAAGCAGCAGAGGCCCAGAGATCTTTATATATAAAGTGCCAACGATTCAAAGTGCCACCTGAAGCCATTGTCCCACTGGGATCAATGGTCGAGCCGGCCCTGGGGGACATTATAGTCTCAAAAATGTTCAGCTTAATGAAGCAGTTTTGGTGTATAGATCATGCCTCTACAGTCTCACTGCTCAATTCTCTGGCATTCATGAGTTAAATCACTTTGTTTATGCACCATAGTCATACCTCTCTGCAGTGACCTACGCGACCATCCTAAACACTTCCTGTAAAGAGTCATCTAAAGTTTAAACTTCCTTTATTGCAAACTCTATATAATTTAGAATTTCCTATCTCCTGCTATATTAATAGTTTGCTAGACCCTGAATGAGCCTCCTGTTCATGGTTAAAGTTCAATTTACAGAGCAGGAGATAAAACCTTTTAAAGTTACATCTGATTGAAAATGAAACCATTTTGTTTTCATGCAGGCTGTGTCAGTCACAGCCAGGGGAGGTGTGGCTAGGGCTGCATAATTAGAAACAAAAGTTATTTAACTCCTACATGGCAGTAAATTGAGCAGTGATATTTCAGAGGTTTGATCGATACATCAAAACTGCATCATTAAGCTAAAGTGGTTTTGGTGACTAAAGTGTCCCTTCAATGTTGTAATTTTCACAGCAGTAACAGTTCCCCTTTAATATAATGACTGCATAATACATATATTTTCAGTATTCTAAGTCTCTGATGAAGTTGCAGTTCACTCTCTTGTTCCCTTAACATGTTTTAGAAATTAGTTAATCAGTACAAAATTGATATTAAAACATACCCATGCAAGCTAGCTAATCCTAAGTGAATGGAAGGTATGTATTCCTACTCTAACCCAACTGGCTGTCAAAAAGATAGTGCAGATTCCTTTAAAGAACAATTAGAGGTATATTCCCATTTTCTATTTTTATTTTATTTACATATTTCAATTAATACAAAAATGTTAAATGCATGACTATCATTTGTTAATTTACTGCGCACATTTTTGGAAAAAAAAAGAAACAGTGTATCTTTACTGTTCAGGAGAGTAACTTTTATGACTACATTTCACATGATGTATGTGATTACAAAAATATATATTGAAATAATGCATTCTGTTTTCTTTGTTGATGTATAGTATACATAGATCCTTTATTACTGTTATTACCAAGACCTAGTACACTATATTATATGCAAATATTATACAAAGCTTGCTTTACAACCACATGACAATACAGAACTGTAAATCTGCACTGTAAAAATGAAAAATGTGTATTTTGTTGTTCTCTATTGCTTCAAAATAAAGACTTTTTTTTAACCAAAAAGAGAATTAGGCATTACATTAAACTAAAGAATGTTCAGTGTCTAGTAACTATAAAATCAACACAGATAAATGAAAGTGGGAATAAGGGGCAAACAAGTAAGTAAACATCATTAATCTTCAAGTAATATTACTTTTGGTGATACAGTCAATGGAAAAATAAATGCAATAATTTTCCATGAGATGGCAGTATTACTCCTTGTTTCATTCCAACAACAATGAATAATATACTCAGCATGCAAGTCAAATCATAGTTTATTGTAGATATTAGTTTCTAATTAGTTTTTTAGCAACCCAACATTATGTAAAATACAATACCAGCTACCTTAATAGATGTTTCATTAAATAGTACAGAATAAAAAAAAACTAAAAGCTATTAAAGACAAAAATAACTTGTTTCAGTAACATACTATATGTGTTCTATGCCAAACCTGTACAAAATGTAGCATACATATAAACAAATTATAGGTCAGAAAAGGAAAGCTAAAAAAACACAAAACATAACAAACAAACATAAAAACAAACTAACTATCAATAAGAATTATACAATTTAAGAGATTTAAAAAGTGTTTAATAATTTTTCTAGCTACTCTCCACAACATCGATGGTCACTTACTGTATCAATTTTGTGTATCAATATTACTATAATGTCTTACTAAAGAACTTTTTCCATAGATATTAAAATATATAGGGACTATTTTATTCTTCGTAATTTTAAAAATAATAAAACCTTAATAAAACTGTAAGACCGTAACCTTGCTTTGCACTTTAGACATGGTCATCACTCATGAAGATGTACATTTCTCCTCAAGTGAACAGTTATAACATTTCTGCAAATCACTCCTACCAATCCGTAAAGATGTTTGTGTGAATCACGCTAAATTACTGCATTTTAGAAGACAGGAATGGGGAAGAAAAAAGCCCTGAGGACACAATAGGGCTTATTTCACATGCTTGAAACATTCTATATTGTACAGATGCTTGATGTAACTGTGCTAGTGTGATAATTATGTACTTCTGTAAAGATTATTTTTACATTCCTGGTAAAAAAAAAATTGAGATATGCATATTTAGGCCCGCCACCAGAAATTTTGGGGCCCCTAACTCAGCTCAGGGTCAGGGCCCCCTGGGGCCCGCCTCCAATCCCGCCCGCAGGGTCCGCCTCCAAATCCTGCCCACAGGAATACACACACAGACACAAACACACACACTGATACAAAAGGACACAGATACACACACACAGATACATACTAACAGACACACATAATGAAACATACATACATGCATATAGGCATACATACTGACACACACATACTGAGACATACACACATATATACAAACACACAGGCATACATAGTGACCGGCAGACACATACTAACATACATACAGACACACATGCATGAGGACATACAGACAGGGGCGTATTAGCCGCGAGGCAAACAAGGCATTTGCCTTGGGCGGCATTTTCCAGGGGGCGGCAAAAAGCGCCGCCCCCAAATGCCCAAGGCAAATGTCTTGTTAGCCTTGCGGCTAACAGACATGCTGGGCTGGTTGCTGGGCGGCCGGCAAGGGAGCTCTTCCCCTGAGCTCTCTGCTCAGCTCCCTCGCGCGCCGCCCGCAGAGTGAGACTGGGAGCCGGAATATGACGTCATATTCCGGCTCCGCCTCCCAGACTCACTCTGCGGGCGGCGCGCGAGGGAGCTGAGCAAAGAGCTCAGGGGAAGAGCTCCCTTGCCGGCCGCCCAGCCTGCCCGCCAGTGCCGCCCTGCAGCCACTGGACCACCAGGGAATGGGAGAACCCCCCCACCCCCAGCATTCCCAAAGGTAAGGAGGCTGGGGGGGGGAGTAAATAAAAAAAAATGTGTTAATGTGAGTGTGTGTGTGTGTCTCTGACTGTGTGTGTCTGATAGTGTGTGTGTGTGTCTGTTAGTGTGTGTCTGTTACTGTGTGTGTTAGTGTGTGTGTGTGTCTGTTACTGTGTGTGTGTCTGTTACTGTGTGTGTTAGTGTGTGTGTGTGTGTCTGTTACTGTGTGTGTGTCTGTTACTGTGTGTGTTAGTGTGTGTGTGTGTCTGTTAGTGTGTGTGTGTCTGTTAGTGTGTGTGTCTGACTGTGTGTGTCTGACTGTGTGTCCGACTGTGTGGGTCTGTTAGTGTGTGTGTCTCACTGTGTGTGTGTCTGTTAGTGTGTGTGTGTCCGACTGTGTGTGTTTGTTAGTGTGTGTGTCCGACTGTGTGTGTTTGTTAGTGTGTGTGTGTCCGACTGTGTGCTAGTGTATGCGTATCTGTCAGTGAATGTGTGTGTATTTAGAAGGCGGGGCAGGGGGGAAGGGTTGGGTGGGGGTGGCGCGCGCGTGCGGGGGGGGTGTCTGAGTTTTGTCCTGCCTAGGGCAGCACAAAACCAAGATACACCACTGCATACAGACACATACATACACACTGACATACATACATACACACATACATACACACAGACATACATTCATAATGACATACAGACATACATACATTCATACTGGCATACATACATAAAGACATACTGACAGACATACATACATACATACATTCATACAGACATACAGACACTGACATCCATATACACATACATACATTCATAATGACATGCATATATACAGACATACTGACATACTTACATACATTCATACTATGACAGATCCATCTGTATAGACTGGTATTGCTGGTTCGTCTGTTTGCCTTTATTTTCGCTGGATTTCCTGTCCGGATGCCCCTGTTCGTGTGATTCTGGAATACCGATTGAAACTACCGAACAGACGGCCACCCAGGAGAGGAGTGTGCTGCTGGTTAACCTCTTGGCCCCAATTAGAATGTTGTGGTTAACCGCAGACACCTCTCCATTCCATTCGTACAGGTGGTCGTCGTTCGTATGCTGACCACGAGGCAGCGGCCATTTTGAGACTGAAGGAAGATCAGCGGTGTTCGGTGTAAATCCTATGGAACTAAAAACGGACACTTTATCTACCGAACACCGCTGGAAGCTGCCACCCGCCTTCTATTTCGTCGAGGCATACGAACACCGGTCAGTTCGGGAGTTTTATAACATTCGTATGGACTTTACCCACATAGCCGTCCCATGGAGTCATTCGTATACCGAAGGACTTGTGAAAGACTTTGACTCCATGGCGATTGAACTAGGTACATCGGATCTGAGCGCTATTCGGTAGAAATATGCACTCAGATCCAGGCTATCTGGGGATACGTTACACGAACCATATTGATTTGGTATTTCTTCATTTATGTATTTTTCTTACTGCATTTTAAAATGGCGATTGTCTCTATCCTTGGCGATAATTAGGTTTCTTCCCAATTATCTCCGGGATAGAGAAGAAGGATTTATGGGTAAGATGGGAAGGGCTTATGTTGAAGCCACTGCGATTGGCTACTGTCCAATATGTTTTACAGTCTTCCACAAGGTCCCCTAGGGGAGTGTCCACCTTGTGGAGACCTGCATAAATACCGTGCAAGTAGCCCCCATTAAACACATTCCTGTTTGACCTTCAAGACGGAGCTTGGTCTCGTTTGTGGAGGGATTTACTATTGGGACTTTCGTTATTTCTAGCTGTGAAAGGAGCTCGACTGATTGGATGGTCGGGAGTTGCCGCGTTCGTATTCTCCGTTCAGTAGTTTGACGGTCGGCTATACGAAATCTGCATTTCTGGAGAATGGGATTATCTACTAAACGGCGGCTTCATCTATCTGGCGGTGAGTGTCGTAACACATACATACTGACATACATGCATACTGACATTCATACACACATACACACAGACATACGTTCATAATGACATGCAGACATACATAATGACATACAGACATACTGACAGACATACATACATACATTCATATGGACATACATGCATACAGACACTGACATCCATAAACAGACACACACATACGTACATACACAGACATACATTCATAATGGCATACAGACATACATACATTCATACTGACATCCAAACATACATACACACACACAGACATATGTTCATAATGACATACAGACATACATAATGGCATACATTGCTACTGGCATACATACATATAGACATACATACATACATACTGACAGACACACAGACATAATGACATACATACATACATACATTGATACTGGCATACATACATACAGACATGCATTCATTCATAATGACATACATATATACATACATAATGACATACATACAGACATACACACACAGCTCAATTTTCAGCCACCCTCCACAAAGAACTACAGTGAGTACCTGAGTAACAGGAAGAAGAAGTTCTATAGATTCACTTCCAATTATAAGATGGAGAACTCCAGCTTGCAGTGTTCCTCCTGGGGTCGGTCCATGTCCTCCACCCACCGTGACTGTATGTCTGAGACCATAGGCATGGCAGGAGTCAGGGAGCTCAAGTGATGGCCAGGGAATCCAGGCACAGAATCAACTCTCATAGCTCCTGCAGGGTAACATCCAAAGCAGGTATGGTTAAGGTTTTAACTCCTTCTATGCCAGCAGCCTGGTAAACCTACTGGACAATCTAACAGGCCAACCATCTCCCCCTAGGAGTGTCTCATATAATAAAAAGGTTCAGAGGTTTCAGTGAGGTTAATGGGTGGGTTTGTGGTCACTAATTGTGCATTAACCCTGAGTGTTATTCAGCTTGTCAGAATTTCAGAAGGCATTTAAAAGGTTAATGTTAAAAGGTTAATGATTTATCTTTACTATTTTTAATACATTAACCCATGAGTGCCATTTTTAATACATTAACCCATGAGTGCCAATGTAGGGGTGGGGGGGATTTCAGAAGGCATATACATAGTTAATAGTTTAACTTTTCCATAGGGGGAATTATTGCATGCTGCAATTCTAGGCACTGGTTAGCTACTAAATAAAGTACTGGAACCTTACATGGGTATTAGGATAGGAAGGGATTACAAACAAGGCATGGACAACTTTTTAACCCATTGTTTTCCAGAAAGCCCAGCATATGGATGTACTGAGAAATGGTTCCAGCTCAGCCCAGAGACTCTGTACAGTGAACATTGAATACATGTGGCTGCATATAACACCCTTATTCTGACACACATGGCTCCAAACAACATCATTGTCCTGATCCAGGTGAAGTAATAGTACTTACAGAACATAGTAACTTCCATTCTGTGTCTGTATGCAGAGAGTGAGGGGTACAGCTCTCCCTCACTTCCAGGCGCGCGCTCCTCCTGCGCGGAGTGAGCTGGGAGGAAGTGACCATTTTTTTTTTTTAAAGGGGCCGGTCGCGCTATACCACGGCCACAGCGCTGACCGGGCCCCTGAAGATATGGGGCCCATTGGGTGGCCCTAAGTGTGTGGGCCACCGGATGGGCCCCATCAGCGTGCGGGCCCCGGTGCGACTGCCCCCCAGGGCCGCCGGGCCCGTGACAACCATTATGGTTGTCACCCCCCTGATGGCGGCCCTGTGCATATTCAAAAATGCTGCTATACTTGTTATACATATTATGTATATCCATATTTTTTTAAAATGTGAGTATAATACAATATTTATACTTACTGACTCTTTCTCATCTGTTATTCCAGAATTGACATACACAATTCTTCCAATTCTTTGATCACTTGAAATTGTATGAAACACAAAAAAATATAACATAGTATAAAACCAACAGCACCAATAAAAATAAGGTAAAACATTGCACTTACAAACGTGGGACCACTATAAGTGGTCAACAGAGCATATAGAAAGGTCTGAAAGACCTATAGTTCTTAGAAGGTATATCTCTAGTGATGGATTCAGTCCTCAGTCCACCCTCCTGTGCTTGATCCGGATCCCTTCCAGTGGGAGAGTAGAAACAAAATCCTGATGCATATTAAAATGCCAGACTGGAGAAATAACGGCATTACTGGCTCCTAAATGCCGACTGGTTTCATCTCTCTGGACTTCCTCAAGGCAGAGCTTATCCCCCAAAATTAAAAGTTCAGCTTTTAAAGCCCACCAATCAGGGCTAATGAGTCTCCCTTTGTGTTAAACACATATTTCTTGTCGACAGATCTCTAGCCCCAACCAAAAAGATGGCTGCTGGGATCGTGTTCGGTGACATAATATATCATATCGCCTTGCCTGACGTCAGCGATCAAATCACGACATATAGGCTATCACTCCTCTCCCAGGTAGCCATTTCTCATGGGCTACGAGTTGACAGTCCTACAGGATCCCCTGAAACATGTGGATCCAAAAGGGGGAACCAAACAGATGGCTGCCGAGATTCATGCCAGCGACAGATCCACTGTGCATGGTGCATCCACTATGCATCATGATATTTTGTTTTTTACTGTAATCATTTTATCCGTTTATAGCCCATTTTCTAATTTTTTTTTCCTTGTATTTCTCTTTCTATTCCTTCTGCTTGTATATGTTTGGATGCACTTTATTATGTTACTCTTTGTGAGCTACAAGTAAGAGGACTAGGTATTGTGTACAAGAATATTCTGTTATATCTGCATCTGTGTTTATATATAATTTAAGTGTATGTGGGTGTAGATTTTTATGTATTATGTATCTTTTTAATATATTTTATATAGATTTTGTATAATTATATTTCTCTAGTAAGTAATTCTATTGACTCATAAACCTTTGAAAGTTTTGGCAAAATGTTCTTTCCTTTTATATATAATTTTATTAGTGTCTCTGTATTTTATGTACACAATCATATATCTAGTTTATAATATGTATCCAGTTTTGTATATGGGTGTCTATTTGAGGTTTAATTTGAGTCCGCCGAGATGAGGATCAATACTTTGGACTTAGCAGGGCTTTTTCCGGCAAAGTCCACACATATGCATAGTGGATCTGTCGCTGGAGTGAATCTCAGCGGCCATCTTTTTGGTTCTCACTTTTTGATCCACATGTTTCCGGGAATCCTGTAGGACTGTCGACACGTAGACCCATGAGAAATGGCTCCCTGGGAGAGAAGTGATAGCCTATGTGTTGTGATTTGATCGCTGAAGTCAGGCAAGGCAACATGATGTATTATGTCACCGAACACCATCCCGGCGGCCATCTTTTTGGTTAGGGCTAGAGACCTGTTGACAGGAAATATGTGTTTGACCCAAAGAGAGACTCATAAGCCCTGATTGGGGGGTTTAAAAGCTGAACTTTTAACTTTTGGGGATAAGATCTGCCTTGAGTAAGTTCAGAGAGACGAAACCGGTCAACATTTAGGAGCCAGTAAAGCCTTTATTTCTCTATTTTAATATACATCAGGATTTTGTTTCTATTCCCCCACAGGAAGGGATCCAGACCCAACACAGGAGGGTGGTCCGAGGACTGAATCCATCACTAGAGATATACCTGCTAAGAACTAAAAAGTGACAGTTTTCTTTCTGGGAAATTCTGCCTGTTTTTTTTTACAAAACTTTTTATTTTCAGAAACCTCTTAAATTTATAGTGACAGCAAAATTCTTCAACTTTCTGTAAATACATATGGCAGGAAAATTAATAAAGCTGCTCCTACAGATTTAATTTAATAGTGCCAAAAAATTGTAGATTATGCTAGCTTTAGTGTACCTATAATCTTAATTTTATTAATGACAGGAGGCGAGTATTTGCTTAAGACTTTCTTTACTTAAGCTTCACAGCAGCACTTTTTTACTTAGTAACAAGGTAACCAATCAGAAAAAAGGGATAACAAGGTATATAAGTCCCTCCCAGTGATGTCATTTCCTCTTTCTGGCTGCGAACAACTAGGAACCGGAACTGAAGGAACCAGATGAGGAATTCAGGATGTCAAACTTGAAGAGAGATGCTTGAGAGGGAAACAGGAATGTAGACTTGCTTTCTTGAAGAGTAGAGGTGAAGCTTGTGAAGGAACAGCGACTAGACTTGACCTCTTAAGGGAGTTTTACGCTGAAACGAGAGAGCAGAGTCGAAACAAAAGGATTAATCTGTGAATTGGACTTGGAAATCATGATAACCGGTTGTTATGAAACATATGTTATAATCCGCTAGAAAAGTTAATCTATACAACATAGAAAATAATAGCTAACCCCCATGGTAGTAAGGCATAGTGTGTTCATTCTAGTCTTAGAAACTTACCTACAGGGGCGACCCTAGGGTGGGAAAAAACAAAGGTAAAGTGGTGGGAAATACTCGCCTCCTGTCATTAATAAAATTAAGATTATAGGTACACTAAAGCTAGCATAATCTACAATTTTATAACATGACAGGAGGCTTCGTATTTGCTGATTTAACGCTCCCCAAGGAGGGCCAAGGAAGCGTGCAGAGCCGGACGAAAGTAGAAGTTGCGGAACGTCTGTTCTCGGGACCAGTCTGCGGATTGAAGAATGTCTCGAAGCGAGGCTCCCGCGTTGAATGCCCCCGATGCCGCCGCCCCTCTGATGGAGTGGGCTCCGAAGGAGGCTTCAATCCCGGCTAGGGAGAGCAACCACCTAACCCATCGGGCAAGAGTTGTGGATGACACTGGATTATGTGGCTGGACGTATGAGACCAATAGTTGGCTGGAGGACGTAGGACGAAGTGAGGAGGTAAGTAATAAATAACGAGAAAGAAGAGACACCACACACAGTTTTGGGTGGTTAGGAAAGTAAGGGTAAAATATAGAAGAGGAATTTGATTTTGTCCGTCTGGACACGGAGAAGGTGACACCTTCTGGGGAAAAATTGATAGCGTCATGGTCAAATGCTCGAACCTCCGATACTCGTCGGAAAGACACTAAGCAAAGTAATAGGGTGAATTTTGCCGAGAGTTGACGGAGGGATAAATCTTTGTTGTCCGGCCAAGCCTCAAGGAAACGAATCATGACATTAACGTCCCACAGATGGGAGTATTTCGGTTTAGGGGGGCGAGCTAGTTTGATGCCCCGCAATAGTCTACAAACCAGCTAGTCCTGGCCCATTGGAACTCCGTCAAGAGGAACATGGGCTGCCGAGATGGCTGAGCGAGAAACGTTGATGGATCTGTAGGAACGGCCTAAATCGAATAGATGAGAGAGGAAATTCAAAATGGACTGTCTAGGGGCCGTAAGGGGATCGGTATTCCGTTCCAGGCACCAATTGCACCAAGTGTTCCAGGAAGAAAGATAGCATCTTCTAGTTCCAGGGGCCCACGAATCCCAGAGGAGTTCCTTAGATCTCTGTGATAGTTCTCCGAAGTGCCAGGTACCCCTGAAAGAGTCCAGGCTACAAGGTGAAGGTGGCCTTGTGTTATCATTGGATGAGGGTTCCCTTGAGGGTCTTCTAGGAGATTGGGCCATGGAGGCAGAAGGAGGGGATCTTGGCAGGAGAGGTCCAGAAGATCCGGAAACCATGCTTGGCCCCGCCAGAGCGGTGTGAGTAGTACGAGTGTGATCTGTTGTCTGCGAATCTGGAGGAGGATTCTGGGAATCATCGCAAATGGAGGAAAGGCATAGGCTCCCGTTGTCAGCCAACTCTGAAGGAAGGCATCTACAGCTAGACATTCTGGGTCTGGAAGCCAGCTGAAAAACCGTGGGACTTGAAAATTCGTCTGGGAGGCGAATAGGTCTAGGGTAAATGGGCCCCTGAGTTTGGAGATGTGGAGGAAGATTGTTCTGTGTAGGCGCCAGTCGCTGGCGTCCCTCCAATGTCGGGAGAACCAATCCGCGGTGATGTTCGATTCCCCTGGGAGATATTCTGCCCAAAGAGTGATGTTGCGTTGGAAGCAAAACTCGTAGATGTCTTTTGTCACTTCGGAGAGGATGCGGGATCTGGCCCCGCCCAATTTGTTGATGTATTGGACAGCTGAGACATTGTCCATCCGAAGGAGGATACAGCAGTTCGAGAGGTGATTGGTCAAACTGCGAATTGCGAACGAGCCTGCGATTAACTCCAGACAATTGATGTGGAGAAAGTGTTCTGAAGTGGTCCATGGTCCTCCGGTGGAGGTCGTATGACAGGTTGCACCCCAACCCAAAGTAATAGGGTGAATTTTGCCGAGAGTTGATGGAGGGATAAATCTTCGTTGTCCGGCCAAGCCTCAAGGAAACGAATCATGACATTAACGTCCCACAGATGGGAGTATTTCGGTTTAGGGGGGCGAGCTAGTTTGATGCCCCGCAATAGTCTACAAACCAGCTAGTCCTGGCCCACTGGAACTCCGTCAAGAGGAACATGGGCTGCCGAGATGGCTGAGCGAGAAACGTTGATGGATCTGTAGGAACGGCCTAGATCGAATAGATGAGAGCGGAAATTCAAAATGGACTGTCTGGGGGCCGTAAGGGGATCGGTATTCTGTTCCAGGCACCAATTGCACCAAGTGTTCCAGGAAGAAAGATAGCATCTTCTAGTTCCAGGGGCCTCCGGAGTGGGCTCCGAAGGAGGCTTCAATCCCGGCTAGGGAGAGCAACCACCTAACCCATCGGGCAAGAGTTGTGGATGACACTGGATTATGTGGCTGGACGTATGAGACCAATAGTTGGCTGGAGGACGTAGGACGAAGTGAGGAGGTAAGTAATAAATAACGAGAAAGAAGAGACACCACACACAGTTTTGGGTGGTTAGGAAAGTAAGGGTAAAATATAGAAGAGGAATTTGATTTTGTCCGTCTGGACACGGAGAAGGTGACACCTTCTGGGGAAAAATTGATAGCGTCATGGTCAAATGCTCGAACCTCCGATACTCGTCGGAAAGACACTAAGCAAAGTAATAGGGTGAATTTTGCCGAGAGTTGACGGAGGGATAAATCTTTGTTGTCCGGCCAAGCCTCAAGGAAACGAATCATGACATTAACGTCCCACAGATGGGAGTATTTCGGTTTAGGGGGGCGAGCTAGTTTGATGCCCCGCAATAGTCTACAAACCAGCTAGTCCTGGCCCATTGGAACTCCGTCAAGAGGAACATGGGCTGCCGAGATGGCTGAGCGAGAAACGTTGATGGATCTGTAGGAACGGCCTAAATCGAATAGATGAGAGAGGAAATTCAAAATGGACTGTCTAGGGGCCGTAAGGGGATCGGTATTCCGTTCCAGGCACCAATTGCACCAAGTGTTCCAGGAAGAAAGATAGCATCTTCTAGTTCCAGGGGCCCACGAATCCCAGAGGAGTTCCTTAGATCTCTGTGATAGTTCTCCGAAGTGCCAGGTACCCCTGAAAGAGTCCAGGCTACAAGGTGGAGGTGGCCTTGTGTTATCATTGGATGAGGGTTCCCTTGAGGGTCTTCTAGGAGATTGGGCCATGGAGGCAGAAGGAGGGGATCTTGGCAGGAGAGGTCCAGAAGATCCGGAAACCATGCTTGGCCCCGCCAGAGCGGTGTGAGTAGTACGAGTGTGATCTGTTGTCTGCGAATCTGGAGGAGGATTCTGGGAATCATCGCAAATGGAGGAAAGGCATAGGCTCCCGTTGTCAGCCAACTCTGAAGGAAGGCATCTACAGCTAGACATTCTGGGTCTGGAAGCCAGCTGAAAAACCGTGGGACTTGAAAATTCGTCTGGGAGGCGAATAGGTCTAGGGTAAATGGGCCCCTGAGTTTGGAGATGTGGAGGAAGATTGTTCTGTGTAGGCGCCAGTCGCTGGCGTCCCTCCAATGTCGGGAGAACCAATCCGCGGTGATGTTCGATTCCCCTGGGAGATATTCTGCCCAAAGAGTGATGTTGCGTTGGAAGCAAAACTCGTAGATGTCTTTTGTCACTTCGGAGAGGATGCGGGATCTGGCCCCGCCCAATTTGTTGATGTATTGGACAGCTGAGACATTGTCCATCCGAAGGAGGATACAGCAGTTCGAGAGGTGATTGGTCAAACTGCGAATTGCGAACGAGCCTGCGATTAACTCCAGACAATTGATGTGGAGAAAGTGTTCTGAAGTGGTCCATGGTCCTCCGGTGGAGGTCGTATGACAGGTTGCACCCCAACCCAAAGTAATAGGGTGAATTTTGCCGAGAGTTGATGGAGGGATAAATCTTCGTTGTCCGGCCAAGCCTCAAGGAAACGAATCATGACATTAACGTCCCACAGATGGGAGTATTTCGGTTTAGGGGGGCGAGCTAGTTTGATGCCCCGCAATAGTCTACAAACCAGCTAGTCCTGGCCCACTGGAACTCCGTCAAGAGGAACATGGGCTGCCGAGATGGCTGAGCGAGAAACGTTGATGGATCTGTAGGAACGGCCTAGATCGAATAGATGAGAGAGGAAATTCAAAATGGACTGTCTGGGGGCCGTAAGGGGATCGGTATTCTGTTCCAGGCACCAATTGCACCAAGTGTTCCAGGAAGAAAGATAGCATCTTCTAGTTCCAGGGGCCTCCGGAGTGGGCTCCGAAGGAGGCTTCAATCCCGGCTAGGGAGAGCAACCACCTAACCCATCGGGCAAGAGTTGTGGATGACACTGGATTATGTGGCTGGACGTATGAGACCAATAGTTGGCTGGAGGACGTAGGACGAAGTGAGGAGGTAAGTAATAAATAACGAGAAAGAAGAGACACCACACACAGTTTTGGGTGGTTAGGAAAGTAAGGGTAAAATATAGAAGAGGAATTTGATTTTGTCCGTCTGGACACGGAGAAGGTGACACCTTCTGGGGAAAAATTGATAGCGTCATGGTCAAATGCTCGAACCTCCGATACTCGTCGGAAGGTCACTAAGCAAAGTAATAGGGTGAATTTTGCCGAGAGTTGACAGAGGGATAAATCTTCGTTGTCCGGCCAAGCCTCAGGGAAACGAATCATGACATTAACGTCCCACAGATGGGAGTATTTCGGTTTAGGGGGGCGAGCTAGTTTGATGCCCCGCAATAGTCTACAAACCAGCTAGTCCTGGCCCACTGGAACTCCGTCAAGAGGAACATGGGCTGCCGAGATGGCTGAGCGAGAAACGTTGATGGATCTGTAGGAACGGCCTAGATCGAATAGATGAGAGAGGAAATTCAAAATGGACTGTCTAGGGGCCGTAAGGGGATCGGTATTCCGTTCCAGGCACCAATTGCACCAAGTGTTCCAGGAAGAAAGATAGCATCTTCTAGTTCCAGGGGCCCACGAATCCCAGAGGAGTTCCTTAGATCTCTGTGATAGTTCTCCGAAGTGCCAGGTACCCCTGAAAGAGTCCAGGCTACAAGGGGGAGGTGGCCTTGTGTTATCATTGGATGAGGGTTCCCTTGAGGGTCTTCTAGGAGATTGGGCCATGGAGGCAGAAGGAGGGGATCTTGGCAGGAGAGGTCCAGAAGATCCGGAAACCATGCTTGGCCCCGCCAGAGCGGTGTGAGTAGTACGAGTGTGATCTGTTGTCTGCGAATCTGGAGGAGGATTCTGGGAATCATCGCAAATGGAGGAAAGGCATAGGCTCCCGTTGTCGGCCAACTCTGAAGGAAGGCATCTACAGCTAGACATTCTGGGTCTGGAAGCCAGCTGAAAAACCGTGGGACTTGAAAATTCGTCCGGGAGGCGAATAGGTCTAGGGTAAATGGGCCCCTGAGTTTGGAGATGTGGAGGAAGATTGTTCTGTGTAGGCGCCAGTCGCTGGCGTCCCTCCAATGTTGGGAGAACCAATCCGCGGTGATGTTCGATTCCCCTGGGAGATATTCTGCCCAAAGAGTGATGCTGCGTTGGAAGCAAAACTCGTAGATGTCTTTTGTCACTTCAGAGAGGATGCGGGATCTGGCCCCGCCCAATTTGTTGATGTATTGGACAGCTGAGACATTGTCCATCCGAAGGAGGATACAGCAGTTTGAGAGGTGATTGGTCAAACTGCGAATTGCGAACGAGCCTGCGATTAACTCCAGACAATTGATGTGGAGAAAGTGTTCTGAGGTGGTCCATGGTCCTCCGGTGGAGGTCGTATGACAGGTTGCACCCCAACCCTGGAGGCTCGCATCTGATTCCACTACATAGTCCGGGGTGGGACCGAAAATTGCCTTGCCATTCCAGGCCGACATGTGGCGGAGCCACCAAAAGAGTTCCTTCCTCACCTCTGTAGTAATCGGGACCCTCTGGTCGTATGATGGGTGAGACCGGAGGAATTGAGCTTTCAAACGTTGCATGGCCCGGTAGTGAAGGGGGCCTGGGTAAATTGCCTGAATAGAGGCAGAAAGCAGGCCTACAATCTGAGCTAAACCTCGAAGAGGTAAATCCTCTTGACGAAGCACTTTGCGTAGTTCCTTCCTGATCGCAGTCAACTTGGACTGGGGTAGGCGAAGAACACAGGTTGAAGAGTCGATCTCGAAGCCGAGAAATTGGATGACTCTGGACGGGGACAGTGACGATTTCTCTTGGTTTATGACAAACCCCAAGGATTCGATTAATCCAGATGTATAGTTCGTCTGCGAACGTAGCCTGGATGCGTCTTCGCAGAGAAGTAAGAGGTCGTCGAGGTAGATCAAACAACGGATGCCCCTTTCTCGAAGATGTGCGGTGACTGGTTTGAGCAGTTTGGTGAAGCACCACGGGGCGGAACTCAGGCCGAATGGAAGGCAGGTGAATTGGAAAATCCGGTGGTGCCAATGAAAGCGGAGAAAACGCTGACTGGATGGGTGTACTGGTACCGAGAGGTAAGCGTCCTTGAGGTCGAGACGAGTGAACCAATCGCCTGGTCGTAGAGTGTCTCTGAGAAGGTGAATCCCTTCCATTTTGAAATGTCTGTAGACAACGAAAGAGTTCAGTTGATGGAGATTGATTACTGGTCGAAAGTCCCCTGATTTCTTCTGGACTAAGAAGATGGAGCTGAGGAAACCTTCGTCTCGAGGAGCGAGTTGAATTGCTCCTTTTGTTTGAAGAGAACGTAGTTCTGGATCTAGAAGAAGGCTCTGAGACTTTGACATTTTTGGATATTGAGGATAACCTATTTGAGAAGGGAGAGAGTGAAACTCTATGGAATAACCCTGAACTGTGTTCAGGACCCAGGTATCTGAAGACAGAGTCTTCCACATGTCTACACAGTGTGACAACCTGCCCGCATGATAAACAGTAAAAAGGTGAAGGGTAGGAAATCTCACCTGTTGGGTATCTGTTGCGTCCGCGGGATCTGTATCCTCTTCCCCTTTCTGCCCTTTGGGTGTAAGAGCCTCTTGTTTGATAGTTGGGGAAAAATGATGAAGTTGGGGTTCTCTGGCGTTGGTTTGTGGTCCAGAAACGGCTGACTGTACGACCCCTTGTACGGCCAGCCCTGCCAAAAACCCGTGAGGGTTGATGATGAAATACCCTTTTCATGGATGACTGCGCCTTGTTTAGTGTGGCGTATAGGTTTACATGCTTATGTAGTTCTTTAATATATGGTTCTCCAAACAATAGACTTGGCATCCATACGCAGCAGCACTGCTTTTCTACGCTCAGTACAAAGAGATGTATTAGCATTGCCCAGCAGGCAAATAGAGCGTAGTGCCCATTCTCTAATCACAGATGGGTCTAGAGGGCCTTCATTAGATAAGGCTTCATCAGCCAGTAGAAGAATCTTAGCTAGTGGTCCAAGGATATCTAGCATTTTGTCTTGGGTCAGGCGTAGGCTGTGCTCGATGCCCTTCTTGGGGTCACGGCCCGATCTGGCCAGATATGTATAGAGCAGCGTATCAAACTCCGGGGTCACCGCGACTCTATCCGGTAGAGTGGGTCTAGGGCATTCTGCGCGCAGTTTTTTACGGATCTCCCGTTCTCGGGGTCTTATGATCCAAAAATGAATGTACTGGGCAAGATGGTCTGGTAGTGACCATTCAGATGATCGGGGGTATCTAATTTGCCTCGGGTCAAACAGAGGCTGGCCAAGTGCATCCAGAAAAGATTCAGCGTCCCCAGATGGGTTCGGTCCGGGTATCGTAATTTCGGTTGGGAGATCTCCCATGATAGATTGAGGGAGAGGTGCTCCTTTAAGGGATGTCTCGGGCCAGTCTTCCTCATCTTCTGAGGAGTGGTCAGCCTGCCATTCATCCAGGATGGCTAAGGGGTGTAAGTCGAAAGAGTCTTCCTCCTCTTCCGACAGAGTAGGCTGGATGGAGTGTTTCTCTCTAACATCCGCCTGTTTAGGGCGTTTCGCCGGTTCTTTCCCCTTACGTTTGAGTGGTTCAGGCCCATTCCCTTTCCAATAACGTTTACTGGGTTTGGAAGGGTTTCTTTTAATGGAGTCGGAATCCTCCGCATCTTCATCAGAATGCGGGGTTTCTGAAATTTTTGGCTCTTTTGATTCCACGGGCAGCACCCGAGCCAGGGCCTTCTCTAGTGAAGCAGCCACTGCTGCATTAATAATTGCTTGCAAATTTTGGTCTTGATTTGAAGCCTCCATAGCAACAGTGTTGAAACCTATGGGGCAGAATAGGCCAGTGTTAGAGTGTATTTAAAGGCCGTCACGGAATATCACAGTTAGTTATAATTCCACATTGCAAGCTGTAATTGGTGGTCACCCAGTATAAATCACCTCAGGGCAGTGGCGTACATACCAGGGTCGCAGGGGTCGCGGCTGCGACCGGGCCCGGCCCATCAGGGGGCCCGGCCGCCCCTGCGACCCGGTATGTACTCACTGGGCCAGCCTCTTCTCCTGGGGGGCCCAGGAGCCGGCCACCTCCGGGGCCCCCGAGGCTGGCCCTGCTTACACCCGGCGGGCAGTCAGGCTGGCCGGTGCGCGAGGGAGCACTCTCCCCTGAGTGCTTCCTCTTCAGCTCCCTCGCGCACCGCAATGATACCGGAGCCGGAAGATGACGTCATCTTCCGGCGCCGGCATCCCTACACGGCGCGCGAGGGAGCTGAAGAGGAAGCACTCAGGGGAGAGTGCTCCCTCGCGCACCGGCCTCACCGGCCGCCTAGGAGCCCAGCAGCACCACTGGACCCGAGGGAATCCCCTCAGCACTCCAAAAGGTAGGGAGGCTGGGGGGATTAAATTAAAAAAAAAAATGTGTAAGTGTGTGTGAGTGAGTGTGAGTGTTAGTGTGTGTGAGAGTGTTAGTGTGAGTGTGAGTGTTAGTGTGAGTGTAAGTGTGTGAGTGTGTGTGTGAGTGTTAGTGTGTGTGAGAGTGTTAGAGTGTGTGTGTGTGTGTGTGTGTGTGTGTGTATGTTAGTGTGAGTGTTAGTGTGAGTGTTAGTGTGTGTGAGAGTGTTAGTGTGTGTGTGTGTTAGTGTGTGTGTGTGTGTGTGTGTTAGTGTGTGTGTGTGTTAGAGTGTGTGTGTGTGTGTTAGTGTGAGTGTTGGTGTTTGTGTTAGAGTGTGTGTGTCTGCTAGTGAGTGTCAGTGAGTGTGTTACTGTGTGTGTCTGTTACTGAGTGTGTTTGTGTGTGAGTGTTAGTGAGTCTGTTTGATGTCTGTTAGTGAGTGTGTGTTTGTCAGTGAGAGTGTATGTTTTGTAAGTGAGTGTGTATGTCTGCCGCTGAGTGTGTCTCTGTCAGTAAATGTGTGTCCGTTAGTAAGTGTGTATGCATTTGTTCGTGAGAGTGTGTGTGTGTGTGTGTCTTCAGCACTTACCTTTCTCCAGCGCCGGACTCCCATGGCGCTGGGGATCCCTCCGCCTCTCAGCTCCGAATGCGCATGCATGGCAAGAGCCGCGCACGCATTCAAACCGCCCATAGGAAAACATTACTCAATGCTTTCCTATGGACGTTCAGTGTCTTAAAATGGTGGAAGCGCCTCTAGCGGCTGTCAGTGAGCCAGCCACTAGATAGAGGCTGGATTAACCCTCAGTGAAACATAACAGTTTCTCTGAAACTGCTATGCTTTCAGCTGCAGGGTTAAAACTAGAGGGACCTGACACCCAGACCACTTCATTGAGCTGATGTGATCTGGGTGTCTGTAGTGGTCCTTTAAGTGTGTGTGCATCTGCATGCACTGGCGTACATACCGCGGTCGCAGCCCTGCGACATGGTGCCAGGCACCATGTGTTGCTGCCCCCACCCGCGCAGAGTAAGCGCGAGGGGGGGGAGAGGGGGGGCCCACGGATCAATTTTCGCACCGGGGCCCCATGGGTCATGTGTACGCCACTGCCTCAGGGAATACTTTTTCACACCCGTATGGATGTATAGTGGCACAGACAAAGCGGGCCAATCATGGGCTGTATAAAATGACAGCAATCATATTTAATTGGTTCATTAACCTTATACACATGTACTGTGTAAGATTGAGATGTATCAATCATAAATTGTATATGTGGAATTATTCAAGATAAATATTTAGAGAAATGTGACTCCAGTTATAGATATGGATATAATGGGTGTAACTCCGGTAAAACAATATGGTGTTGAGAATAAATGTGCAAAGTAGTTTGTATGCAGTATAGATTTCTCCCCTAGGGGGAGGTAGAGAAGATGCACTATTATTAGTGGTGACGAAACTCTCCTCTTTAGTGAGGGGAATATGCAGGAAGAATATGAATAACTTTAATTATATATATTAATTATATATATTAATTTAGACTTGTATAATTCTATAAGACCGCTGTGTAAAGCGGAATAATGGCCGCCGCACGGCCGGAGGAAAAAGCAGATCGCGGCTCCAAGAAAATGGCCGCCGCAATCTCGCGCGTGCGCACTAGAGAGGAAGCCGTTTGGATCCCGCGGGGGAGCGCGAGATCCAAGATGGCCGCCGTGCGCACTGAGGACCGCTGGAGGCGTTCTCCACAGTCCGAAAAGCCCGGGAAAACGGGGCAAAAAATGCCGCCGAAGAAAACCGGGCTGGAGACAAGGTGAAAAGTAAATAAAACGGTTTAACAGTGATAAACTAGACAGGATAAATAAAGAAATACCAACGAAAAAATTATTTTAGGAAAAGATATATAAATAGATAAAAATTAGTCTTAGGAAAGTAAGATAAATGAGTAAGCTCAAAGTATAAGTAGAAAATGTAAATATATAACAGAAAGATATGAATAAAGCAGATGACAGATAAATAATAGATAAACCACAGAAACCCACAGAAGTAGGAGACAGTGGCACTCTGACCTGTACTGGTGTGAAGCAGCAAAGAAAGAGGAAATGACATCACTGGGAGGGACTTATATACCTTGTTATTCCTTTTTTCTGATTGGTTACCTTGTTACTAAGTAAAAAAGTGCTGCTGTGAAGCTTAAGTAAAGAAAGTCTTAAGCAAATACGAAGCCTCCTGTCATGTTATAAAATTGTCCTGTTTCAATATCCTGTGGGATTACCATACCATAAAAAGACAGGATATTGAAGCAGGAGTATGATCTTGATAAAGTGATAAGATACAAAAAATGCATTGATTGCTCACAGTTAACCACAATTGCAAGGGAGTCTTTCACTGTATACCATGCATATTTAAAAATAAAAATAAAAAATGTGGATAAAAGTTTGTTTTAACATGTAAAGAGCGAGCAGTGTAAAGGAAGGAATGATGGTAGTAAGCATTCCTTCATTGACATGTATGGTTTATTGGATTGACTATCCACACTGTGACAAAAATTCATTGATGCACTCAAGACAAATATTTAAAAAAAAATAAGGATTTCTGACATGTAAACAAGTATCCCCATTTTTTTTACATTTTCTCGATTGGGCCATTAATAAAGCCATAGCCAGTTTATGTCTGTAAATCTGTTTACTATGTTAGTTAGCAAGTCTTCCATGCTCTACTCCCAAGTGATAAGGGATTGTTTTTGCACTTTTAATGCTTACATTGTGAGCATGTGCATGACATGGATTAAAGATGGAGCTTAGACTAACATATATAAAGTCATCCTTAAGCTCTGCAAAAAGGCAAAGGCTATATTTATAAGGGTTTGGTTTAAAGGAATGTAAAACCATATTTAATATCTAGATGATTATAAAGTATTTAGCCTCCTAAAATGAAATTACCATGGAATGGTGCTAAGGCACTCCTGGCACCATACACACTGTAGCGGACTGTAGTGTTAATGAAACTTGGAGTGCTCCTTTAAAACATTTTCTAAACCATATAAGTGCAATTATAACAGTTTTTTTAAGTTGACACAAATTTCATTGTGGCTATTTAGACATACAGGGTATCATTTTCTTCCACTTTGTATAATTGTATGAAATTATCTTGATGTAACAGGTTCTTTTAGTAACTTTTAATTTTGTGGAATAATGTATTTTTTTTTACTTATACTGCCAAATTTTGAAAATTTAAATAACGTCAAATTTGTGATTATCCAAAATATGTCATATATGACTATGAAATATAAATATATACATCCCAACTTGGGCCTTGCTGGAATCAGGACAGTTATAGGCATTTAAATGCCAGATCATTTAAGGTTACATGCCTAGTAACTCAGTAGAAACAAATATACAAAGGTGAAATTGTGCTTCTTTCCAGCTATGGTGGAAAGAGAAGAAATTCACCTGATGTTCACATGCAGAAAACACACATAGCAAGGGAATAGGAAGTTAGTATGTGCTTCTGAGGAAACACATGGGAGACTGGATAGAGGCTCAAGAAAAAGGCACATCCATAAAGAATGGAATCTTCCACTCATCTGTCTCTCCACTTCCCATTCACACCGGTAATATATTTCATGCAAACATTTTTTAATGGCTGAGAGTGACTGTATCACTCTTTTGGTGTACCAGTGTTCCGGTGTTCATCATTTATCAGCCCTTTTAGGTAATAGCTCTAAATCAATTGGTTTTGGATTAAACAGCTTTATTAGGTCAATGTATACTGAGAAACCTAATTACCATGGCATATTGTGTCTGGAGAAGATTTTTAGAAAAATGATATCCTCTTAGCTACCACTTGAACCATTTGTTGGTTGTGTGGTGCTATCAACAAATGTATTATTCCACAATCAGACTTCCTGCCTGGCCAGACACACTCCTATTGCATATATCAATGCTTTTATCCATTTCTCAAAAACGATGCCCTCTGTGTTGGCTTTCTCTATTTTTTTACATATTGGTGGAGGACGTTTTTTATAGCACAGCACATGTTCTGTTAAATTCACTGTGATATTGTTACATATATAGATACTAATGGTGCTCCTATTTTGTTAAATCAGGAAAATATGTAGAAAGCCAAGTCTATGTGGCTCAAATCTCATTAAAAACATACACCGGGTTATTCACTAAACATTGTTTCTTTCTGGATGGACATAATCCAGTTTCACAAACTGTCAGCGTTATTCACTAAATTTTGTGGTGTATGTTTTGGTGAGAGTGCAGTCACGTGGAATTGGCTTTCTCCAGATTTCCCCGATTTGAAAAATGGAGCACCATGCGTAGGTATCTATATACATATTTTTGCTAATTGTACCTCACAACATAAATTTGGCTTGAGAAGACTGCATTAAAATGGGACAGTTGCATAGAGCAGGTGCCATATGGTATGTGTATGTAACATTGCTTCCTGAAATTAGAGATGCCCATGATACTGAGTGACTGTCATACTAGTTTTCTAGTGCTTATGTAACTACTCCATCTTTTCAATAAGAAATTTGAAAAGCATATCTGCTTGTTTATATATTTATTTCTGCTAATATCTTTTTTGAAATTATTGCATCTCAAGGCTATAATATGGATAGCAGAAATGGATATTAAAATAAAATACATTTTGTTGAAAATGTTTAAGTTTTAGTTTCAACTATTATTTAATGCGGCTTTTATTTTGTGTAGTTTAATGTTTGTTCTAGCTGGATATCTGAAGCATAAAGTCTTGTTACCTTTATGATTTCCCTACAGTCACTGTTCAGAACTCTTAATACAATATGATTTTAAACCACTCATTGCATCTTTTGTCACCGCTAAAATTTTACCTAAACTATTTGAAGTTTAAAATATCATATTTCGATTATTAGATCATTTGTTTTTAAAAGATAACATTATGAAATGTACCTTGCTGCCAAATTCTATGCCAATGACAGCTATATCAATTTACATATTATGATTAACAATACAACTTTAATTTTAAATGTTCTTATAGTAAAATATTTTAATTGCTGTGTGGGCTTTTTATATAAACAATTTTATTTTAATTAAATAAGTGCTCTTATTAGTTTTAAAAAATCTAGATGATAATAAAAAAGTAAACTCAATTTATTCAAAGAAATACACAGGGAATTATCCTGCTAGGTCATGCTTTTTAAACAAAGAAACATCAGTTTAGCATAGCAATTTTAAAATGGTTCATATTGATATTCCACCTTCAACTAATGGTTTTTGGCTGTGATGGGGAAATGAGGACCCCATTTAGCAAACAGTCACTACCACTGTGGGTGTGGGTGGGAATAAGGATGCGCCCTGTTTTTAGTTTTTATTAAATAGCTCCCACCACCCAGTTGTTATGGGTGGAGAGAGTGGTGGACAGTGATCTGTCTAACCCTTACTTTCTGACCACATATCTTGTGCACATGGGTGGGGGTGACTATGCCCTCTGCATATTTTACAAGCCTCATTCCCATGAGCTGGTGCCTTTCTGGCCAGCAAGCAAATAGTATTCACTTGGAAAAACAAAGAGGATGCTAATTTGCAACTGTGCATCCTGCTGGAGGCATTTGGTTCCAATTTTGCTAAAACTGTAGCATTGTTAATTTTTTTTAATCCTATACTTTGTATAGGGTGTGTATAAATAGGCACTGATTTTAATCTGGACACTGAGTACATCTGGGCAATAGTTGCAAATTTGCTCTGAATCACCGAATTCCGACCATAATACAAAACAGTGTGTAGTATACCCATGCGCTAAAGATACACAAGTGACAGTTCTGCTAAATTCCACTGTGAAATCAATCACACAATTTCACAACAACATACCAAAAACATGAATAAAAGTGGACAACGCACTAGTGTAACATGTGAATCATAAACGTGGTATGGTAATGTATAACAGTCAAATATACCATTTTGGATTTTTTCCAATGGAGCTGCAAGAGAAGCACTCACAAAAGGCAATATAGTCTGAAAGTAAATAACTCATATATGTAAAAGAGTCTTTACTTATTACACTCACATTTCTATGAGCCTGTATGCAACTGGCTCAGATATAACAGCATGGAATGGTATCAATCTCTTTGAGAGATTTCTTCAATTCTTCCAGGATGTATTAGAAGCAGAAGAGACCAAGTTAGAACTAAGTTAAAATTTATTGCAACAAATAAACATAAAAACCTTACACATAAGTAGTCTAGATGCTTCACAGATAAAGTCCTCAAGTGGAGTCTCAAAGCAGAATGCGTTTCGACTATCTCGCCTTTCTTAGGTGCAAATGCTTAGTATCTGGATTTCCATCTTTTAAATCCATGTTTGATGCCAAAAAGGGCAGTTGCATCACGCCCCCTTCTTCTTGTTACATCATTTTCGCCTTCCTTGCAGCATAATCCACATTACCCTGGAGAATCGGCAGTTTTCGGGCGCCATCTTGGTGTGCCCGGAATTCTTTTCCGACTGCCGCGAGTGTTCCGACAGAAGACGAGATCGTTTTAGAAAAGTCGACTGTAGAAACCTGACAATAGACAGGAAAGACAAACGGATTGTAAAACATATGAGCAATCCATAATTATTAACAAGAAAACAACTACAAAGTACTATCTGACCATATAGAAAATCAGAAAAAAAATGTATTATTATTTTATTATTTATATAGTGCCAGCAAATTCCGTAGCTCTGTACAGTGGGTGGATGCACAGGTACAGAGGGGTTGAGGGCCCTGCTCAATGAGCTTACATGCTAGAGGGAGTTGGGTATAGCAACACAAAAGTTACAAATTGGGGTAATGAAATAGGTTGCTAGAAAAGTATTCACTGAGAACTTAGGTTATTTTTGACAGTTGCAGGAAAGGAGTCATGGGGGAGGGGAATAAAAAACAGCTAACAGTTTAAATTATATGCTTTCCAGAAGTGTGTTTTCAAAGATTTTTTGAAAGAGTGGAGATTGAGTGAAAGTCTAACGGAGAAGGGAAGGGAGTTTCACAGAAAAGGTGCAGCCCTGGAGAAGTCTTGGAGGCGAGCATCAGATGTGGGAGTACGGACAGAGGATAGACGTAGGTCTTCGGCAGAGCGCGGGGGCCTCAACAGGACATACTTGTATATTAGAGAGGATAGTTAGGTTGGAGCTGCATTATGCAGTGACTTGTAAGCAAGCACCAGAATCTTAAATTGAGCCCTATATCTAACTGGAAGCCAATGTAGGGACTGACAGAGGGGCAAGATTTGGGAAGTGCGGGCTGACAGGAAAATGAGCCGCACCGCTGCATTCATTATAGACTGCAGCAGTGCAATCTAGGAACATGTAAAACCACTGAGAAGGGGATTGCAGTAGTCAAGGCAAGAAAGAACAATGGCATGGACCAGACCTTATGCGCGTCTAGTGTGAAATAGGGGCGGATGCGAGCTATGTTTTTGAGATGGAAGCGACAGGATTTGGTGATCGACTGGACATGGGGGGTGAAGGAGAGGTCAGACTCAAAGAGAACACTTAGGCAGCAAGCCAGCGAGGTAGAGGTGATGGTGGCGCCGATGACTTGGAGGAAGACAGACATGGGAGTAGCAACACTTGAGGGAGTTAAGACCAGAAGTTATGTTTTGGACAGGTTGAGTTTAAGGAAATGAACAGCTATCCAGTTGGAAATCGCAGAGAGGCAGTCAGACACATGAGTCAAGATGGGCAGAGATAATGGAATGATAATAGAAGCCAAGGGAGCTGATGAGTTTACCAAGGGAGACAGTATAGATGGAGAACAGTAGGGGACCAAGGACAGAACCTTGGGGAACGCCAACAGAGAGGGGTTGGGGAGAAGAGGCAGAGCCAGAGAAAGAAACACTGAAAAAATGCTGAGAAAAGTAGGAGGAGCACCAGGAGAGAGCAGTATCTTGTAGACCGAGACCGTAGAATGAGAAGCAGCTATCTATCTATCTATCATTTCTCTATTTAAAAACATTTAAAATAATATATGACGTAATAATATTTGACATGAATATCCATCCCTGCAACATGAAGGCCATCTAATTTTGAAAACTACAGCTTTGAAGGTCCCAAACCATCCATCCCTGCAACATGAAGGCCATGAAGATATTCAACTGGACTTCTTTCCTTGTGTTACTAGGTTATTATTTTACTATAATGATGCTACCATTGTTACATATAGTTTACTACTGTAATTTTTTGTACTTGCAGTTACATGCAGTTATTAATAATCTGACTGTTAGAATTTTGGTTAGCAAATATTTAACTGTTTATAACAAATGGCTGGCCTGCTCTATTCCTCCTCCCCCCTGCGTGCCACTCCCAGCAGTTAATTCCTTTTAAGTAACTGTCTGATCTCTCTGCCTTAGTCCCAAACCATCCATCCCTGCAACATGAAGGCCGTTTAATTTTACTCAGCTCTACTCATCCACCAGGATTCCTTCTAACTATATAGTATGCACCTCCAGCTATTTGGAACCACAGCCAATCACCTCTCTATTACCTTCACATATTATCAGCTGCTGCAGTTATACCATTAACTCTCTCTGCCATCACATACAAATTCCTCTGCTACCTCTTGTCTCATCTCCACATTTTAACTTTTAGATTGTAAGCTCATGGGCAGGGTCCTCTACCTGTTATATCGGTTCTGTTCTTATTGCGTTCATTTTTTTCCCAAATGAACAGCGCTGCGGAATTTGTTGGCGCTTTAAAAAATCCAGTAATAAATAAATACATAAATACATATGGTATATATTTATATTTTTTTATTGTATTATTTCCTCTTTTGCATTCCCTTTAAATGAACTTAATTTTAAGGTGTCAATGAGGGGAGAGGAATGTATTGAATGTTAATTAACTAGCTATCACTTTTAATTTCATTTTTAAAAACACTGTTAATTTTAATTAGCACAGCAGTATTCCAATTAATAAACACAAACCTTTTTTACCTTTCACCATCACATCCTTATTAATATAACTTGTCCATGTTCCCAAATAGAACATTTACGTTAAGTCATCAGTCCCATATAAATAATAATCTAATTGAATCTAACTTAAACATTCACTAGCATATCCAAAAGTTTTATATTATTGTCAATTTACCTGTTACTTTCATTTATTCTTTTTTTTGTGTCCACACATGTTTTCCTTTTAATTTATCTGCAATTCAGAAACATTCATGAATTTGTGGTATGTAGAAACCATTAATTATATATTTCTTATCCTCCCATTGGATACATAAACAGCTATACTGGAGTGCGCACTTAACCTATGTAACCTGGATGGAAACTAGACAAAACTGCACAGACACCATTTGGTAGTTCATGAGTTGTAAGCTGTGGGGTTGCAATCCAACTATATATCATTCTAAATTTAAAATTAAGAACCCACACAATATTTTCTTGAAGCAGGAGTGTATAATGTACTTAATCTTTGATCCATAGCTGAAGTACATTTGAATTCCTATATTTAATGGAAAATAGTAGGTGCAGATTTCAGGTTGTGTTTCCATTCTAGAAATGTATGAGGTATGTTCATTAAAAAGAAAATTATGTATAACTGGAGAACTTATTGAAAACTCTGGACCCAAATAATCCAAATTAGAAATTTTACAACAATTGTTTTTCTAGTGCAGCTAATTTGGCCTGAAATGTGTCATTTCTTAGACTATTCTACACAATCCAATCCGAATTTTTTTTTTTCCTGTAGGAACCCCCATCTGTGATTCTACATCCAGGTGTGAATGTTTTTCAAATATTTATGAGAAACTCAATTTTGCTGTTACATAAAAACAGAAATTATTATTTAAAACTGTAATCTTATGTTTTCTTATAAGCCTGAATAATCAGATTTAATTAACCAAATCTCAAATCTGCAAGTAATTCACTAGACACAGTGCTGAGCACAATGCTTAAATATAATGCTTGCTTAATTATGATTCCCATAATATATTTTTACAATAACATTTGCTCTAAATTGATGCTTGTCATCCAGTTGTTAGACATTGTACTATATGTTTCCTCCAAACATTATGTTCTCTCAAATATTTTATTTTTATTAATACATGTTTATTATAAATGTTTTCGTAAAATACTAAGCAATTTATTGTCATTTGTTGAAAATTCAGTTTTTCTGTTATGGTGTATACTTTATATATTATATAAACTTCCAATAATGTAAAGGTGTAAAAATAAATGTAGAAATTGTAGTGACTTTTGCCATGGAACTGTTCAGAAGGGACTATGAGGAAATTGTAATAGTTTATGCCAGGAGATTCACTCTCTTGAGGTAGCTAGTGTATAGAAATATTTTCAGAATCAGTGACATTTGGAATTTGAATAAATTGGTTCTTAACTTGAAAATGTCAGTCTCTAGTGTTATGCTTCTAAGATACAAAGATTACAGTCAAACCAAATAACTAAAAATTAAACTTTTTCTTAGTATCATAAAACTTAAAAATGTAATTTTAATAAAAGTTAATAAAACTTAAAAATGTAATATATAATAAACACACATTTACATCTAATGGTCACTAAACTAATCTTTAAAAGGCTTGTGCTGAGAATAAACAAATAAATAAGGAATTATATTATGCTCAAGTCACCCCAAAACACACTGCTGATGCAAATAAAATTAAACCAGTAACACAGTCCAGGGCAATACAATTTACCAAAGCCAGTCAAATGTTCTTCCAGAGTTGTCCCCACAAACTACCGGATCAAAGCAAGCAAATATTAATAAATAAGAAGTCAGGGCACTCCGCGTAAATGGTGGAAACAAAGCACTTTAATAACATATTTACGAGAATGGTTGCTGCAAAGCACTTTATTTACGTGTTTCAAAGCAATCTAAAAAGTCTGCTACATATCATCTGATGCATTTTGTCTTTATAAACATACAGAACTTACTAGTAGACCTTGATTACTTATGCGCAGAAGAAACATGTCAATATATTTCTGGCATGCTATTCCATACCTACAAGTAAATCGCTGTGTTATATAATTAATTAAACCTTAATTTAACACTTTCTCTTAAAGAATACATATATTATGTTTTAAAGGCTTGGCTTTTTCTGTTTCTCTATATGTATGCATGTTACAACACTAAATATGAAGATTTAAAATATGAGACACAAATGGAAGAAAACATGGTTTTCATAGTTGAGTTTATAACAATGTCTATAAGACTAGTGTAACTGAAAATGAAATAACTAAAAATGTAAGTTAAATTAACTTCAGATTTTTTGCTTTCTTTATTTTTTTGAAACATTGCAATGAACAAATTATGGTTTTAAAATTAAATAATTGCTACATTTGGTCTATTGAGTATATTATGTAACTAGCAGTCACAGGATCCATATCCTCAACACAAAAATTATATTTGTAGCAAGAAGTCCTCCTAGGGTATTTTAAACTATAGAGATCAAAACAACTTTAGCTTAATGTAGCAGTTTTGGTGTATAGATCATGCCCACTTGCTCAATTCTCTGCCGTTTTAGGAGTAAAATCACCTTTCTTTCTCTTTATGCAGCCACACCTCTCCTGGCTTTATTTTAATTTACATGTTATCTTGATTTAGAAGTTTTTTTATCTTCTGCTTTGTAAATTATACTTTAATCACACACAGGAGGCTAGTAACAGAGCAAGCCATAAGAAATTCAAAATTAAACAGATTGTGCTATGCATGAAGTTTAAACATTAGGTGCCTCTTTAAGGGAAATGCTCAGGAAGGCTGTGCAAGTCACATGCAGGGAAGTGTAACTTGGGCAGTATAAACACAGTGCTTTTACTCCTAAATGGAAGGGAATTGAGCTGTGAGACTGCAGGGGCATAATTTATACATTAAAACAGCTTCAATCTAAAGTTGCCTTGGTGTCATATATTGTCCCTTTAACTAATATTTGTATTATGTGTATGCACCTGAATACTTCATATGCAATATTTATGAGAAATTACCATGTCAAATTACACCAATTTCAGTATAACATTTTCACGTTTTTGGATCTATTGGGCCCATAGCTCATTTGGGACAAAATAGTACGTCTTAACTGCACTTTATCTCGATCATGACATCCTGTTTTGTTTTTTTACTTGGTCCTTTAATGACCAACTTTATAATTATACTGAGGTAGTCTGGCAATAGCCCAGTACAAGTTGAACATAGTATATATGTGGCATATAGCCTGCCTGCAGCCTATGGTGCCCTGATAACCTGGCACCTTAGGCAGGTATTGCAACGCTATTGCTGCATGTCTCAAGCTTGACCCATCCACCAATAGCCTGTTAAATGCTGTCATCTGCATGCACCAGGAGCTCCTCACAACAAGCAATATTTGTTTCAATATCAGTTGGGATCCAATTACTTTGGTATCATAGATATTAGATGCCAGTCTAATTAATATATTTAAATATTTAAAAAAAATATTAAATAACTTAAAAAGTTTATCTAAAAAACTACGGTAAATAACGTAATTAACTACAGGCCTACATTTGAATACTATGGTTTAGGATTATAGAAGAATGTAAAGAATGTGAAATTTATTTTTATATGTGCATCATATATACATTATGTGAATGTATATATTGTATTTATTCACTTATAAAAAGACATAAAAATATTTTTACTTTTTATTTGTACCTAAATATTTGACACTCTAAATTCACCGGAATTTACTAAATTATGTTGTATTTGGAGTTCAAGATAATCTCAAGGGGTGTATGATTTTCACTTTGCTTTCTTGACAATTCACATTTTATTGACTTTCCCTATGAATCTATATTTTTTCTGTCTATAGTATTCATTATATAGTTTGACTATAACATACATTTTCAGAATGTATTAACTCCCTGAGCACTAATGGCTTTTACAGCAAGTCTCAACATTACTGTACTTAAAATCCACAGATATTGAGTGTTTTACGTGTTCAAAACCTTCATCCAAAAAGAGGAGCAATGGGTGTGCCAACCAAAGACTATGCTCAATGATGTCATGATGCTGTGACTTTGTGACATGCACAATCAGGAAGTACAAAGAGTATTTTTTAATAAAAACACTAGGCACCATAATCACAACAGTTTGCTGTGCTGGTTGTAGTGCCAGGAGTCCATGGGCACTTCCAGCAGGTAATCTATCATACCATTTACAAATGGCTTGACACTTCCCTTGATGTGTTGTGGTGCCTGTGATCTTTCCTGACTGAGCTGATTTGATAAAGCATTAGCTTATACTTATCAGAGAAATTTTGAAAGGAAGGATGCTGTAGTGGTTATGGTGTCTGCGGTGCCTTTTTAATAAAATATTTTTTTTTTTACAAAATTGCTTAGGATAATCCAGAACAATGCATAACAGTACAATTAAATAGGCTAGTGACTTTAAAAAGTCCTTGTTTGTACAATAAAATAATGAAATATGATAAAATAAAAATATATGCTACTGAGAAGCAACACTTATCTTGCTCCAGACATATTATTTTGCACATATATGGTTAACTAACATATATTCTACTTAGTCAAATTATCATTTTTTAATACAACATGACATGGATGATAGCTTGTATTATTTGATATCCGTTTCAATAGACAATGAAAGCCTTTTGTAAAACAATTTGAATTGCTTGTATTTTTATATTGACGGAGAAGGTGTATTTATAAGAGTGTCTTTCTGCCACAACTTTTGTTATATTCTTTAACAAACATATTTTTTTTTTGTATTATTTATTGTGCTTGGTGTGATCATTGTATTGTATTTCTTTTATTTGATAATATTCAATAATAACTATACTGGGGAAAAAAGTTTTTGTTTGAAGTGTTTAAAATGAAGGTAGTTGTCTTGGTGATCTGGTATTTTTTAAAGAACGTTATATTAATTTTGTGGGTCAGTATTGTGAGATCCATTGGTTTTACAGAGCTTGCAAACAGATACCTGAGCCATTTAAAGAATGTTTTTGCACATATATAGGCATAACTGCTAAAATATATGTGGTATATTTACAATTCTCAAAAACTTTATTTACTATCTAAATAGTCTGGTGATCGCCCTGCCTGAGTGCCTCAAAATCTACCTTTATTTGAATGATGATTTTATCTTTCATACAAGGGGTATTTGAAATCATTATCTTAATCTGGAATACATGAACATAACTTCTACTGAATATTAGGTCATAATTTTATGTATTTTATTCTTGTATATAGATGTATGTGCAGTATGCTGTGATGAGTTATTTCTCCAATTATATATTTATCAGGAAACAATTTCAGTATTTCAATAGTAGAATTCTAGAAAAATAATAATATTCAATAAGCACTAATAAATACATTTGGAATGGAATTTGAATACATGAATATATTGGTTGTACAAGCTGAAAGGACGAATATGATGCTATCGTAGCTTTTTCCAAATAATCACATCCATTTCATGAGTAGACAAACCAGACCCTATGTTGTAAAGTACTTTCCAATTAAGATGTATAGTGTAAATTGGAAAATCAACGTATCTAAAGAGTTTTTTTTTTTTTTTTCCTTCGGTTGTTATTCTACAGAGATTAGTGTTTAGCAGCGTACACTGATCAGTCACAACATTAAAACCACTGGCAGGTGGAAAAATGGGTAAGTGAAAAGACTTGAGTGACTTTGACAAGGGCCAAATAGGGATGGCTAAACAACTAAGTCAAAGCATCTCCAAAATGGCAAGTCTTGTGGGGTGTCCCCAGTATGTGGTGGTTAGCACCTACCAAAAGTGGTGCAAGGAAGAATGACTGGTGAACCAACATCATGGTCATGGGCACTCAAGGCTCACTGATGCATATGAGAAGCAAAGGCTAGCCCGTCTGGCCTGATCACACAGAAGAGTTAGTGCAGCTCGAATTTCATAAACATTTAATGCTGGCCATGATAGAAAGGTGTCAGTGCACAACAATTTGCTGTGTATGGGGCTGCATAGGTGCAGACCGGTCAGAGTGCCCATGATGACCCCTGTCAACTGTCAAACATGCTTTCAATGGGAATGTAAGCATCAGAACTGGACAATGGAGTAATGGGAGAAGGTTGCCTGGTCTGATGAGTCACATTTTCTTTAAAATTAGGTGGATGGTTTAGTGCATGTGCATTATTGACCTGGGGAAGAGATGGCAGCAGGGTGAAGGCAGTTTTATGATCTAGGTAATATTATGCTGCTGGCATTCATGTGGATGTTTCATTGAGATTGTTCTTACTCCATACCTGGCTTAAGTAACACCCTATGGTAGTTAAAGGGACACTATAGTCACCAAAACAACTTTATCTTAATGAAGTAGTTTTATGTATAGATCATGCCCCTGCAGTCTCACTGCTCAATTCCCTGCCATTTAGGTTTGTTTCTGTTTATGCAGCTCTGGCCACACTTCCCCTGGCTGTAACTGACACAGCCTGTATGAAAACAAAATGGTTTCATTTCAATCAAATGTAACTTACTTTTACAGTTTTTATCTCCTGCTCTGCAAATTGAACTTTAATTACATGCAGGAGCTATTAGCAGGGCAGGAGATAACACATTATAAATTGAACAGAATTTGCAATAAAGGAAGTGTAAACATTAGATGACTCTTTACAGGAAGTGTTTAGGAAGGCTGTGTCAGTCACATGCAAGTTTGACTATTGTTCATAAATAATGTGATTTAACTCCTAAATGGCAAATGAAACTGCACACTGCAAATGAAAGTGTAGTACAATACAATTCGTGTAGATGGTCGTGAGAATCGAATTAAACAAACTAAAGGGAGCATTCATTTGAAAATTACATGAATGTCACGTAGCCAAATTGTAAGTGTATACAGAACAGAATAAAACAATAAATGGAGCATTGGACTGTAAGGGACGAAAACCCTACAACTACCGAACGGTATTAGGCATACAAAACATTGCACGTGTAATAGCCGAACAGTATGCGTAAGCACCAGTGCGCACATGCCCAAAAGCCATGATTCGTGAAAGTTTAAAGCAAAGGAAAATAAATGAATGATAAGTAAAACAAACTAATTAAACTACCGAACGTAGCAATAAGCGATCATTCGTGCAATTAAACAAGCGAAAAAGAAAAAGCAACAAAATGACTTGAAACTTATTCATGTGAAACCAAAGCAAAAAGTATAGAGCCAAACCAGGATGATGTTGTGCGCCCGTGACTGTGGCACGACTGCTGCAGGTTACTCACGATACCGGAAAGTGAGCCGGGACGCGACCATGAGCGAGGACTGAAGAGACGGAGGAAAGGCGAGTTCCAGCAAAACCAGGGGGACCCAGGAGAGGAGATCCAGTAGATGAAGGAACTCTAAACTCAGGAGAGAGTCCACGTGCAGTTGAGAAAGCAAGATGAAGAATTGGATATTTGCTGTGACCGTGGTGACATGCAAATCGCCAGACCACGTACGGTGCAGAGGAAGGTGAGTAGTGCCTTTAATTAAGTTTAAAAAAAGCCCCTCCCACAACTGCAGGTAGATCCTTAACATTCATAATATGTTTAAAAACTCACATAGACTTATTTAGCCCCTTAAGGACCAATCTTCTTTTGCCTGTCTTTTACTTATGGACCAAAGCAATGTTTGCATCTTTGCATTTACATGCTATGTGCATGTTAAACAACAATTTCCATCTTTCTCATTTATTGCATCAATAAATATTATTTACAGTTTTTTAAAATGATAAAAGTAGATTTAATTTGATGTGACAGATACATGTATAAACAATAATTTATTATTGAAAAATACACACAAATGGTAAAAATAACTTTTTATTTCCAGTTTTGACAATATGTGTGTTATTAGTGCTGCTTGATAAAATTAATTCAAAATGAATTAATTTATTTGTCCTGATTTACAGAGTACAGAATAAGTCTACCATTTCAGATTTATTATTATTATTTTTTTATTTTGTCAGTTGCAGGTAAAAAAATACCAGTGCAGTGCAAACCTTTCGAGCCCGAGTGCCCAAACCGCAATACATGCCAACTTTTTTTTCCTCAAAGTGCAAACACGGTAATTAAATCTGAATACTGAGGTTTAAGTTTAGAAAAAAACAACTCGTACAGTCGTCCGAACTAGTTTTGTTTGAAAAGAAGAACATAACAGAGTTCAATGATACAAATTTTAAATAATTATATAAATAGATAAAATTAAGCTTATATTTATTAGTATCTCCAACAAATGCAATGCATACACACAGACTGCTGAACACATTCACACACCGACTGCTTAATACATACACACACCGACACACAGACTGCTAAATACACACACAGTCCGCTAAATACACACACACACACACACACAAACATACAGGTGCCTACTCTGCATTGATGGCGAACCTATAGCCGCGTGCCCACAGAGAGGGTCTGGCGTGCCACCTGTGGCACGCCAGGCCATAGGCTCGCCATCACTTCTCTAATTTATACAAACCCCACATTGTGTTCAGCTAGATCTTCTGAGTATAATGATACTCCCAATGTATGTATTTGCCACTATCCTGTGAAGCTGCAGTGCCATATAACAGACTTAAGCATTTACATGTTTACAGTGAGAATGTTGATAGATGGATATGGCAAAAGTCTCACATGATAATATTTTGACATACATTAGGTCTAAAAATCAAATAAAAAGGAAAACAGAAAGCTACATGATCTCAAATAGTGACCATAACACACTAAATCTGTAGGAACAATGTAAAAAAGCATTATATCTACTAAACATGTAAATAGAATGTATAGAAAAATTACCACCATACATGCAAAACTAATCCAAATTCTATAAAAAAAAAAAAAAATATGAATCGGTCAAGAGATTGATTGCAATATTCAACATAAGACACAAAAATATAGTGTATGCAGTCTCTGCTACACTATTAGAAAAGTAGCAATATCACTGCAGCGCAAGTTGCTTATGTATTTTTCTTTTTTCTTTTGTTTTGTTTTAGTTATGGACTTCTAGGGTGGTGTTTTTGCTATGCATTCTATTTTAGGCGTATATTAGATATACCCCAATATATTTGAGCTTTATTATTGTGTCATTTTTCATAATTTTTTTTCAAAGCTTGTGGTATTATTTTTACATACACATTTTTTGTTGCTGCTTATTTGTAATATTCATGTGTGCCACCTTAATAAAAATATCTTAACCGTACTCAGCAACATCTCTTGAGTAAAAAAATACCCTGTAAATATACTATTGCAAAGTAACAATCCGAATACAAATCTAAATTATCATCCCTAATTCTAAACAAAATTCAAACCATAAACCTCATCTTAATCCTAATTCATACCCCAAATGGTGTATGTGCAGTCTTTTTTAGTAGTCAAACACTGGGCAAAGTTAGTGTTCATATTTGTTTGTGTGTAAAAATTGCAAAAAAAATGGCCAGTGTTTGTGACTACCGTATTTTTCGCTCCATAAGACGCACCTCACCATAAGACGCACCTAGTTTTTAGAGGAAGAAACCCAGAAAAAAAATATTCTGAACAAACTGTCCCATAGTGTTTCTTACTATGGGACAGTTTGTTCAGAATATTTTTTTTCTCCCCTGTCCCATAGTGTCCCCCCCCTCCCATAGTCTTCTCCTCTATCCCATAGTCTTCTCCCCCCCCCATAGTCTTCTCCTCTCTCCCATAGTCTTCATCCACCCCCTCCCCATAGACTTCATCTCTCCCCCCCTCCCCATAGACTTCATCTCCCCCCCCCCATAGACTTCATCTCTCTCCCCCCTCCCCCTCCCCATAGACTTCATCTCTCTCCCCCCCCTCCCCCTCCCCATAGACTTCATCCCCCCCTCCCATATTCTTCTCTCCCATACTGTCCCCCTCCCCTTGTCCCATAATTACTTACCTGTCTTGTAGCGTTGGCCGGCAGCACAGGGCGCACCGCGGTACTGGAACTTGAATTTCAGGTTCCGGTTTCCGGCGGGACTGAAAGGAAGTGTGCACTCAGCTTGTGCACACTTCCTTTCAGTCCCGCCGGAAACCGGAACCTGAAATTCAAGTTCCAGTACCGCGGTGCGCCCTGTGCTGCCGGCCAACGCTACAAGACAGGTAAGTATTCGCTCCATAAGACGCACAGACATTTCCCCTCACTTTTGAGGGGAAAAAAAGTGCGTCTTATGGAGCGAAAAATACGGTAATTTGCGATACCTTGCATTGCCTATTTTTGTAAATGGTATGCCATCATGGGGGTAATTTTCATTCCCGAGCTTCTATAAGGTCTCAAAGGTAACATAACCAGTCTGGCAAATTTCAGAGTGAAAAAACTGAAAAGCAAGCCTTATATTTGACTCTATAACTTTTGAAACCACCAAAAAACATGTACATAGGGGTACTGTTATACTTGGGAGACTTTACTGAACAGAAATATTAGTGTTTCAAAACCGTAAAACATATCACAACAATGATAACTTCAGTGAAAGTGCCGTTTGTGTGTGAAAAATTAAAAAAATTGCACTTTCAGGCAGGTCCCTCAAACCGTAATTAATAAAATTACTTAACTATCTAAAAATATTGCATAAATATGTATGTAGAATTTAAATATGTGTGTGTATATACGTATGTGTATATATGTGTGACAGACCCTCTGTCCTAAATTTTTAAGTTTATGTGTCTTTTCCTTAATCCCTATGTATATTTAAGCAAATGGAGGTAAGTTAGTTACTCCAATGGCCACTGGAGGGAATGCCCACCTGCCAATGTCAAGGCTGACCTCCCTCGACGGGTCTACTCTGACCCTTTATCTTGCTTCCTTGAGCTTCTGGCAAAAATATCTCTAATGAGACAGAAAGGGGTATTTTTTATATACACCCCTATATACTTGTTAACCCTTAATAGGGAACACATGGGATGGGCGGCAGCATTGTAACCTAGCTGTGTGATACAAAAATTGAATACAAATAAAAAAGAAAAGTCCTGCACTCACTCCCATCACTCCTGGGCGGCAGTAACGACTACAGTACACATCAGCTAATACATATAGCAAAAAACAAAGAAAAAAAGTTGCCTGCGCTCTCTCCTTAATCCCTATGTATATTTAAACAAATGGAGGTAATTTAGTTACTCAAATAGCCACTGGAAGGAATGCCCGCCTGCCAACGTCAAGGGTCCTACTTTGACCCTTTACCTTGCTTCCTTGAGCTTCTGGCAAAAATATCTCTAATGAGACAGAAAGGGGTATTTTTTATATACACCCCCATATACTTGCTAGTATATGGGGGTGTATATAAAAAATACCCCTTGCAAGTATATAGGAGACATAACCCACATTATGTAATGAAGGGCCACTTACCTGTGATGTAAATAGTAATGGAAAGACTTGGTGACATCAATTGTTGGGAGACCACTAAAGGCACAACTTGAAATACCTTAGAACCTGGAGGAGTAATACAGTGTACATTGAAAAAGTGGAATCTGCCAGACATGTGAGCCCTACGAGGGCTAAGGAAATAGTTGTGACAACCAATATATACCTTGCTAACAATTGAGGGGTAACACGAGCGACTTAGATTTAACCAGGTGGCTTGAATATGAAAATACGAACCTATGATGTCAAACTTAAACTGAATAGCATTAAGGCATGTAGCAAAATTCTAATAATGCAGAAACTCTGGAAAGTAAGTGAATTGTGAACCTGTCACATGTATAAGCCCCTGTTGCCTGAAAATAATGGGATAGCCCGGAGACAGATGAACGAAGTGATGAACGTAGATAAGTGATTAATATAGCTAGGGCCAAGTTGACCAACCAACTTATATAGGGGATATAATTATTATTATTATTTCATTAGCCAGCAAATTCCGTAGCGCTGTACAATGCAATAGAGTAGAGTAGAAAGGGTTGAGAACCGGAAAAGTATCAATACTGTAGAAAACCAAAAATTAGCAGAGGTCCCTAATATCAGTATCAACAAGAATATACAATTAAAAGTATCTACATGGACCATAATGGTTGACAATTCAAGCTAACAAGTGTATGGAGCCACCAAAAACCTGTAATTCGTATAACTAAACCAAAGTAAACATTTGTTAGCTGATGAGTCCCATGAGGGTTGTAGTTAATGCAAGTACAGTGAATGTATATACAAGTTAATTTATATTTGTGAACCCTATGTGTAGGCCCAAGTTGGGCTTGACATTATTGATCCAGTCAATAGCGACACTTAAACATGTAGAGGGCCAAGACATAAAATAGAAGTCGATATGATCCAGTAAGTGGCCTAATACCGGGAGCTGAAGTAGGCATCACTGTGAAGCTACATATTAATGAAATGCTGACTATGATAATAGCGAAAGTCGCCCTGAAAGAAACCAATTAAATCAGTCGTGGCAGGCCCGCCATGGCAACTTCTATGAGTACGAGGTAGGGCTGGCTCAACTTAAAGATGACATGTTTCATATAACAAGGATGTCGCAATGTGTCTGATAGGTGTGGTGTCACAACTTATCTATATCTTAATTCACTTATTAGTGTAAAAACTTTCAGACCTAAAGTAGGATAGCATGACAGAAAGTCAATATCCCGTTGGATATCTTAACGTACAGGTGCACATGCTCAATATTAAATTGTGTTATGATCGTATGTGTACGGAGGACCCTGTGAGGGTCAACGTCCTGTTGACGGCCTGGTTTGACAACGTATTTCTAGTCTTTCCAGTCTCTTATTTATTTACACCTTAGAGGACACAAGGGCTGAGAACGTTGCAACTTGTGCCTACTCCTGCACCTGCATTGTCCGTATTGGAACGTATGAGCCTGAGCAGTTCTGCTTTCCTGGCCGTTGTTGGGAAAGGAAGGTTGCGTCTGCGTAGCTCTGCCTAAATGCGGGGAATGGTCCATGACCTGATGGAACCTGATAGGTGTCACCTTTTCATGTAGGTGTAGTGGACCAGACTGGAGAGCTAGGGGTTGACATATCATAACCTTCTTACAGGGATCTGAAGCATACTGCAATATATTAATAATTAGCTTGAATCAGGATTGTTTTACTGGCTGGCTAGCTAGTGCCAAGTGGTGAAGCAATTCAATAGGTAGGTGACAGGTGAGGCCCTCCTAGATGCCAAGTGGCTTGAGAGGCTCTATCTATGCTTTGGAGCTTGGGGATTTGTGGCCACTGAAAGTCATGGCGGGGTGTTGGCCTCTCGTGACATTTATATCATGAGATAGATTGGGTGTGACAAGTGAGGCCCTCTCTACGCCACTGTGCGAGGCACCTAACTATGTTTGCGTGGAGGATGGGAGTTGGCCTCGCGGGACCACTAACTCCAAGGCAGAGATGCCAGAAACTTAACATCTATTGGTCACCTAGATCCCTATAAGCCAGCAAAACCTACTCACTAAAAAGGTCTATATTGCGGGGGAGCCATCGAGGCTAAAAACATACTTGAGTCCATGTATTTGTAAGAGTCCATGGATTCGTATGAGTCCATGGTATGGTTGTAACCTGTAACTGAAATCTTCAGTATCCCCTAAAGGAGGCAGAGAGGTGAAGGAGAGGTCTATAATCCATGAAAAAGGTCTGAAAATCAAATGATGCTCCAAATTGATAAACTGTAAAATAATAAGATTCAATAAGACATAAGGAAATGCATATTAGCAAGACATCATGAGTACCACCGTACCCACCATGTACAGGCCCCATGGTGTCCTGGAAAATCACAGGACCAAATATTTGCAGACAGGAACTGCAGTGTTAAACCATGCAATCATATTTAGGGAAATCTCAAAATATGATTAGACATAACCCATAAATATGTTTGTAAGCAAACCGTAGACTGTGCAGAAATGCATATGTAAATATAGACAGTGTGGCCCAAGGTTTATCGTCTATCGTAACTCATCTAATATGCCACATCGAAGGTCATATCTGTCTGTGGCATTATGACAATCAGATTGAGGAAATATTACCGTTACATAACTGTAAAATAGGGATATCCGTATACTAAGTGCCTATAAATGTACTACACAGAACCTAAAACAAGGCATATTCTTAATCCAAAAATCTATAAATGTCTCAATGACATGCCCAAACGAGGTGCCGAATTAGCCTGTGGCGGGTTGCCCATTACAGGGCATATGAACACACGTTGTAAATGCATAGCATTGCCAGGATTAGGAAATATGCGTATCCCGATTTGTATCTCGAGTTTCAGGGTGGCTGTGCAGGCTGTGTTGGGATTAATGCGGATGAAGGTAGGATGTGAATCAGAGAGAGGTTGTGGAGTTGTGTATGTAGCTAAGACATGTTGGTGATGAGATGGTAGAGAACCTGATAGTTACGAATAATCATCCAGTTTAATAGATATACATATGTACTGAGCCCAATAAAACTAGGTGTCGGAAGACATAATCAAAATGGGAACAGAGACCTCTAGAATGCCATACAGGCTAGAGGACCTGATGGGCATACAGAATACCTAGGAAAAGACAGGAGATATAAGACATTAAAAATACCTACACCTGGAATGCTTAGGAGGATGATAAATACTTAAGCATACACAGCTGGCATAGAAGATTAGGGTTGAAAGCAACAGGAAATGCTAGAAAAAGGCTTGAATCTCTCAGTAATATTAGCATCAGTTATGAAACTTCATTGCTTAACTGAGCACGACTGAATTATGTTCCTAAAGCCTGTAAACTAGGCTTCCTCAAATTCCAGCCCTCCAGATGTTGCTGAACTACAACTCCCATGATTCTATGAATGAAATAGATAGGCTGAGAATCATGGGAGTTGTAGTTCAGCAACATCTGGAGGGCCGGAGTTTGAGGAAGCCTGCTGTAGACAGTACAAAGAAAGTCTGGGTGGTGTTAGAAAGTTAGGGAATGCAAACACAGAAGACAAGAGAACCGCAGGTCTAGCCAGACTATACCCCAATGATAATTACACCATTAGATGCGTGCAAGCTGTGCCTTGGGGCATATCTACTAAACAGTAAATTACCAAACAATGTTGGCCCAATGAGTACCTGAATACTCAGAGCGCAGACAACATTAAATTGTAGGGTGACTAACAGAAATGCATATGATACTGTTTTATATTTGAGGTCAGTTAGTAAGAAGATTTGAGACAGATATTTAGAAGATATTCACCCTTTACAGAAACTAAGGAATTTTACATTTAATACAATCTACTCAGATGCCGTTAGACGGCAGCAATGCTATGTATGATTAAAATAGGCCCATCTCAATTAGTGACCAATATTTACCTAGAAACTGGGACTATAAATAGGATTTAGTGCAGATTGCAATATTATGCCAGGGGGGCTAAACTAAATAATACAACCCAATGCCAAAGTCCTGAACTGAACAAAGTCCTGAATTCATGAACTGTAATTCTTATGAGAACCTACATATTCCGTTTGGTTGAAAATACATAAATGGCTCTATGGAGCGATACAAGTGTATGGAGCGAACGTGCCGTATCTAGACGAACGTGAACATAAGTTTGTAATGAAACCTATCCATGACATATAACGGTTGAATGAGAAGCGTTTGTGCGCATGCTCCCAAAGGCCAATGTCGTACAATTGATCATACAAAATAGATTATAATGCAGAGAAGTAGCCGAAAGCCCAGCCTTAGAGCCTCATTCGTATGGAAAGAAACAAAATACATTTAGACGAACTGCAGCGTTCGACAACACAGGAGTGTTTGAACAGAGGTAAGTAAAACATAAAGCTGGTCCGAGGTGACACTGTGTGCCGGCGACTGAGGTGCGACGGTCAACTTTATGACTTTTGTTTTTCTGCTTCCCAGGCAGATTACGAGATGCCAGAGGAAGGAACAGGCATCCGAGAAAGCCAGCAACCGGTGAGAGGGCACACACTCAGGAAAACAGGATGCCTGCTGGAGTGGTATGAACTTGTCACCACGATATTCCCAATACTGGAGAGTCGTTACCAGCAGTCTTTTTGGTGAGAATAGCGGTCTATAATGCAACAGCTTGTCAGACCATTCATGGTAGGGTAGAGAATGGGGGAGTCACTTTTAAATGTCCATAAGCCCCTCCCACAGCCTTCCAATACATGTATTTTTTTAAATTGTATTTATTTATATATAGATAGATATAAATATACATATATATATATATATATAATTTTGCTCTACATGTATTTTGAGATATATATATATTGATATCAAAATACAGTAATTGAAAACAATAGAAAACAGTATAACTTTTTTTTTTTTCCGTTAAGACCCCTGGGTGCCATGGTTCCCAATGTGTAAATCCAATATTATTAGTGATATTGCAGAAGGTCTTGATGGTAAGGTGTGTCTTTTTGCGGATGATACTAAGATATGTAACAGGGTTGATGTTCCAGGAGGGATAAGCCAAATGGAAAATGATTTAGGTAGACTAGAAAAATGGTCAGAGTTGTGGCAACTGACATTTAATGTGGATAAGTGCAAGATAATGCATCTTGGACGTAAAAACCCAAGGGCAGAGTACAGAATATTTGATAGAGTCCTAACCTCAACATCTGAGGAAAGGGATTTAGGGGTGATTATTTCTGATGACTTAAAGGTAGGCAGACAATGTAATAGAGCAGCAGGAAATGCTAGCAGAATGCTTGGTTGTATAGGGAGAGGTATTAGCAGTAGAAAGAGGGAAGTGCTCATGCCATTGTACAGAACACTGGTGAGACCTCACTTGGAGTACTGTACACAGTACTGGAGACCCTATCTTCAGAAGGACATTGATACCTTAGAGAGAGTTCAAAGAAGGGCTACTAAACTGGTTCATGGATTGCAGGATAAAACTTACCAGGAAAGGTTAAAGGATCTTAACATGTATAGCATGGAGGAAAGACGAGACAGGGGGGATATGATAGAAACATTCAAATACATAAAGGGAATCAACACAGTAAAGGAGGAGACTATATTTAAAAGAAGAAAAACTACCACAACAAGAGGGCATAGTCTTAAATTAGAGGGACAAAGGTTTAAAAATAATATCAGGAAGTATTACTTTACTGAGAGGGTAGTGGATGCATGGAATAGCCTTCCAGCTGAAGTGGTAGAGGTTAACACAGTAAAGGAGTTTAAGCATGCGTGGGATAGGCATAAGGCTATCCTAACTATAAGATAAGGCCAGGGACTAATGAAAGTATTTAGAAAACTTGGCAGACTAGATGGGCCGAATGGTTCTTATCTGCCGTCACATTCTATGTTTCTATGTTTCTATGTTAATATCGGATCTACACATGGTTCCCAATGTGTAAATCCAATATCCAATATGCATATTGGATTTACATATTGGAAAATATTGGCACCCAGTGGTCTTAATGAAAGAAAATCGTTATACTGTTTTCCACCTAAAAGATAATTTTATTACATGACAGGAGGCTTTATATTTTGCATGACTTTCTTTACTCATGCTTCCAGCAGCACAAGTCAATCATCAAACTTTAAACCAATCATAAAAGTCTGCATAACTATATATAAAGCCCTGTATGTCACATGACTTCCTCTTTCTTTGCTGCTTCCAGCCAAGGCACAGGTCAGAGTATTAGCTCTCTACTGTTTTTTCTATATATGTAATGCTATTTATCTTGTGGTCCCTTTAAATCATTTGGGCACTATACTGTGATTTTACCAGTCTGTCATTCCCCTTTTTTCTGCTTTTCCCCCTCTCCTTTACTTTTCCCTCTAAACCCTAAAGGACTTATACTGCTGTTGCCATACTGCTTTTCTCCCCTACTGGGATCAGTTTTTCTGTTGATTCTGACCTGTTGGTCTCGCGCGGTTCGCGGCATTTTACCGCGATCGCGCGGGACCACCAGGTCTCCTCTTAGTCCCAGGGTACTGAGGGGTGGGTGGGGGGGCACGAGGGGGTGCCATCCGATACCGTCGGACTGATACCGTCGGATTGATCGCGGACTGCGCGGCAAATTTGCGCGCGAACGGCGGCCATCTTGGATCTCGCGATACCTCAAGATCCTCGGCGGCCATCTTGGTTTCACCAGTTCGTGATTCCCACGAACTGGCACACAGATTATCAAACGTTTTTTTGCCAGTATAAACATTATACCTTTTATACCTAATAAACGGAAGGATTGTATGTGGGGTTATATAATACATGCTATATAAGTGATCACAGTTCTGGGCTGGAGAGACTGCACTGTGGATCTGTATACTGCCAAACACTTAGCCAGCAGGATAACTCCCATCAGGCTCAGGCTACATTACTAAACAAATTGGATGAACACAAGAGTGACTGATTCAGACATGTGGAAACTCTGATGACATACCCACAAGACACATAAATCAAAAAAAAATAAAAAAATAAATAAATAAATAAATAAATAAAAATAAAAATAAATAAATAAATAAATAAATAAAAGTACGCTTTATTGTATGCGGCACCTCCATAGTACAACTGGGGTGATCCTCGCAACTCACAGTGGCAAATACCTTCCACAAATTTACTTACAAGGGTGAACTCATTACAAGCGTACTGAGGTCTTTGATACCTCACCTGTTGATCTTCTGCGAATCAAAATCCAGAATTCAATCTCAGATGAGATTTACCATTCATTTTCTGGAATCGCTAGGATTTATAGTGAACAGAGAAAAATCAGCATTGACACCATCACAGATAGTCCAGTTCCTCGGGTTCAAAATAGACTCCAAATCGGGAGTTCTACGCCTCCCCGCATCCAAGATAGCGGCCGTTCGCAAGGAAATTCGACGCATACCCAGGAGGGACACCATACCTCTCAGACTACTAGCGATCTTCCCAGGCCCGCTCCATTATCGGGCCATGCAGAGGCTGAAAGCTCACTACCTACGGGCAGGACACACATACGATCACTGGATTCCCGTCTCCACAGAAGCTCGGACGGAACTTCGATGGTGGCTACTCCACATGGAAGCCTGGAACGGCAAAGCCATCTTCGGGAAGAACCCGGACTTTGTATTGGAGTCGGACGCGAGCCTTTGGGGCTGGGGAGCACACTGCGCCCACACGTCCACAGGAGGTCCATGGTCCCAAGAGGAACAGGGTCTCTACATCAACTGTCTGGAACTGATCGCGGGATCATTTGCGATTCGCAATCTGGCCAAGGACATGACGAACTGCTGCATCTTACTGCGCATGGACAACATTTCAGCGGTCCAATACATAAATCGCCTGGGGGGAGCACGGTCAAAAAACCTGACAGAGGCGACGAAAGAGATATACCAATTTTGTATTCCCCGCAACATTTCGATCAAGGCGGAATACCTACCGGGAATCAACAATCTCACGGCGGATTGGTTCTCTCGACACTGGAGAGACAGCAGCGACTGGCGACTGGACACGTCGATATTTTCAGCGGTGAAAGACATCAGGGGACCACTGGTCGTGGACCTGTTCGCGTCCCGGACGAATACACAGCTACCGAGATATTTCAGATGGCTACCGGACCCTCAATGCGAGGCGGTAGATGCTTTCCTACAACAGTGGCCCCCGAAGGGAACGTACGCATTCCCACCATTTGCGATGATAGCGAGAGTGATCCATCGCATCAGAGTGACCAAGATTTTGATGATACTCATCACACCATTGTGGAGAAGTCAGTCGTGGTTTCCGGAATTATTAGCCCTAACACAGGACCATCCCCTACTTCTACCATCGTTCCCCTTTCTACTGATGGATCCGCAAGGGGAACCACATCCACTAATACTACAAGAGAATCTGGAACTGGTAGCCTGGAGTCTTTCAGGGGAACCTGGTCCGTCGAAGGTCTATCGCAACCAGCTAAAGACCTTTTATGTGATTCCTGGGCACCGGGTACCCGACGCAGTTACATATCAGCATAGAATACATGGACCCGCTGGTGTGTGGGAAGGGATTGTGATCCCTTTACAGCATCTATTCCCACAGTGGTGAATTATTTGTCAAACCTCTTCACGGAGGGAAAATCCTATCGTTCCATCAACGTGGCACGATCAGCGATTTCAGCGGCACACGTGCCAATACAGGGTTCCCCGGTGGGTCAGGATCCTTTGGTATGTCGCCTACTGCGAGGCATCAAACTGTCCAGACCACCGGAACCTAAGTATAATCATATGTGGGACGTAGAGGTGGTCCTCAGTTTCCTTAGGAATTGGCCAGACAACGCAGACTTATCCCTACGTCAGCTGTCGGCCAAACTCACTTTACTGCTATGTTTGGTCTCTTTTCGACGAGTTTCGGATGTACGAGCGTTCGACGTGGACGGTTTCTCTATATCACCAGAAGGGGTGAAGAACCAGAAGAACTAAAACGAATTCGACATCTATATTTTATCCCTTTTTCCCTACGGTTCCCCGTTTATGTGTAGTTTCCACACTTACTCGATACGTGGAGGTTACTGCAAACCTTCGTGCTTTTAATAGAGGTCAACTGTTGGTGTCATAGACCAAACCTTATAAACCGGTTACCACCACTACACTGGCGCGATGGGTACGTTGGATCCTATCCTTAGCAGGTGTGGAAACGTGTTTCGGAGCTCACTCGGTCAGGGGCGCAGCCGCATCGCAAGCGTTCTCGGCGGGAGCGTCCCTAGCGGATATATTACGTTCCGCGGACTGGACAAGGGAAGATACTTTCCGGTTATTTTATTTACGTCAAACCACACACGCATCTTTTTCACTATTACCTCAGCTTTAAAAATGCAAAATATGAAGCCTCCTGTCATGTAATAAAATTGTAGATTATGCTAACGTAGTGTACTTATAATCTTAATTTTAATAATGACAGGAGGCGAGTATTTTCCCACCCTCCATTCCCGTTTATATGGGTTGTCTTCTGTCAACGTTTCTATAGATCAGCTTTAACTATTATAGTTTATCAGGAGGATAGGGATAAAAAGTTTTGAGGTAATAGCTGAATATTTACTGATATTATAGTTAATGGTTAATAGATGAGGATAGATTAATATTAATGGAGTTCAATATAGTATATTAGATAGATTAATATTTATGATACTATGTATGGATAGATACGGTAACTATGATATCATGTGGACATAAGTCTACTTCCATCCTCTTACACTCGTTTCTGTTTTTTGCAGCGTGATGGCCGTTATTGGTTCCGGATAAGACACATCAGCTGTGGAAGTTCTCGAATCGAGTTCCAATAGCGTTATGAGTTATCAGTTTGAAGTTGGATTAAAGGAAGTTAAGACTACCATGGAACAAGTTTGGACTGTTTTTATGTTTACGAACTTTGGGTTATTTCGGGACATTACATGGACTAATCTCTCACCAAAGAAAGAGGAAGTCATGTGACATACAGGGCTTTATATATGGTTATGCAGACTGTTATGATTGGTTTAAAGTTTGATGATTGACTTGTGCTGCTGGAAGCATGAGTAAAGAAAGTCATGCAAAATACTCGCCTCCTGTCATTATTAAAATTAAGATTATAAGTACACTACGTTAGCATAATCTACAATTATCATTCAGTATGGGTAGTTGTAATTATAAATGTTATATGATATAAGTACATTAGTCTGTTTTGACTCCCTCTAATACCTACGAGATATTGTAACATTAGATATTGATACAAATATGTTTGAAGTTATTAATTATGTAACACTGTACATTGTATCCCCTTATACTTGGTGGTTGTACTACTTCTATTCTAGGGCTGTGTATGGGGAATTTCCTTAGGAGAACTAGCAATGTGGAGCTGCTGGCAATAGCTCCCCGGGATATATTGTGTATTTATAATTTATATTAACCATATATTTCTTATGACATATATATATGTAAAATTAATATAATTCTAAGTGTGTTTTAATATTAATATATAAATATATATATAAAATATATTAGTATTAAAATACACTTAGAGAAATAGTATATGTGTATGCATGTTTGTGTGTATATATATATATATATATATATATATATATATATACTTAGATCATATATATAATACATATATGTATATATATTTATGATCGAAGTATATATAATTTACTTTTAAACAGTTTTAAACTTTATTTAACTTTATTTCAGGCAGCATGGGGACTGGCTGTCATTCCACGTCATTCCACGTCATTCCAGGGACTGCTGTGGACGGCTATTCCGTCCATGTGATCACAACGTCATCGTGATCACATGGCCAGGGAGGGCCGGATCAGTCGCAGGAGGACTCAGGCAAGTCACGATCGCCGGCGAGCAGGTAAGTGCATAGGACAGTGTGGGCGCACTATGCCCCCACCCAGCGTTTAGGACCAGGTCCCCAAGGACAGCATAGTGTGCCCACCTTCCTTAAGGGATTAAATAATTTAACACTTTACTCATTGAGGAGTATTCCACTTTACTTGTCTTAAGACACAGTGCACTTTATTGTTTGGTTTATATATATATACTCATATACTAACATTATGGCTGTCGTTTAATAAATATGTGCCTGCTTAATGAGAAGGAGAAAAGTACTTTGCTGAGTACTATGTTCCTTCTCATGAAGCTGGTATATATATTTTACACTATAGCCATAATGTTAATAAATGATTGTGCTATAAAATACGCAGGTTTGTGCATAAACTTCTGCCGTTTACCTCTCTCTCCTGCTTAACTTGCTATCTCTTCATTTAACTCTTACTTTTTTTTTTTTCAAATACTTTCAACCTGGGGCAGATTTATGACACCATGGAATAGTTATTTTGCTGCTTTAACCTCTGCATTATAGCAAAAAAAAAGCTCACCAGTCACCACTACAAATGTCTGTTAGTGCAATAAGAAATGTATTAAAAGGAATTGCAATGCATCTACTACGGGACTTTTTCTCAAACTACACTCAACAGAAAGATTTCCAATTATGTGTTCCTGACCCTCTAATGTTAAAACCACCGTTTTGGTGGCTTGCCCCCCTTAACCCTGTTAGAATGATTAAAACTTACCTTATTTCCAGTGCTGCATGGGTCTGCCAGCGCTGTTCCTGTCCCCAATCCACCTCCTTGGTGACATCATCATAGGGAAATTGGCATTGGATTCATTGAAACTGGCAAGGAATCGGTATGGGGCGGGGCGAAACGCCAGCTTGGCCAATCAGAACATTGAATCAATGCATCTCTATGAGGAAAATTCAGCAACAATTCAGCCCCAGCCTAAACCAGGAGAGGCACCCCAAGGCACAAACCTTTGTATTTTCTTGTGAGTGCCCATCAACAGCACAAAGTTCCTTTATATTTTGATATACTTCACTATGTGTTGTTGATTTATCTCTGTTTTAGATGCATAGCTGGATCCCAAATTTTTGTGTGTGTATATATATATATATATATATATATATATATATATATATATATAAAATTGTCTTGCACTTCACTTACTGGAGTCTCTGCCCGGTTCTTATCGGCATAGTATAACAAATTGCATAGAGATAGCACTCCCAGGACTCCAAAGGTGTAAAAATAAAATTTTACTTTTATTTTCCAAATTTAAAAGATCAACATTTCAGTTTGTCACCCAAACTTTCATCAGGATAGTCTAACCGGTTCTGTTACTTCCTGGTTTAGTTAGAACAGTTTAGTTAAGCTCTAGAGACAGCAATTGCTCAGAGCACCTGCCTAGAAAATACTTCTCATTGAGCTGCATAGGGAAGTCTTTTATTGGACTGCCACAGAAAGTCTGGGTTAGAACAGGCATAGGCGTGCGCACGGGGTGTGCCGGGTGTGCCTGGGCCCACCCTAATCCCCGCGGCACGCCAATGTATTGAGACCGGCAGGGGAGATCTCAGGATCTCCCCTGCCGGCTCATGCAGAGCCGGCGCTATCCGAGCGCCGGCTCTGCTCTCAGCCTCCCCTCACCGGCTCACATGCAGGGAGGGAGGCAGGAGAGGACCCTGGGAGCTATTGCCAGCAGCTCCGCCGGGTTCCTCTCGCGAGATCTGAGCGTTGCCGCGGCAAAGCTCAGATCTCGCGTGAGTGAACTCTAGCCCTGCGGGGCTAGAGTTCACTCTCCACTGGACCACCAGGGATGGATGGCAGCAGCAGCAGGATCCCCCCTCCCAGGCATAAGGTAAGAAGGGAGGGGGGATAACTGATCTGCCCCCATCTCCACTGGACCACCAGGGAAGGCAGCAAGGAAAGATCCCCCCTCCCTACATAAAGTAAGAAGGGAGGGGGGATATTAAGTAATGTACCCCCACCTCCACCCCCCACAATCACCCACACACACACACATACACAGCACCAACACACATACAGCACCCACACACATACACAGCACCAACACACAGCACAAACACACATACAGCACCCATAGACATACACAGCACCCACAGACATACACAGCACCCACACACATACACAGCACCTATACACATCCACAGCACCCACACACATACAGCACCCACACACATACAGCACCCACACACAGCACCTACACACACAGCACCTACACACATACAGCACCTACACACATACAGCACCCACACACATACAGCACCCACAGACATACAGCACCCACAGACATACACAGCACCCACAGACATACACAGCACCCACAGACATACAGCACCCACACACATACACATCACCCACACACACACAGCACCAACACACATACAGCACCCAGACACACATACAGCACCCACACACACATACAGCACCCACACACACATACAGCACCCACACACACAGCACCCTCACAATCACACAGCACACTAACAGTACCCTCACAAACACAAACAGGACCCTAACAAACACACACACAGCACACTACCAGTACCCTCACACACAAACAGCACCCTCACACACAGTACATTTACAGCACCCTCACAAGTGCACACACACACACACACAAACAGCACCCTGACACACAGTACATTCACAGCACCCTCACAAGCACGCACACACAAACACCCTCACCCAAATAGTACACTACCAGCACCCTCACACACACATCACACTAACAGCACCCTCACACAGCACACACACAGCTTTGTGATACATACACATATATATATATATATATATATATATATATATATATAAGCCGCGTGTGCTTGTGCTTTAGGGTGCACACCCTAATGCAATAGGCTGCGAACGCCTATGAGAACAGGAGTGTTTGCAATTCAGCAGATGAGAGAACTGAATACTTTTCAATTGGTATTTAGATAGCCCACACCAACGGAACAAAAAAATGCATAATTAAATGCTTTTGAGTTTTCATGTAGACATATCTACTAAACTATGATTTGTATTTATTTTGTATTTGGGCACTGGAGTGCCCCTTTAAATATATGGTGACATACATTTAACATATAGATTCCATGGTAAAATGGAAAATTATGCAGGCAGAATTATAAGAGAATATGAAAAATCATGAATATCCCATGTGCTTAAATCTTGAATTCTCCTAATTTAGCACTATACCTCAGAAAAGCTCTTGTTTGGTATTGATAAATATGACCTAAAGGGCAGCCATTTATAATAGCTTGAACTGTTCTCTGCTTTTAATGAATATCTTTTCATATGTTTGCAATACTATCCATGTACTGGTGTGACAGCACCATTCTTATGCTGACAGCAGAATTCAATGTACATTTTTGTATCCGGCAAGTAGAGAAACATCATGCTTATACTCCCCAGAAAGAGCATTTTAGTGCTTTATGCAAATGCCATGACCCTGTAGCTGCTACACATTCTTCAACCAGACACCTACCTTCAAAAGTGACAGCAAGCAATAATGTGACAAATGAGCATGCAGTGTGCACATGTGCAACATATTTTACCTGAAATATTCGGATGTGATTGAATTAAATTGACCTCTGTGACAAGGACACAGCAATCAAAAAGTCAGCACAGAAGAAAAAGTAACTGGCAGGTACTATGTCCTAATTTACTGCTCTGATATGTTTCACAGTAACTTAATCATGTGGTAGAAAAAACAAAACACTTAGTATGTTGTTTCAAAGAAGTTTGCTTAATTGAGTGCTACAAATATACATATATATATATATATATATATATATTGTAGAAGCAAAGTAAATTGATAAACTATTACATAATCTATTTCTCCATTTATTGTAAACCAATCATATAGCTTATAAAGAAGACTTTGTAAACAATGTAGTCTTTGTTATTCAGCCTTAATAATGATGTTTGATAAAGCTAAAGGGTGCTCATCATTCATTTTAAAAAGGAAACAGATGAGAATTTTGAGGGGATCTCTTGGCAATGTCAGATAAAGTGAGTAATTTTTCTATGATTTATCTGAAATGTATAATATTAGTTGTTATAGTATACCAGGCGACCATCAGGGAGTGACAGACAGGCCCAATAGTGCTACGCGGTTCAATCGGGGAGATATGCATGTCTCCCCAAAATATACCACATTCCAAATTTGAGGCAGGGTGGGGCCCTTCAGGAGCTTTATTGACAGCCTTATTGCTGTCATGTGCAGCAGTACTGGGTGGAAGTGATGTCAGATCACTTCCTAATGGTGCAAGAAAGAAGATGTATGGGAGGTAAAGGAAAGCCCATTGGTGCCTGCAACCCCACTGGACCTCAGGGTAGTCATTTTTTTCCAGCACCAAAGTAGGCACATTGAATCCTTTAATACCTGTAGGAACACTGGATCCTTTAAGATACCACACAAAGTAGCTCAGCTAAACACCACTAGAATCTGGATCTCAGCCTACAAGGCATGGATGCTAAAATATATGGTCAAACTGCTCTAATTTAACAAAAGTAAATTCACATTTTATACATTTTATTACAGTTACACAGAGGTTCCTGAAGAAATCCTTATTTAGGACAAAATGTTTAGAACCAGGAGCACTGAGCGCAATTTGTGCTTTTAATTAGCCCTATCATTTTATGGAGATTAAAAGATTATACTTCCTGCTATTATCGTTGGGAGCTGTATGCTGAGTTGTATGAATCTAGTGAGAGGTTTCCATCAGTCTTACCGCACCCCCCACAGCTATAGGTGAGGCACCTTGAATGTACTATATTTGCCCAAAATTCTTTGAGTGCAATTCAGTACTCATGGGGGCTTAAGTACAAGTTGGAGAAGATGCAGGAAAGAGTGCTCACTAGCTAGAGAAAATAGTTAGCTGATGCTTGTCTTCTCTAGACTCTCCTATTGTATTTCCCATGGCAGCCAAGTTCCTTCTGGGACAAAGGTTAATAAATTATATCTACAAAGCTTGTGAAAGGAGAGATATCTTCTGATGAATTACCACCACCACTAAAACTAGACATTGTGGATGTTTCTTCGGTACTCTAGTGTACATCTTCAGGAAAGGTTGCTTCCGATGGTACCAACAATACTCCCTCCAGACACTCTGTATTACTGCAGATACTCCCTCCAGACACTCTGAATTACTGCAGATACACCCTCCAGACACTCTGTATTACTGCAGATACTCCCTCCAGACACCCTGTGTTACTGCAGATACTCATCCCAGACACCCTGTGTTACTGCAGATACTCCCTCCAGACACCCTGTGTTACTGCAGATACTCCCTCCAGACACCCTGTGTTACTGCAGATACTCCCTCCAGACACCCTGTGTTACTGCAGATACTCCCTCCAGACACTCTGTATTACTGCAGATACTCACCCCAGACACTGACACAGAGCAGAATAGGGACTGTTCCCCCTACATAGGGTCATTTGGCAGATATGGATTGACACCTATCCTAAGGATCCCTGATACACACTGACACAGAGCAGAATAGGGACTGTTTCCCCTACATAGGGTCACTTGGCAGATATGGATTGACACCTGTCCTCAGGGACCCTGATACACACTGGGGGGGGGAACTACTGTCCTCCCCCCACCCCCACCTCAGAACTATATCGTGAAGAGGGGTGGGTCACCTGTATGGACCCAGACGCTATTTAAACTAGAGCTAGGTCCATAGCTCTCCGTTTGTGAGTTTATATACTATATACAAATATTAACCAATATATATAAGTGTGATCTATACTATGTATGATTATCTTTTATAGATATTTTCCGTGCTGATTTTTCAGTGAAATTTTGCTCCTACACTCTAAAAGGTGATTCATTTCTTTTTACATAAGCGCTACATTCTTAATTTGTTTTGTATGTTAGGTTGAATAGGAATATCTGAATGTTTAGCAGCTATATTAATTAAATAAGATATATTTATATCTATTATTTCCGTACTATTAATAAGCGCTGGTTCCATCATCCAAATTTACTAAATCTGGATCTGTTTTAAGATCTTTTAGGGCTTTTCTTTCTTGTATTGAAAGGATCTGATTAAAATTTTCTTTTTTGTCTAATTTTTTGACTTCCGTCATGACCATTGCCTCAAAGGTAGTATTCTTTTTCTGAAATCATTTATTTAGGATAAAACTGAGATTTTTCTCTTAACTTGGTATGTTTTAGTTCTTCTTCATTAACTATAGGTTGTTTTTTTGGTTTTGTTTTTTAAAGCCTATTTAAATCTACTAGAAGTCGAATTGGTTGAGGGGTTTATTTGGTGCAAATTTAAAGGAACACTATAGTCACCTAAATTACTTTAGCTAAATAAAGCAGTTTTAGTGTATAGATCATTCCCCTGCAATTTCACTGCTCAATTCACTGTCATTTAGGAGTTAAATCACTTTGTTTCTGTTGATGCAGTCCTAGCCTAGCCTGCATGAAAAAAAAAACAGTTTTCACTTTCAAACAGATGTAATTTACCTTAAATAATTGTATCTCAATCTCTAAATTGAACTTTAATAACATACAGGAGGCTCTTGCAGGGTCTAGCAAGCTATTAACATAGCAGGGGATAAGAAAATCTTAATTAAACAGAACTTGCAATAAAGAAAGGCTAAACAGGGCTCTCTTTACAGGAAGTGTTTATGGAAGGCTGTGCAAGTCACATGCAGGGAGGTGTTACTAGGGTTCATAAACAAAGGGATTTAAGTATTAAATGGCAGAGAAGTGAGCAGTGAGGCTGCAGGGGCATGTTCTATACACCAAAACTGCTTCATTAAACTAAAGTTGTTCAGGTGACCATAGTGTCCCTTTAAGACCTTTTATTAATACTTTTTTATGGTCTTCTGTAAGATTTTTGTTACTTAAATTATAAATTCCTTTAAGGGGGATTAGTTCCTCTGTGTCCTTTCTCGCCTTTCTTTTTTGGATATGTTTTCCTCCTCTTGTGCCTCTTTGCTTGAATTCCTTCTTCTCTTGATTGGTGTCATGGTATCTAGGTTTTTTTCTTTCTTGTGTCTGTCTTTTCCCTTGCTTTTCCAAAAATCCTGATCTTCAAATTCATCTAATACCTGGAAGCATTTTCTTACCTCCAAAGGTTCTTCCCTTCTATATTGGGTATGTCTACTATACGGTGTTCTTTCTTCTCTTTCATTTCTATAGTTTGTTCTTGTCTTTCATTTCTGTATATGGGTCTCCTTTCTTGTGTTTCTCTCTCTTGTCTCCTCCTCTCATACTGTCCCCTATTTTCTTGATAATTCTCTTTATATTGTCGTCATTCTCAATGTGAGCAGTCATGGGCTATAAGGTAGCAAAGATCCGCAGCGGCCGGCATCCCTAGACATGCTGGGTTTATTATGTATCCGGGCACACGGCTGTAAATGGGCACACCTATTCCGTTAACCACTTTACCATAAGCAGATTAATTTGTTACATTACCCCCCACCTGAAGAACGCCCACCGGGTGGGCAGGACCCGGCTTGATGGGAAACTTGGCATGGAAAGAGCGAACCTTACGGCCAGCATGGATATCAGAAGCAAGAACCGAAGAGCGGTCGACAGGTCCATACCCCTTCCAATCAACCAGGTACTGCAATGAACCACAAGAGAACCTGGATTCAATAATAGAGGAGACCTCGTACTCCTCCTGACCGGAAACAACCAAAGGAGGAGGGGGAACCACCGGGACTGTATATTTATTGCAAATAAGCGGTTTGAGTAAAGATACATGAAACGAATTAGGAATGCGCAAGGAAGCAGTGAGGAACAAGGAATAAGAAACAGGGTTATTTCTCTTAAGGACACAGTAAGAACCTCAGAGTAAATTTCATGCTAGGAACTTTCAGCCAAATGTTGCGTGAAGACAACCAAACCTGGTCCCCCACCTGGTAGACTGGGTTGGCACGCCACCATTTATCAGCATGAGACTTAAACTGAGCAGCTGCAGTTTCAAGAGCGGAGTGAACCTTAGTCGAAGTATCACGAATAGAGGCCAGGTGGTCATCCAGAGCGGGGATAGCTGTGTCAGAAAACACATCAGGCAGAATAGTAGGATGGTGACCGGTATTGACAAAGAAAGGACTGTGTCTAGATGTATCATGGGTAGCGGTATTCCTGACAACTTCTGTCAATGCAACAAATCAGCCCAGTTAGACTGAGTACTGTTCACAAAGCAACGTAAATACAGCTTAAGCAATTGGTTAGCCCTTTTAACTGTACCATTGGTCTGAGGATGGTAAGCAGAGGAAAAAGACAAGTTAATGCCCAACTGTTTATTGAATGCCCTCTAGAATCTTGACAAAAATTGGGAACCCATATCTGACACAATATTTTGAGGGATCCGATGAAGCTTAACAATGTCGCATAAAAATATGAGAAGATAATTTTTTGAGTGTAATGAAATGTGCCATTTTAGAAAAGCAGTCGACTATGGTATAACCATTAAAACTAGGTAGGTCCACAATGAAATCCATAGACAGATGAGACCATGGAACACTGGGTATGGGAAGTGGATGTAATAATCCACACGGAAGTGTATGTGGAACCTTAGAGACTGCACAAACAGAACATGCTTCCACATAATCCTTAATATCCCTTCTGATTAACTCCCACCAAAATGATCTGGAAATAGCGGATACAGTCTTATTTATACCCAGATGCCAGGCAGTAACATTGTCATGGAATATTTTCTACATCTCTTTCCTGTCATATAATGAAATAAACAATTTACCTAGAGGTTTATCGTTAGGTGTCTGGGACTGAGCCGCCATGATAGCACAAAGCAATGGTGATTACAAGGAAATGACAGTGGATGCTATGCTACACTAAGGAGGAACAATGGGTGACGTCTCTTGTTTTAGTTCTAACTCTTTGTCAAATTGTCTAGATAAGGTGTCAGCTTTAACATTTTTAGGACCAGGCCTGTACGTAATAATAAAGTTAAAGTGGGACAAGAACAGAGACCATCTAGCCTGTCTAAAAGACAGACATTTGGCATTGCCTATATAGGTCAGATTCTTGTGATTGGTTATGATCAGGAACCTTTGGCACCTTCCAAAAGATGTTGCCATTCCTTGAGCGCCAATATAATGGCCAACGGTTCTCTGTTACCTATGTCATCATTACGCTCAGCTGGAGACAACTTTCTGGAGAAGTAACCACAAGGATGCAAATGGGGCATCATGACTCTCTCTCTTGGAAAGTACAGCCCCGAACCCTGGTCCGGAGGCATCAACCTGAAGTATGAAAGCTTTGCTAGTGTCAGGATGTGTTAAAATGTCTGCAGAAGCAAACAATTTCTTGAGACGTTCAAAAGCCTCTTTGGCTTTTTTGGACCATATTTTACAATTAGCAATGTTGTGTGTGGTGAGGGGGGCTTTTACTGAAGAGAAACCCTTTATGAATCTCCTGTAATAATTGGAGAAACCAATGAACCTTTGAATGGCCTTTAACCCGTTTGGTAATGGCCAGTCTAGAACAGCCTCTAGTTTGCGAGGATCCATTTGGAAACCAGAGGCGGATATATTATATCCCAAAAACTGTAGTTCAAGTTTATCAAATATGCATTTTTCAAGTTCATAATAAAGACCATTCTTGAGTAAAGTTTGTAATACTTGTTTAACATGATCATAATGGTTCTGGAGGTCGGGGGAATAAACGAGGATATCATCAAGGTATACAAGTGCAAAAGAGTAAATATAATCCCTTAGCACATTGTTAATGAAGTCCTGAAATACGGCCGGGGCATTGCATAACAAGATATTTATAGTGGCCAATTCTGGTGTTAAATGCCATTTTCTACTTGTGATCATTCTTAATCCTAACCAAATTTGTATGCACACAATAAAGAAACCTGCACCAGCAGGGAATGATGATTTGCATATGTGACCCTTACTTAAGTCATCTCTGATGTACTCCTCCATGATTTTACTCTCTTGTGGGGATAGATCAATAGAACAATCATATAATCTATGTGGAGATAGAACATCAGTATGAGGGTCAGGTGCCCCTGGGATCACTCCTATCCTCAACCTGGAATATTGTGATACTTCAATTTTAGGAGATTATTATAATACCGGGTCAAATTTTACCTGCGCACGGGAGACAGCTGCGGTCAGAGGTGCCACATCGTGGGAAATTAGTCGAATTGAAGAACGGGAAAGGTCGCCTTTACGAACCTGAGAGCGTTTATCCCTGAGCTTGGTTGATAGCTCAGTAATATGTGAGTGGTTCCTTATATAGAGTAATATCAAGTATATTGGATTACAGTTTTACACTATGAGAATTTAATCTCTCTTTCAGATCATTTTTCTTATATCATCAACACTGTGACTTTTCTGGAGTGACAGCCATTAAGATTCTGGACGATTTTTTTTATCTGTATGTAGCGCTACACCTTCTGTTATATTTGTGTTTTCTGATTAGTGTGTGAGGAAAGATTACACTTGGTGATACAGCAGCTATTATAAAGTTTTCTTTGTATAATACTTTGTTAAACTAGGGTTTTTATAGAGCGCCAGTATATATTTCTATATTTACTCCCCCAATTACAACCCTGGCTTACCAAGCTGGCCCAATACCTCCAAAAATGTTCAGGAACTGCTGAACGCTGCTGGAGAAAGTCTCACTCTGCATCTGTCTTCCTACACTGTAAATATACGCTTTACTCCTACATTCTGTTTCTTTCATCTGCAAAAGAAAACTACTTCAATGCATTCATGAGCCCAAATGCCTATTTCATACTTTAACTCTCTTTGCCGTGTTGCTCCTCCTACCACCTTGACCGCCACAAACTTTGCAACTCACTTCACTGAGAAGATTTCTTCAAGAGATGTCTCATCTTTCTCCATCCCTTAACAATTTTCCCCCAACCACACTCCTATGCTCATTTGCACCCACTACATCAGAAGAAGTTTCTGCTCTGCTCCGGTCCTCCCGCCCCACCACCTGTTCCCTCGACCCGATCCCCTCATATTTGCCCTTTGTCTCCTTCTCATGCTCTGCCTCTTGCAAAAATTTTAAATATTTCCCTCTCATCTGGTATATTTCCTCTACCCTTCAAACATGCAATCGTAAGCTGATTCTGAAAAAGCCCAACCTTGACCCTAATTCCCAGTCCAATTACCGCCCTATCTCACTACTGCCGTTTGCCTCCAAGATCCTTGAGAGAGTTGTGTATGCGAGAGTGACAAACTTCCTCGAATCCATCTCTCTGCCTTACCCACTTCAATCTGTATTCCGCACTCGTCACTCTGTTGAAACAGCTTTGACCAAAGTATCCAATGATTTATCACTGCAAAATCCCATAATTCTCCTTGACCTTTCTGCTGCTTTTGACACTGCTAATCATCAATAGGCATGTGCATGGCGAAAAAATTCGGTTCGGCATTCCGAATTTCGGGACTCCTGCACTTCGGAACTTCGGCACTTCGGCACTTCGACACCTCGGAACTTCGGCAACTTCGGAACTTCGGACCTATGGCACTTCGACACCTCGGAACTTCGGCAACTTCGGAACTTCGGACCTTCGGCATTTCGGAGACCGGAGACTTCGGTGACTTCGGAGACTTCGGAACTTCGGAGACTTCGGCGAATTCGGAACTTCGGACACTTCGGAACGTTGGAGACTTCGAAAAAATAAGCATTTATGAGGTTTTTTTTTGTTTTGTTTTTTTAAACCGCAATGTTTACACTGCTAGTGGACCACACCAGCATCCAGACAACTTAATCTTAACCCCTTAAGGACCACACTTCTGGAATAAAAGGGAATCATGACATGTCACACATGTCATGTGTCCTTAAAGAAGGGGTTTGGGTTTAGTTAATAATTGCTAATACTTAGTAGTGTGTTTTACTTAGTAGTGTGAAAACTGTGTGTTTTCATTGGCCAAGTGTCAGTGACAAAATCACCATTAATTGGCTGTCATCTAACATCAAACAAAAAATTTGCTAATTTCATTGGACAGGGAATAGTGAAACCGGATTGGGCAAGCAAGAATTACATTGCACAAAATGAATTAGCTTATTGGTTAAGATTCCTGTCATCATTCACATAATTTTCTCTCCCTCTCTCTTGTTTTCTTTTGACACTTCGGCACTTCGACACTTCGACATTTCGGAACTTTGGAACTTCGGCACTTCGGAACGTCGACACTTTGGAACTTCGGCACTTCGGAACTTCGGCTCTTCGACAACTTCGGACCTTTCGGAACTTCGGTATATCAGCACTTCGGAACTTCGGCCACTTCAGAACTTTGAAACTTCTGAACTTCGGCACTTCGGAACTTCAGCACTTCGGACATTCATAAGCATCTGAATGTCCGAATTCCCGAAATTCGTCCGAATATACATTAGGACCGAAACGAATTGCACATGTCTAATCATCAACAGCTTCATCTCAGCCTCCATAATCTCTTTCTAATATATACCGCTCTTTCTGAATGCAGCTTGTCTTCCTGTCCACCCGCACTTCCCATGCCTTCCCCTCTGTCAGTCCCTACATTGGCTTCCCATAAGAAATAGGGCTCAAGTTAAGATCCTAGTAGTTGATTACAAATCTCTACTGTGATGTATGGACTGTTGGGCTGTGTATGAGTGTGTGAGTGTATGAGTGTATGTATTGTGATGTATGGGCAGTTGGGCTGTTGTTTGCTGTGAATGATGCACTTCCTTTCTTTTGGTTCTTTACTTCCTGCTTCTGTTGGCAGTTGGTGGAATGTTCTAGGGATTTTGAAATGGCGGCTGCAGAAACCCTGTGTAACAAGGCAGCAATATGAAGATGCTGTTATATATGTATTAATAAAGTGAGTACTTCGCTATACAGGAATTATTGACTGATTTGTACAAAACATATCATCTATAAATTGCTCCAACCTACCTATCCTCACTAATCCACAAATATGACCCATCTAGGCCCTACGTTCTGCTGAAGACCTAAGTCTGTCCTCTGTTCGTACTCCTACCTCTGATGCTCGATTGAAAGACTTCTCTAGGGCTGCACCATTCCTATGGAACTCCCTTCCCCTCTCTTTTAGATTTTCACCCAGTCTCCACTCTTTCAGAAAATCTTTTAAAATTTACTTTTTCAGGAAGGCATATCATATAAACTGTCAACAGATTTCCCTCACCGCACCCTGATCCCTCTCCTGCAACTGTCATCAAAATAAACACTCACTCAACAAAAGTCCTCAATTAATACTATCCTACTTTTCTACCCTACCCTTACCTTTTGTGTCACTATACCCCATCCCTCTAGCATGTAAGCTCATTGAGCCCCTGAGGTTCCACCCCAAACTAGATGCATCATTTGAAAAAAAAAGATATTAGCAATAAAAAATGAATCATTTTGGAAATATTGAAGCAAGGCAATCATTTAGATTGATATATAACTGAATACAGTAGGCAATTATTTGAATGTAGTTCAGGCACTATTTGTTCAACAATTAAAAAGGATAGACAGACATATTTGTTGTGGCTATTCACCCAGTTGAATCAAATCAATCATTCAGCCAATGGGTTTGAAATCCAAAGATAAAAAAACGACTTCTTCATTTTAGATATTTATAGATATCATATTGTAGAAAGAAAGGAAGGCACAAATAAACTGGGAACATTTAAACTAGACACATTTCGAGAGATACAAAGTAAAACCTAAATCAAAACTAACTTCAGCTTTCAGCTGTTTTTTCAGACAGTCATTTTGTTTGACTTAATTGTCATCATCCTGCATTTCTGTTGTCACAGACTGAAGTGTAACAATTGTAACAATTGTAACAATTGCTTTTCACAGCTACCTACAATATTTGTCATGCACTTGTCACTCACTGCCAATAAAATATGAAATGCAAGCAGTTAGGCATAAATCTAAACACAGGTAAACAAAGTTGGTAAAAGGGCATGTCTTGGCAAACTGTGAAATAAATAGTTATTTGGTTTATGCTGAGTTAGTAGATGTACATCAATCATATAAAATTATGGAATAGTGGATATTTGCTGGGAAATGAGGGCTAAGCATACTGTAGCTCATACAAGATGTTAGGGTGGTGAACTCAGGCCAAATTCTTTCTACTCTTGTTTGGAGGGTTTTCTGAACAAGGCAAAATTTAAATTGTATTTGATAGTTAAGCATAGAATTTAACATCAGCAGTTAGTGTAATATTATTATTAGCATTCAAAAGGGCCAACTATATATATTCTAATATAATATATTATATTATAAAGGGACAAATGTAACAATATGATGATCCCAACATAGCAGCTGAAACATGCTTTAACTACATTGATCTTTGTATCATTTAACTCTTTTTTCCCCTTTAATGTGTAAAATACTTTTCTGATGTCTCAGAGAGCTCACAAATAACTAGGGTTATTTAATTGTATTTAGACTGATGGCCAAAGCTAGATCAGGGAAGAGCCTCTTTTGGACCACTTCTCCAACTTTCGCTTTAGTGTAGTTGCATTGGTCTTATATACTCTGGATAGTTATTGGGAATTCTAACCCCAGGGGTAAATTGTGGGCATCACACTTATCACACTTATGCATTTTACCCTTTAGATTTAGTTATTAGCTAACAACATGCACAGGCATTTTCTATGTTGGAACTTCTGTGACTATGAAACCTAGTGATTAATGTGGGATACTTCACATAGGGATAAGTATATTTTTACTTAGTATTTTCTTTTGTATCCCCCCTAACATGGTTGTGTAAAGCAAGAATAAACAAGTAAATATGGAAAAAACATATTTACCCATTTGTTCACCATGCAAACTGAGGCAGCTGTTTCATTTTAAAAATAAATCTTTTGAATGAGACAGTTGTCTCAACATGTTGCAAATTTCTTAAAGGGACACTCCAGGCACCCAGACCACTTCTGCCCATTGGAGTGGTGTGGGCAGGTAGGGGTCAGTTCCCATACTCCTTCAAAGGCATCAACCTCACCTTCTGTGCAGATCTCTCAGGGGGCACCATGGCTTGGCGGAGGTCCTCCACCCATTTACCTCAATCCTGCACACATGCAACATAATATGCTGGTGGCGCATGTCCCACACTTTGATGGTACAACTCAGAGAAACCTCTTACCCCATCCAAAACCTGCAGGGAATAATGATACTTCTGTGGTCGCTGGGTCTCCCACTGGATTCTATACACCCTTCAAGGTCGCAGCCTGCATCTGAGACCCACACCTGGGTGACTGTCACCCAATGTGTGTCCTGGGGGTCCACCCAGGACACATATGCTGCAATCACTACCTGAGGTCCTGATCTCAGCCCATTGTGACGGGCCATCTATGCCACCTAATGTCTTCTGTTTGCTTTAGTTTTTTTGTTGTTCCATAGTTTTATTTGCTAAAATGTTCTTCTCTGATTATATAGTTCTCCCTGGCTAGTACTTTAGCCGCACAGATCATCTTCATTTCACCCCTATACAGCTCCCGGGTGGGCCAGGTTCAATATTGTTCCACTTAGCTACGGGCACCACTTATGGCACAAAGTAATGCACAGAGGTTGTCTTGGAACCTACAGACCCTCCAAGGGGAAGTCACCCTCCTCCTACAGCCAACTGAATAAGGGGGGAAAACCAATCAATACCATATAACAAGGAATGCACACTAAACACCACATTAGTCATGACGACACTCTCTCAACCCCAGGGGAAAGGGGTTAAAATTACATACCTCACGCAATTCCCTCAACAGTGCAGATGCACAGTAATGCTCTACCACTCGTACCATACATACTCAGTGTATTTGCATTTTTAGTTCCATTTTATCCATTTATTATTATTTCTCACTACTATCTGATTGTGCAGTTTTTTAGCTAGCTCGTATGTGCCAGCACTCACTCTATAACACTCAACTTAGGTTTATCTACCCAAGTAAAACCAACCAAAGATTTGTATACAGTATATCACTATCTTATTGTAACCTTGCCTTTTGCATATTGCTTCATTTCTCAAAAAACTAAATGTGCAGCTACTCATGACAGTTAATGTTCTAATTCAGTCTGTAATTGTGTCTTGTTTCACACACAATGCCAACATCCCTTTTTGTATGCATATCTACACAAACAAAACAAAGAATGTAAAATAAAAATAATATATATATATATATGTATATATATATATATATATATATATATATATATATATATATATATATATATATATATATATATATATATATATATATATAATTCCCATTTACACAGCTTATTTCATTGCTCTGGACTTTTTATGTGATTGTATCACATTCTGTGATATTTTTATAGATTTGTTTTTAACACTTTTAACACTTGTTTGAACATTCTGCTTTCCAAATTCCATGATCCAGGTTAGATATACCTTTATTTGAAGAGTAGGAGTTCTGACCTTGGTTTTGTTTATTGACCTCATTATACTTTTCACAAGCATTTTGACCTAGAAGTAAACACTCTTGTTGCTTATAAATGAGAAACATTACACTGAACTCTGAGTTACAGGGCAGTGAAGTAAATCATGATTCCATAAATGAAAAGGTAGTAATAATACAATTGTTGCACTGCACAGCCTAAAGGCAGAGATTATCTTTTCAACAGGGAATCGGCACATAGTACAGAATAACCTTTCTCATATCCTTAGCTTGATAATGCCTAAAACACCATCACCTGCAAGTCTACAGCTAACTGGATTGGGAAGAACACCAATCCCGTAGTGAATGTTTCCGAAGCCTGACACAAGAAGAATGTGACAACTGAAAGGATTTTGTTTGATGTAGACCCCATTAAGATTGTGATTTGGATGTCAAGCAATTACTAGTTATACTGTGGGTTCTGTAGATCCCTGAAAACCTTCCCTTTGTTCCTTTTTTCATTTTAAATCTAAATGAGGATGGGTCATGCAAAAGAAAAAGCTGCTATCAAAGCACCTTATTGTGATATGCAGGTTGTCTTCATAAGGTGTTTTTATAGCAGCTTTTTCTAAAGCTTACATACCTGAATCAGTTTCTCACAGGCTATTTTAACCCCTTAAGGACACACGGCATGTGTGACATGTCATGATTCCCTTTTATTCCAGAAGTTTGTTCCTTAAGGCGTCAAATGTGAGTGTGATACTTTTAGGTGTTTCTTCCCTTATTTATCTGAATTACTTGTGGATTGTCCTATGAGAGTATGTGTTCTATTTTACAGTGACTGCTCAAACATTTAAGGGTATATACACATTTCTTTAATATCACTGTACATCACAATTTTATATTGTTTTTCTTGTGGTACACTATCACTGTATTATTATTATTGCCATTTATATAGTGCCAACAGATTCCGTAGCGCTTTAGAATATTATGTGCGCTGTTCACTTTTTATTGTGTGTTCCCATTAAGATTGTACCCACTTCTAACAATTTGTCCAAAAGCTGGGTTTTCACCAGATTCTTTTCTCTATGTTCCCATCATTATAATGGCTATGTATTCATATATTTCTGTTTTTCACATGCAATGTGGACTGTGACTACTTCTTCACGAACTTTAAAAGCAAGCATACTTGATAAATTTGACACAACAAAATCCATAGATTAGGATGACCAGTAACCCATTCACGCTGTTGGAACCTGTCATTATGTCTGAAATGGCATGGGCTTTAACGATGTTATGGTGTAATGACATGTCAGTGAAGCCCCCCCCAAATCCTCCCAAATTATACTTACCTCACCAGATCCAGTCAGGTGGATTGCCTGACAAACAGTCAGCCCCTATTCAGCCAATCCTACCGATCTATGTGTATTTTGATATTAATATATATAAATATATATTGTAGTTTAATGTCAAGTGTATATATACATCATTTATATTATTTATCATTATAAATAATTATCTAATTGTATTAATTATATATTGTGGGGTCTGCCTGACAACCCAGGCAGAAATACTAGAGAACTTAATTTACAATCTCTATATTTGACCCTGTAACTTTCCGAAACCCCGTCAAACCTGTAAACCTGTATATGGAGGGGGGAGGGGGAGGGGCGCGGTATTGTTGCACTCATGAGACATCACTGAACATTAAAGCAGTAAAATGTATAATGGTGATGATATAATTGGTGACAGTGCAGTTTGTGTGTGAAAAATGCAAAACAGAAATATAAACACTAACTTTGGCCATGGTGTGTGAGTAAATTGCTACCAAAACTGGACATACCTCATTTTGAATACCATGTATTGCCTACTTTTGCAAATGGTATGCCATGATGAGGGTAATTTTCATTCCTGTGATGCGTTGTGCTCTCAAGTGCAATGAAGACCAGGCAAACCAATCTGGCACATTTCAATGTGTGAAAACTGAAATAGGCAAGCCCCATATTTGACCCTGTAACTTTCCAAAACACCATGACTTGTACATGGTGGTCTCATTGTACTCATGGTATGTCACATCATACAAATATGTGTGGTTTATTGCAGTTAGAGCTAACTGTATGATGACATTCCCAATTAAATGCCAAGCAGAACTTAACAGAAAATAACCTTTCTTAATTTATCATGCTTTTTTAGATTGTATTTATATTAAGTTATGTTCCATATATAAACACATGATGTGAAATAAAAGCCCTATTTCTCCTGAACAAAATGAAATATTATAAGTGTGGGTGCACTATAGAATAGAGCTATATGGAGATGAACTGGGAAAGCCTTGAAGTAAGTGAAACGTGTTTTTATCAAGTAAGATTACCCTGTGGACTTTGATTAATTGATTAAGCATTATTTTATTGCAAATAAAGTATACCTTTTAAATATTGGATTAAATAAATATAACATTTCAACCTGCATCCAGATCTGAAAACTGCCTTCATTGAAGGCTAAAGGCTGGCATCCGCCTTATAATTAGGCGCACTGCAACTAAAATAGAGGCTCTATAACATGTGAGTAGCCACTTTTATATACTTCTTCACTCTACCATTCTGTTTTGATATACTGCATTAGATTGGTTTTTTATCTGTTTTATTCCCGGAGATTGATACTATCAGACACAAGAGTGAAGGAGTCCCATAAAAGAGACTCCTAGGTGCAAAAACTAGAGTCAAGTGTTAGGCTCTAGTAAATGTGAGTGAAGGCTCAAAGTGAAAATTGGGGAGATACTCCAAATAATACTATAAACAGTCTTCGCTATTGTTTTGTTTGTCTTGTTTTTTTCTGTTTTTGAGGTATTCTTCATCCAGAGAACTTTAAACTGCTGCAAAGTATTGATTAGTCTAATATTGGCACAACTATTTAATTTATTTGCACTTTCATTACAGCTAATACACTTGAAATTCATGTATTTGTGGATTTGCACATAAATTTACCTATAAGTACACTAAGCACTTTAGATTTTAGAAGTGTATATTACACGTTTTTGAATATATCTATTAAGGTTACACTATAATTTGCATATTCTGAATGGGCACTTATATGAGTGTTTTGTAATTTTTTTTATACCTACTTAGATTAGATCTGTTCAATACTAGATTGTCAAAAAACAAAAAAATTATGGTATTATTTTTTTTGCTATTACATTTTTGTCCACAACAAGAGGACATAGTCTTAAATTAGAGGGACAAAGGTTTAAAAATAATACCAGGAAGTATTACTTTACTGAGAGGGTAGTGGATGCATGGAATAGCCTTCCAGCTGAAGTGGTAGAGGTTAACACAGTAAAGGAGTTTAATCATGCAAGTATTTAGAAAATTGGGCAGACTAGATGGGCCGAATGGTTCTTATCTGCCGTCACATTCTATGTTTCTATGTTTCTATCTGATGACACATATTTGCTATACCGGTCATGAAGTAGGACAGTGTATTATTTGTAATTTGCAACTTTATATGAAACATATTGAAACGGATTACCTGGCACCCCGACTAGGTACCTCCGTTGAAGGATGCTCCTAGCGCTTCCTGAGGGCTCCAAGCACTCCAGCAGACACCTCCAGGCACTGGACACTACTCAGTCCTGGGAACTCTGGAACCGAATGGAGAATTAGCTCTAGTCCTTACAAGGACTTTCCCCAGTGAATCTCCTGCAAGCTGGAACAGCAGACACAGGAGCAAATCTTCTTCCCTCCAATAACAGGACGACACACAGTTTGGGAGTGTAAGCAGGAACAGACAGAGCTGTAGTTTTATTGTTTCTTATATACACATTTTTACACAATGTTGCCACACACATGGTTTTGTAGCACAGCCAATCAAATACACATCCCTCCCCTCTGCCTGTGATATAATTACTGTACACAATGGGTTAATGTCATTATCACAGGCAGGAAAATACAGTTTTTACACAATTCTAATAACTTCTGTAATATACATCCAATCTCCATAAAGTTACATAATAGTAATCATCACACTTCAAATATAAACATATCCAAAATTCTGACAATTCCATACAGATGGTAGCAGAATTGTAAAAAGAGGTCAAATTTGACTGGGGTACCTGTATATAAAATAAAATAGAATAAAATAGAATATTTTATTTTATATACAGGTACCTCAGTCAAATTTGACCTCTTTTTACACCTTCCCTTTTTTTAGGCTATAATACACAGTTCCTGTGTCATTTTTTATGATTTTTATAGACCTCTGTTTAGTGTGCCTTTTAGCTTGGTGCCTTTGCTATGCTCTCCAGTCGGTAGACTCCTTTTAAAAAGACAATGTTTTTTAATGTTTTTAACTTTTTTTTCTTTATTTGCCTTTTCCTTTAAATTGGATCAGTTTAATGTCTAGAAATATATAAAGGTCGGATTATTGGGATTAAAAATTAGAAAACCATTCTGTAATTTATAATCTATATTTTATTGTACTTTATAACATATATGTTTTTTTAACTTTGTTTTTGAAATATGGTTTACTTAATAAAGTTGATTTATGTAATTATTGTATTAATATTGATGTACTTTTGTAAGTTAAGGTTTAGTTTTCAAGCCGTAATATGCCTTTAAGATTTGAGCATGATTGCCCACAATAGTCTGCCATATCAAGTGGTCTGTTAATGACTAATGTCCTCGGGCACAAAATAGCAATAATGTTATTTTGCGTGTCAGGCTGGACATGCGCATTGCGCACACGAAATAAGCCGCGCGAAAATGAAGATTTATAAAGCCAGAACAGCTGAGAACACACAGCTCTTGAAAAAGTCCTTGGGACGAAACGCGTCGAGCGGAGAAACCTTTCAGCACCTCCCTAAAGACTCCATCCTTTTCCTTGCCTGGTTGATCACACTAAGAAGGCATTGCTATTGGAACTGCATTTAAAGGGAACTTAACCCAGGAGGGGCTGACAAGCGTTTTTGCACAATTAGATATGTCTTTTTATGCCATCTTCTTTGTGATTGTGTACTTCTATTGTTATTTTGGTGTTACATGCCATTAAATACTTCACTATGTATGTTTTTATTCTTTTCTTTATATGACCACCATGAAATATATATGGTAAATATACGCATGTTTTGTGATTGTGGCGCCCCCACTGGTATATGTTTTTGAACTATACTCTTTGTATACTTGAATCCAAATGAGTTAATGAGTTTGCCAAGAGAGGCAGTATAAAGAAAGAACAGAAGGGGACCAAGAACAGATCCTTGGAGGAGGTGTCAATGCAAAAGGAGTCACTTTGGCATTTTGTGATCTGAAAGAATTGTCATAATACAATTGTAAATAAGCATGTGCCTATATTAATTAGATTCTATTTGCAAAATAATTATAGGTTAATTCATTAAATAATTCTAAAATTGCCTATTTAACAATATTCTATGGAAAAAAAATTCTGTTTAATCTTTACTAACTATCTAGTTTTAGTTCTACAAACATACCTTAGGCTAATGGAAAGCATATGTAGCAGCTTACTTCATTTACTAGAAAGATTAAACCTCCTTTTTAAATGTTAAACATCGTATGAGATGAATCGTTCACATGGATATTAAATAAGGTTAATTCACTCAATCACACATTTTCAGAATTTTGCAGTTAGAAATAAGGGCTTATTTTTAAAATGTTCTCTGACACCTGATCCAGTTTAAACCATGTTTAACATGTACTGAAAGAATAAAACTAGAGGCAATCTGCATACACTGTATGCAAACTAAACAGTTTCTATATATTTATTATTGAATTTTTCAAAAAAATAGTGTAAAGTGGATAGACAAGTACGTACATAACAAAATCCTCCTAGCGGCATAATGTTTAAAACATTCCCTGGCATAAGGAATTAGTCATTGCATGAAGTATTTATATGAAGTCACTGTCCTACCTGACTTACCGTATATTTAAGAAAAAAATCTAAACAGTTTTTTTTTTATATTTACTATTCCTACTAAGCCACACTGTTTTTTTAAAATTAATTAATTAATTAATTAATTAATGTGTTTGTTTATGTAGGTATGTATTTTTGAATCCTGTTGGCTTTATGTAGTAGAAGTACCCTTTTCTATTTAAAGAAGTACCCTTTTCTACCTAAAGAAATAACATTTATTCTTTGGATCTTTTATTTTCAGAGAAACGTTCCTGACTGAAAATGTGTTGTATGTATATGGATTTGCTGCTGGCCTTGGTAGAATTAAGTGATCTGCTGAAGCCCATATAAAAAAATTTTGGGGCGTTAACCTGAAATCACTATCATCACCTTGAATTCAACATATATCACATCACCACATCGCCCTCTACGGTTGATTTTCCACCCAAAAATAACAAAAAAAATGTTTTAAGATTTTTTATCTTCTTATAGATGCACCGGCGTTTGAGCTATAAGAATGGTGATCATGCATAGTAGCATCACACAGCCTGGTTACAATGCTGCTACCCATCCCATGTGTTCCCTATTAAGGGTTAATAAGTATAGGGGTGTATATAAAAAATACCCCTTTCTGTCTCATTAGAGATATCTTTGCCAGAAGCTCAAGGAAGCAGGCTGAAGGGTCAGTGTTAGGACCCGCTTAGGGGGGTCTGCCTTGACGTTGGCAGGCGGGCATTCCCTCCAATGGCCATTGGAGCAACTAAATGACCTCTATTTGTCTAAATATACATAGGGATTAAGGAGAAAGTGCAAGTAACATTTTCTTTTCTTTGGTTTTTACTATATATTGGGGCTGATGTGTGTTGTAGTCCTTGCTGCTTAAGCGCAGGACTTCTCTTTTTGTATTTGTATTTACTTTGCATCACACAGCCTGGTTACAATGCTGCTACCCATCCCATGTGTTCCCTATTAAGGGTTAATAAGTATAGGGGTGTATATAAAAAATACCCCTTTCTGTCTCATTAGAGATATCTTTGCCTGAAGCTCAAGGAAGCAGGCTGAAGGGTCAATGTTAGGACCCGCTTAGGGGGGTCTGCCTTGACGTTGGCAGGCGGGCATTCCCTCCAATGGCCATTGGAGTAACTAAATGACCTCAATTTGTCTAAATATACATAGGGATTAAGGAGAAAGTGCAAGTAACATTTTCTTTTCTTTGGTTTTTACTATATATTGGGGCTGATGTGTGTTGTAGTCCTTGCTGCTTAAGCGCAGGACTTCTCTTTTTGTATTTGTATTTACTTTGCATCACACAGCCTGGTTACAATGCTGCTACCCATCCCATGTGTTCCCTATTAAGGGTTAATAAGTATAGGGGTGTATATAAAAAATACCCCTTTCTGTCTCATTAGAGATATCTTTGCCAGAAGCTCAAGGAAGCAGGCTGAAGGGTCAGTGTTAGGACCTGCTTAGGGGGGTCTGCCTTGACGTTGGCAGGCGGGCATCCCTCCAATGGCCATTGGAGCAACTAAATGACCTCCATTTGTCTAAATATACATAGGGATTAAGGAGAAAGCGCAAGTAACATTTTCTTTTCTATAGTAGCAGATATGTATGATCAATTGTAGTTATCCCCACAAAACATTAGTACTTTGCTAATTTTCTTTTTTTTGCCCCTTACCCACAAAGGGGATATTTCTATTTAATGTTTTTGTAATAAACATTGTGTTTTTTGGCACCCAGATTCAAGTGCCATTTTTGCTGTGTGAGTTAAAAATTGTACACTCCAACTCCCCTTCCCAACCTCTTTGCTCTCTTTTTCCAAATCTTTTTCTTTTTTTCCCCCTTTCTAATATTGCTTAAGTTGAAACATTTTCTTTATCCTCCCCAAAAAATGTTTGTCATATACAAGTAAAATAATAATGTAATGATGTAATTGTATTATTATTATTATTATTATTATTATTATTATTATATACTTCAAATATTTATTTATGTAAACATATACATTTTATTATCTTATGTATTAATTTTATACTACTGAATATATTGTTATAAAATCTTGGGGGGGCGGGGTTTGCCCAACATGGCGAACGGTTGCACACTGCAAGAGCACCAGGAGCAATCTTGTTAAAATAGACATTTTTGTAGGCTCTAATGCCTAAAACCTGGTCTACCAATCTTCTGCAGATTCCCAGCTCACCCAGAACTATAACGCTCACGCATCTGACAGCGAGGTATCTCTCCCTGGATGACTCACAGTGGCAATAATGTTGCCTTGTAGCGGTCTGGCTGCGTGGGACTGGGAGAGATGGCCGATCCTTCAGCCCACGTTCTAGTCGGACCCACTGAGGACTGCCCTGCTCACCCCCCCTCCACCAGTGAGGGTTATCCCGGCAAACTCAGCCACTTACTTACTTACATCTGGGTCTGACCTGTGTGTACCCCGCCACAATCCACGGGCCTAGCCGTGCCTCTCAAAATGATACCGTAACACGGCCTCGAGAAGCATGTATGGCCTGCTCTAAACTTCTTGGCAGCATTTGATAAAATCTGCAAAGCCTTCTTAGGGCAACTGAGGCTCCAAGCAGACCATGTCCACAAGCTCACAGGCGCTGATCCCACATGGAGGAGCACCCACAGGTTTCCTATTCCCCCTCCCCCCCCAAAGCTACCGATGGGGCCCAAAGAGGTTGCACCACTCTGGTAGGCAAAAGTGGCCTTCTGTACCCTCGATAGGCCACACAACCACCGGAACTGACCCCTGTCTCGCACTGACTCCCTAGCAGGAAAGGGGCCTCAGCTGGAGCAGGACTCGTCCGAATAACCACATAGCTCTGACAGGCGGTCTCTTTGATGTAACTGGAAGCGGTACCCACCTACAGCACCTGGCAACCCAGCCTCCAGAAGGGGCATTGGCTGATTCAACTGGTGCACCCAGAGACTCTTACCCATGCAGTCTCCTCTGGACTTCCAACCCACACAGATAGTGACTTTACTAACAGGACCACTCCACCTTGTGGGACTCATCATCTACCTGATGTTGGTACTGGCTGAACGACCCCCAAGCATTGTCTCATCTCCCATGTTTAGCCTAGCTACTTGACCTCATTTTATGCTCTGCTTGCCTTTATTTGCTTGTTGGCTCTGTATTTGTTTGTTTGAGCTTATTGCCCTAGGAAGGAGATTCTTTTTAATTTTACCTATGAGGCTGGCGGTACACAATTAGTGGTGACTAACGCATACCCAGTGGTAACCCCCCTACTGCTGAAGGCGACATAAACATGAAGCTACCCTAAACACAAAGACCCCTTCATTATTATCCTGTACTTACACTGTCTATTATATCATCTTAATCACACTCACTACTTCTAACACAGATGTCTAGCACTCCATAACTACCTTGCCTCTGCCTTAACCCAATGCAGCACTAGATATAACAATGTTAAGACTGTTTATATACTTCAAAAAATGTGCAACTTCTCATGCCACTGTCAATCCTGTATATATACATGTATGCTGTTGTGGTGTTTGATGCTAACCTGTACCTACCTGCACTACAAAAAAATAATAAATATATCAAATCTTTCAATAAAAAATATTTAAGAAAAATAATGATTGTAGACTCTTTCTAGGAAGTGTGTAGAGTACCTGTGTGAGTCTCATCTAGGCGAGGATTGCCTATAGCTAAATACACAAATGGTGTAACTTCTAAATAGCACAGATTTGAGCATGGAGATTGCAGGGGCATGATCTGTTCACCAAAAACTAATGCATTAATCAAAAGATGTTTTAGTGCTTACAGTGTCATTTTAAAAGAATAAAAAGACCATTACATGAAAAGTGTTGACCTAAGTCATTTCTTTTTAAATTTTTTAGTTTTGGCTGGCAGGGTGATACATATATCAATTTTACAAAGGTTCAGCATATCAGTAACAAGACAATAACAGTGTTTTACATTTTAAAAATCAACAGTTTATGAAGCATTGTCCAACTTTAAGCAACGCGATCCTTAGGATACTTATACGAATCTGAACCTCATGAGGCTTTTCCTTATCAACCCATTCAGGTTTTTTTTTTATTGTACTATAAATAAAAAGAGAAAATTTTTGAAAATATTGTCATATAAAGTTCCCTACACCTTCTTCCATAGACTTCACATCGTTAGTAGGATAACCATTGCTGGGTTAGATATAGATGCCAGCGTTTGAAACATACAAATTATTAAAAGCCATAGATTTATGTCCCTATTGAGATATCTTGAGATAATAGGCCTCTTAATGGAGTCTAAAGAGGATAGACAATAGATAGAACCAGAAAAAAGAAAGAGAAAAGAAGAATTGGAGAAGAAAATAGGGCCACCGTTAGAGGTAATCACTCTGAGAGGTCGCCGAGTCATTTTTGAAAGTTTTCTTTAATGGTGTAATTTCCAGAGAAGTTTCCCTTTATTATTGTATTTGTCACGTGATTATATCATCACATATGATTTACATTTAAATTGATTGCACAAAATACATTGTGATTATTTTTGGTAAAATAGCTGATTTGGAAATTGTAATCAACTGAGCTATCGCTTCAAATTACTTTTTTTAAACTTAACATTTTGAATTCCTTTTTCAGTTATCCACAGTTCCCTGTTTAGTGAATATTTTAACACAATCAGCTGTTTAAAGCCTAACAAATATTAAGCCCTTTAATACAGTAGAATTTTAGACAAAAATATACAATCATTAAATTAAGTCTCTGCCACGTATGCGACTAAAACAAAAACACAAACCATTGCTGATGTCATACAACACACAATCACTTGAAAATAGGAATTTTGTGGCGAATAAAGGGTCATTTTAGCAATATAATACCATACTAAGCATTTTGAATTGTAATGAGAGACAGGTGTTTTAAAGAAAAAATTAGATAGAAATCATTATATTTATGTCACTTTGGTGTCATTTACAGTGATAAAGACAGATTCAATTTCAGTTTTTAAATTAGGATTATCATTCACAGTCAATCTCTTGGTTTTCACATCATTTTACTGCAATCTGCAACAATGATTACTTCTCTCCTGTGACCTTATTAGAGGTGATTTTTAAGGTCATATATAGCACATTTCTTTATTTGTGACAATCTATTTCCCAGTTATAGAGTGGCCTTGTTTAATTGAACACTAGAACCCATATTACTAATTTTCATTCAGTAATAATATTTAATCTATCTCCAAATGCGATTCTTTATTTTTTAATTTTACCTCTTCTTTCACTTATTCCCATCAATCCTGTCCATTTTATTTCCATATTTTACCCTATTTATTCAATTCACCAACACTCCATATATTGATATCAGTCCACATCAATTCTTTTTTACTTATTGCATGGACCTCAACAATTTGTTTTTGTGCAATTTCTTGCATATGAGAATTTTATCATAATGATATATTCATACAGAATTTATATTATTTTGCTTAGATGCTGTACTATTATTTTACCTTATCACCCACTGCTTCGACTGCCTCTAGAGGAGAAGGAAGGTTCTATCCTGAATGAAAAAAAGGTAACTTTGGTTGCAGAAATGTTCCTAATTGAAATTACACAATGTGCATTTTTTTTACCATACCTGGCCATGCATTCTTACCTTGTATATCTATTTATATAGAACCTATTTAAATCATATATATATATATATATAGAGAGAGATATAGATATAGATATAGATATAGATATAGATATATATATATATATATACACACACACACACAGTTGTAATCAAAATTATTTAACCCCCATTGGTAATCAGATTTATTTTCAAATTTTACAGACTTTCAATTATTTGCAATGAACAAATCAAACAAAACACAATTGAAATGTCAATACAATGAATATGAAAGTGATTTCCCCAAATTCAACTAAAATGCAACTTATAATGACTTCTCAGTGTCAAAATTATTCAACCCATGAATAGAATATGATGTGTCCTGTCCGCTGCTCACATCTGTGACCAGCTCGCGGGCGGCTCCCTTCCTACTCTCCCCTAGTCTTCAATCATTTAATGCCTTAAAACCCATTTCTTTAGGAAAGCTTATGGCCTCCCAGACTAACCTCTACCTCACATACCTGTCTCTTGCTCTCTCCTAAAGGGCAGCACTCTACTCTTTCCTCCAGCTCTGCTTCACTCCCACCTTATTTGATTGCTATTTAGTGTCCTAATGTGTTTCATACCCCACCTCCTATAGACTGTAAGCTTATTTGAGCAGGGCCCTCTTCAACCTATCGTTCCTGTAAGTTTTCTTGTAATTCTCCTATTTATAGTTAAATCCTCCCTCTGATAACACTGTAAAGCGCTTAGGAATCTGTTGGCGCTATGTATAAATGGCGATGATAATAATAATAATAATAATGAACATAGCCATTAAACCTAAATGTTCATATTTTGCAGATAATAATGCACCAATTGTTTAGTTTTGCTCAGTAAATTACACTGATCACCCACAACACACACAGGACCTCTGAACGTGTCATATGGTATTTGGCACCAAGACATCAGCAGAAAATCCTTCAAGTCCTATAAGTTGCAAGGTGGAGCCTCCGTGGATTGGATATGTTGTTCCAGCACATCGTACAGATGCTCAATTGGATTGGGGAATTTGGAGCCCTGGGCATCACCTTAATCTCTATGTCATGTTTCTTAAACCATCAAACCATTCCTGAGCAATTTTTGCATTATCCTGCTAAAAAAGGCCACTGTCATCAGCGAACACAATTGCCATAAAGGGGTGTATGTCATCTGCAACAATCTCTAGGTAGGTGGTACATGTCAAAGTAATGTTTACATTTCCATTATTGCACATTCTGTTTAACTTTTTTTTTTTTTTTTTTATCTCCAGCTCTGTTAATAGCTTGAGACCTCCTACATGCAATTAAAGTTAAATTTACAGAGCAGGAGATTAGAAACTTTTAAAGTAAGTTACATCTGATTGAAAGTGAAACCATTTTGTTTCTATGCAGGCTGTGACAGTCACAACCAGGAGAGGTGTGGCTAGGGCTGCATAAATAGAAACAAAAGTGATTTAACTACTAAATGGCAGATAATTGAGCAGTGAGGCTGTTGGGGCATGATTTCTACCATAACACTGCTTCTTTAAGCTAAAGTTGTTTTGGTGACTATAGTTTCCTTTAAGTTTTTCCAGCACATTAGGCTTCAGTAGCTCGTATATGTGATTAGACCAGCCTGGCTAGCCTTTGCTCCCTGTGTGTATCAAGGAGCCTTGGGCATCCATGACCCTGATGCCTGTTCACAGGTTTTCCTTCTTTGCACTACTTTTGGTAGACACTAACCACTGCAGTCTGAGAACACCCCACAAGACTTGCCATTTTGAAGATGCTCTGACCCAGTTGTGTAGCTATCACTATTTGGTCCTTGTCAAAGTAACTCAGATCCTTTTACTTACCCTTTTTTACTGCTTCTAACTCATTAAACCAAAAACTGATTGTTCATTTGCAGCCTGATATATCCCACCCCTTGACAGGTACCATTATAACAATATAATCAATGGTATTCACTTCACCTATTAGCGGTTTTAATGAGGTGGCTGATCAGTGTATAGTAATACCAGTTCCTATCCATTCATTATTATAAAGGTCTATTTCCTAATTGTGTTCAAATATAATCACACAGGATATATATAAGAAATTGGGCGCCACAATCACAAAGGTGTGAAAATAATTGAAGATTATGCTAGCGCTAGTGTACTTATAATCTTAATTTTAATAATGACAGGAGGCGAATATTTTGCTTTACTCTCTTTACTAAAACTCCATAGCAGTAAAGAAAGTGAATAAACGTTTTAACCAATCAAAATGCAAATAGGGAGTATATTATTTCAGTCAACAGGCTCCTCCCCCTCTTTCGGAAGCGAACATCGGAACAGGGAAGAAAATAGTCATAAAGTCTGTAACGAACATCCGTAATGGAATCCAACGGGAATGATGAACTTCTTGGGTTGATTAGGAAGAAAAAACAGGCACCAACCGGAGAACTTCCGATGCTTGGTCTTTATATGATGAGAAATATCGTTATGGTCATGCCGTAGATGTTCCAACTTCTTTCACACTTAAACTGAAAAGAGAATATGAGAAAGGTTAGGCACCGGTCTTGAAACTGTTTGTAGTCATGACAGTGATCCATCGGATTACATTGCAATAATTTAATTTGTATATTCAGTGTATAGACTACTAGTAGTTAAATAGGCTAATGACAACAGTGACTACCTTATGAACATAAGATTCAAGGAGTTATGAAGAAAACAGAAGAATGAAGAAATGTAGAGAAGTATGATTAGAGTATGAATAGAGTAGTTCCCCTCCTCCCGGGTGGGAAGGGTGGGAAAATACTCGCCTCCTGTCATTATTAAAATTAAGATTATAAGTACACTAGCGCTAGCATAATCTTCAATTTTATCACATGACAGGAGGCTTCATATTTTGCATTTTTAACGCTGTAGAATCAGAGACATGGCAGCACTGGAATTCGGACGGAAATAGAAGGTGCGGAATGTAGATTCCCTGGACCAATCAGCGGAGCGTAGGATATCCGTTAAGGAGGCACCCGCCATGAAGGCTGAGGATGCTGCTGCTCCGCGTACTGAGTGGGCTCCGAATGTAGTGTCCACACCGGCTAGCGATAGTAACCATCGAACCCATCTTGCTAGGGTGGTGGAAGTGATGGGGACATGTGGTCTGACGTATGATACTAGGAGTTGACCTGATGGTGTAGACCGAAGAGGTAGGGTGGTTTCCACGTACTGTTGTAGTGTGGAGACAACGCAGAGTTGCGGTTCTGTAGGGAAGAAAGGATAAAACACAGATGTGGAGTCCGTCTTAGTGCGGCGAGATATCCGGAATGTAACTCCTTCTGGAGAGATTGAAAAAGCGTCTATGTCCAGTGCTCGTATGTCTGACACTCTGCGGAAGGAGACCAGGCAGAGCAAGACTGTGAGTTTTGCTGATAATTGACGGAGGGAGAGTCTGTCGTTAGTTGGCCAGTCTTTCAGGAATCGGAGGATTACGTCGACGTCCCAGAATTGAGAGTATTTGGGCCCTGGGGGACGTTGTAATCGAATGCCTCTCAGGAGTCGGCATACAAGTGGTTCTTTGCCAACTGGAATCCCTTGTATGGGGACGTGGGCTGCTGAAATAGCTGAGCAAATTACATTAAGTGATCTGTAAGAACGTCCTAATGAGAAAAGGTGAGATAGGAAGTTCAAAATGGCTGAAACAGGGGCCGTAAATGGATCGAAGTTCCGTTCCAGACACCAAGTGGACCAGGAATTCCAGGCGGATAGATAGCATCTTCTGGTTCCGGGTGCCCATGAGTCCCATAGCAGTTCTTTAGCAGCCTGCGATAGTTCGCCGACTTGCCAGGAGCCCCTGAAAGCGTCCAAACCACCAGATGGAGATGGTTGTCTAGGATTAGTGGATGAGGGTTGCCTTTTGGATCTGTTAGAATGTATTGATGATGAGGTAGTAGAAGGGGATCGTGGCATGATAGAGCTAGGAGATCTGGGAACCATGGTTGTCCCCTCCATAGTGGAGTGATGAGTACTAGTGAGGTTTGCTGATTCTTCAGATAGTGTATGGTCCTCGCTATCATGGCGAAGGGAGGGAAGGCGTAGGCTCCTGTGATCGGCCAAGGTTGTAGGAATGCATCCACTGCTGCGCTCTCCGGGTCCGGGAGCCAGCTGAAGTATAATTTCGTTTGTCTGTTGTTGCGGGACGCAAACAGGTCCAAGTGGAGTGGACCTAGGCGTTCCGCAATGCAGCTGAAGATTTGTGGATCTAGTTTCCAGTCGCTGGTGTCCCGCCAGTGGCGTGAGAACCAATCCGCCGTGAGGTTTGTCTCTCCTGGGAGGTATTCCGCCGTGAGGGAGATGTTGCGGGGTAGGCAAAAGTCGAAAATGTCTTTTGTTATTTCTGATAGGAGACGTGAGCGGGCTCCTCCTAGGCGGTTGATGAAACGGACTGCGGAAATGTTGTCCATCCGGAGTAGGATGCAACAGTCCGACTTGTCCTTTGCTAGGCTTCGGATCGCGAAAGACCCGGCTAGGAGTTCTAGGCAGTTTATATGTAAGTTGAGGTCTTGGGATGTCCAAGCACCTCCTGTCGATATATTTTCGCTCGTCGCTCCCCATCCCCAGAGGCTGGCGTCTGATTCTAATATCATGTCGGGAGCTTTCCCGAAGATGGCTCGGCCGTTCCATGCTTCCATGCTGTCCAGCCACCATCTGAGTTCGTCTCTGACTTCCTCTGTCATCGGGACCGGCTGATCGTATGAGGGGTTTTCCCTGAGAAAGGAAGCTTTGAGGCGTTGCATTGCCCTGTAGTGAAGTGGACCTGGAAATATAGCTTGAATGGAGGCCGAGAGAAGCCCTACGATGCGTGCGAGGGTGCGGAGTGGAATGGTGTGGGAGCGGATGGCCCTGCGTAATTCCTTGCGAATGGCTGAGATTTTTGCCGTCGGTAGCCGTAGAGTGCTGGAGGTGGAATCTATCTCGAATCCCAGAAATTGAACTGTTTGTGATGGGGAGATAGCTGATTTTTGAAAGTTCACTGTGAAGCCCAGGGATGATAGGAGATCCGTGGTGTAGCGTGTGTGTTGTATCAGTCTGAGTCTGTCTGAGCAGAACAGAAGGAGGTCGTCCAGGTATATAATGCAACGAATGCCTTGAGCTCGAAGATGTGCGACCACGGGTTTCAGCAGTTTGGTGAAACACCAAGGGGCCGAACTGAGGCCGAAGGGGAGGCACGTGAATTGCCAGGGACGGCCTTGCCAATGGAAACGAAGGTATTGTCTGCAGGATTGATGGACGGGTACTGATAGATACGCGTCCTTGAGATCCAGTCTCGTGAACCAATCCTTGTCTTGTAGGAGGTCTCTTAACAGATGTATGCCTTCCATCTTGAAATGGTTGTAAGTGACGTATTGGTTGAGTTGTCGTAGGTTTATGACTGGTCGTAGATCGCCCGTTTTCTTCTTGACTAAGAAGATGTTGCTGAAGAAACCTCGAGGTTCGGACGCGGGTTCTATCGCGCCTTTTGAGTATAGGGTTTGTAGTTCTTCGTTGATGAGAGATTTGTCTGTTCTTGAGCAGTTGATGGGACGTGGTATTTCCGTCTGTCGGGGTTGGTCTACGAAGTCTATGACGTAGCCTCGTACTGTCTGTAGGATCCATGCGTCCGCGGATATTGAAGTCCATTCCTGGAAGAAAAGAGATATGCGACCTGCTGTATGCATTGGAAGGGAAACATGAGTGAATTGGTTGCTTACCTGCGGAGAAACGTGCTCTGCCTCGAGTGCGTGGTCCGCGACCTCTGTCTGCGCCTCGTGTGTAGGAAGATGGTCGGTATCCCATCTCTGGGTAAAAGGGCTGTGGTCTTGTAGCTCTGGGGCCTGAGGGCCAGAAGCGGCTGGCAGCACGGCCCCTTTGGCGGCCAGCCCGTCCAAAAACACCCCTAGAGGGGATTTGTCTAAAGACTCTTCTCATTGATGATTGAGCCTTGTTCAGGGATGTGTATACGTTAACATGTCTGCTTAATTCTTTGAGAAATTGTTCTCCGAAAAGCTTGCCCTGTGCCATAGGACCTAACTCCTTGGTGCCCAACTCCACCAATTTCCCGTCAATGCGGAGAAGTGCTGCTTTGCGTCGCTCAGATGATAAGGCGACATTGGCATTACCCACAAAACAAAAGCACCTTTGTGCCCATTCCCGCACGTCATGCGCCCATTCGCGCACCATAGTAGGGTCAAATTGATCGGCTTTGGCTAGAGCATCATCAGCCAAGTACATAATTCTGGATAGTGGTCCCACCGAGTCCAGAAGTTTATCTTGAACCCCTCTAAACCCTTTTTCCACGCCTTTTCGTGGGTCACGGCCACCTCGTGACATAAAAGTTGTCATCACTTGGTCAAATTCTGGCGTGTCCGCCACGTGGTTGGGTAGAAAAGGCCTTGGGCATTCTGACCTCAAACGGTTGCGGACCGTTTTGTCCATGGGCTTTCGTAGCCAGAGGTGCATAAACCTCGCTAGGTGGTCAGGAGGTGTCCAATCGCTTGAGCGAGGGTGTCTAATTTTTCTTGGGTCAAAAAGTTTTTGTCCCAGTGGGTCAAGGATGGTGTCTTCATCCTCTTGCGGGTTATCCGCATTATCTTGGTCTTGGGGTTCTCCCATGAATGTGTGTTGCGGAAAAAATGATTGGGATCCGGAGTCTGAACCCCAACCACCTTCATTAGAGTCTGAGTCGTCCGCTTGCCATTCATCTAAAATGGCCATGGGTTTAGTTTGGGACTGTTCTTCATCCGAAGAGTAGTCGTGTTGGGGATTCGTGATGGTGGCAGAAATGGGTTTAGCGCGTTTAGCGGGGTTTTTACTTTTATGTGAGTGGTCTTTTTCGCCTTTCCACTGGCGTTTGCCCGTGAGAGTTTCAGGGCTTTTGTGAGATTCTTGTGCATCAGAATCGGAGTCATGGCGGGATGGGTGGGCTTTAGATGGTTTCCTCTTGTCGGAGCCAGAGGCCATCATCTTGGAGAGGACTTTCTCCATTGAGGCAGAAACGGCCTCGTTCACCATATTTTGGAGATCTGTGGTTTGAGAGGTCTCCATGGTGTCTGGGTATATGATTGGCACAGGGCGTGGTAGAGGTCAGTCTGCTGTATTTTAGTCGATATAGACTGTAGTAATATCGCTATGCAATACCCCAGCAGGGTGCAATAACGTAAATTTTGTATAGTAGTACAATCGGGACCCCAGCAGGGTTATTAGAATAAATAATAATAATAATAATAAAACCGAGTACCCCAGCAGGGTCTAGACGGTATAGTAACTGGTCAAATGTAAGCCAGATAACCCCAGCAGGGTTGTAATAAAATGATACCCCAGCAGGGTATGAGTAGTGGTATGTTGGAGATTAAGCTCCAGCAGGATAGTAATCCGATTTATATAATCACCCCAGCAGGGTGTATAATGTCCAATGTAACCACTAGGCCCCAGCAGGGCAAATAGACCACTTGTTGGGATTTTTAAATGTATTCTGGGCCTCACCCAGTATGACAGAGGTGGCCACAAAGCGACCTCCTTAGCAGCACAATATATAGGGCAGCACCCCAGTCAGGCACAGGTTAATACCTGATGTGCCTTTAAACAGCTTGAGTGACTGACCTCTAGTAGCAGACTGTAGAAAGGCTTGCAGTGTCCGTTGAACTTGCCGTTCTGAGGTTTCGCGGCAATTTGCTGCGGTCCTAAAATGGCGGCCGTAATCTCGCGAGACGCGGGATTAAAAATGGCCGCCGCGAGAAGGAAGCCGCGGCTGAAATAGGGCCGCGGAAAACGCGGCTGAAAATAGCCTCCGAGCGGCGGCAAGGTGGGGAAAAAAGAAGGATGCAGGGAAAAAACCCGAGCAGAAAGGAGAGAGGTAAACTACCACTAGGGTGAAGTAACCCCGGTGGTACTAAACATAGGATAGATAGTAGGATAAAAACGGTTTAGAGACTACAGAAAATAGCAGAACTATATAGATAATGAAAAGTTAGATAATAAAATAGTATATTATGAGGAAAAAAGGTAAATAAAACATTCACATGAGGTAAAATAGGGAAGAGCCAAAAACTCTGACCTGTCTGCGATGGAGCAGTAAAGAAAGAGGGGGAGGAGCCTGTTGACTGAAATAATATACTCCCTATTTGCATTTTGATTGGTTAAAACATTTATTCACTTTCTTTACTGCTATGGAGTTTTAGTAAAGAGAGTAAAGCAAAATATGAAGCCTCCTGTCATGTGATAAAATTACCACTCGGGTGGTATATACATACATAGGAAAAAATAACAAAAAAATCATAGTATAATATTTATTAACAACAAATAGTTTCATAAAATTGTTAAAATCAAGCTCACAAAAAATAATGGCACAATTAGAAATACTCCTAAATTCTGCAAAAGAGCTTGTAAGCCACCATATGGACTAAGTTCCCTGGTGTAGCCTATGCTACCTCTTGACATCAACAGTCTCACTTCCTCAGATTTCCAGTTTGTATTTGAGGGTCCATATAAAGTTTCTTTAGTGGAGGTAAAGGCTGTGTAATTCCTTTGGGACTAGCTCTCACAGTCACAGCTCGATGCGTTTCGTCCTAGTGCACTTTTTCAAGAGCTTAGTAGTCATCTGTATTCCGGTGGTTTTATGTATAAATTCCACGCACTTTTCCGGTATGACGGACGGGACGCAACACATGTAATTGGGCTCAACCTTCTCACTGCGCATGTGCGTGCCACCAGCCTGGAATGCAGATAAACTTTACAAATACTGTTCGTGGACAAAAATAAAACCGGACAAAATATATTTTCTGAATTTTTCTGCGTCCGCAATTGCCAAGAAACAGAAGAACATATACTATATATATATATATATATATATATATATATATATATACACCATGTTCCAAATTATTATGCAAATTCTATTTAAGTGTCACAAAGATTAAATATATTGTTTTTGAGTTTAACTCATGGATGGCATTGTGTCTCAGGGCTCTTTTGATCAGTGAAAACAATCTCGGACACCTGTGATAATTAGATTGTAAGGTGAGCCCAATTTAAGGAAAATCTACTAAAGAAGGGTGTTCTACATTATTAAGCAGAGCACCATTTTCATGCAATATGGGGAAGAAAAAGGATCTCTCTGCTGCCGAAAAGAGTGAAATAGTACAATGCCTTGGACGAGGTATGAAAACATTAGATATTTCACGAAAAACTTAAGCGTGATCATCGCACTATTAAGAGATTTGTGGCTGCACTGGCTGATTCAGAGCACAGACTGGTTAGTGCAGATAATGGCACATTGAGGAATATTTCTGCCAGATCCATGCATCGCATCATGAGAGCAGCTGCTAAAATACCATTACATAGCAGCAAACAGATATTTGAAGCTGCTGGTGCCTATGCACCACGGACATCGAGGTGTAGAGTCCTCCAGAGTCTTGCAACTGTGCATAAACCTTCTATTCGGCCACCACTAACCAATGCTCACAAGCAGAAATGGCTGCATTGGGCAGAAAAATACATGAAGACAAATTTTCAAACAGTCCTGTTCACTGATGAGTGCCGTGCAACCCTGGATGGTCCAGATGGATGGAGAAGTGGATGGTTGGTGGACGGCCACCCTGTTCCAACAAGGCTGCAACGTCAGCAAGGTGGTGGGGGAGTCATGTTTTGGGCCGGAATCATGGGAAGAGAGCTGGTCAGCCCCTTTAGGGTCCCTGAAGGTGTAAATATGACCTCTGCAAAGTATGTGGAGTTTCTGACTGACCATTTTCTTCCCTGGTACAGAAGGAAGAACTATGCTTTCCGTAATAAAATCATCTTCATGCATGACAATGCACCATCTCATGCTGCAAAGAATACCTCTGCATCAATGGCTGCTATGGGGATAAAAATAGAGAAAGTCATGGTGTGGCCTCTATCCTCCCCTGACCTCAATCCTATTGAGAACCTTTGGAGCATCCTCAAGCAAAAGATCTATGAGGGTGGGAGGCAGTTTACATCCAAACAGCAGCTCTGGGAGGCTATTCTGGTATCTTGCAAACAAATTCAAGCATAAACTGTCCAAAAACTCACAAATTCAATGGATGCAAGACTTGTGAAGCTGCTATCAAATAAGGGGTCCTATGTTAATATGTAACGTGAGCTGTTAAAATGTTTAAAACATTAAATTTTGTTATAAGTTTGATTGAAATAGCTTTTGATTTCAGTAAATATGCTGCAAACACAACAAATGACAATTTTCAGTTCTTTACAACCTATAAAGTGTTTAGAAACTTACTGTGCGTAATAATTTGGAACAGTGCATTGTAAGTTTTTTATGTTTAAAAAAAATACTGTTATCATTATGAGGTTTGTTCAATAAAATTTGATAACATGAGAATTATGCTGACTGTTTTTTGCATCAATTATTTAGGTAAATGAGAAAAATATAATTTGCATAATAATTTAGAATACAGGGTGTATATATATATATATATATATATATATATATATATGTATGTATATATATATATATATATATAAAACACTATACAGTGTGGATGAATCATATAATAAAAAATTATAATACTATATGGTCACTATTAAAATAATAATACTACAAAGTCAAAATAGAAGTACATAGTCTACTTCAGAATGATGTACATGAAATAGTATACCCTGTAACAGTTGTTATACTAAGGAATACAGAAAATCTTATTCAGAAACAAAATAACTTGTCTGTATTCTTTCGTTTCTGAGTTATTTTCTTTCTGAATAAGATTTAGAAGGTGAGAAGGTTGAGGTGAGAAGGTTGAGTGCAATTACACGTATTGCGTCCTGCCCGTCACTCGTGCGTGCGCGATCATACCGGAAAAGCACGCAGAATGTATAAATAAAACCACCGGAATATAGAAGACTGCTAAGCTTTTGAAAAAGTCCACAAGGACAAAATGCGTTGAGCGGTGACTGTGAGAGGTGGTCCCAAAGGAATTACACAGCCTTTACCTCCACTAATGAAACTTTATATAGACCCTCAAATACAAACTGGAAATCCGAGTAAGTGAGACTGTTGATGTCAAGAGGTACAATGGGCTACACTATGGAACTTAGCCCATATAGTGGCTTACAGGCTATGTTGCACAATTTAGGAGTATTTCTATGTGCCATGTTTTTTGTGAGTGTGATTTTAACGTTTTCATGAAATTATTTGTTTTTAATAAATACTATACTATGATTTCATTTTTTTTCTTTTTCTCCTATGTATGGATATACCATTCAAGTGGTAATTATTGTGACACCTTTGTGATTTTGGCCGCCTATTTTTATATATATATCCTGTGTAATTATATTTGAACACTTTTGTATTGGGGGATTTGGGGAGTGATCCCTATATAGAGGCTTGCCTGCACGTTCTGTTGCACTACTTTCCTTCTACCTGTTCTGTTTTCTTTGCTATTTTCTAATTGTACTGATTGCTTTGCCATGTCCTATATTTATATGTTTCCAAACTATTATGTTATACAATTTTTCCTTTGCTTTTTAATGATATTTATGTTTTTTGAGAAAATAAAGATTAGTAAAAAGCAATCAAGTTACTCATGCAATGGAGTAAGAATATAACACAAAACTACATAATTTGATCATAGATTTAAAAAAATAACCTACAAGGTGAAATCAATATATCCAACTACCATTTTATCTCAAATACCGAAGAAGAACCAAAAGTCTTTCTAATTAATTTGCTTAAAGCACAGATTAAAATATATATTAATATGACAGATGGACAGTCAAATATTACAGTTGTGCTGCTCCATTAATCTAAAATGCAACAGGAATAGGATTTTAAAAATCAACTTTACGAAACGTATGATGACCTAATAAAATACAAATGTTAAAAATAAATGTACAATTATTTATAAGAAATATGAAACATTCTTTTAATTATTAGACTTTTTATCATTAAAACGTTCATATAAAAGAATGAAATAGAGGTTTGTTGGTGACATTGGATCTGTAACTGCATTTTAGTTCTTCTATTTAATTTCCATCATCATCTTTCCTATGGGAACAGAGCTATTTCAAAACCTCGACTACACAATAACTTAAATCAGCAGTCATGGCAAAGGTTAAGGATAGGTCAATTGAATTTCTGCAACACTTTCTCAAGGACATATGATATGGCAATAACTTATCTCAGGTATACTGTAATCAATAGTGCCCTAAGAGTTAAAAATAAATTGAATGGTAGTTTTAGTATTCTAACTTTTTTATTTCATGAAGAAAGCTTTTATGAAATTTATACACACTCAAATGCACAACAACACAATATATACCTACTGTGCCATTCTTTCTGATTGTTTTTTTTTTTACAACCTCCTGTGAGAGATGGACATGTCACGCTTAATTATTAGGATTGTAGAGCAAGATTGATTTGCTCATTATCCACAGGGAGTTCTTCTCTGTGTTTAAGTTTTCATGTCTATATAAATATATATATATATATATATATATATATATATATATATATATATATATATATATATATATATGTGTGTGTGTGTGTGTGTTTCACCAGACAAAAAGCTTAATATTTTCGGTTTTGGGTTCCATTACAGTTTAAGAAACTAAAAAAAAATAACTTAGTTCGTACAAATCAGAACTGATTCGAACAAACCAAATTTTGCTATAAAATGAGTTTGGTTTCTCCAAATTGTTTTTATTTATGTTCATTAATTAAATTTTGGAAAGCCCAAAATATAACAACTACTGGACCCACTACTGGATATGGGTATACCTAAGATGGGGGAGACCTAGCTAAATAACTCTCCATGGTGTGGAGCAAGATGGCGACATGCTCTCTAATTTTTGCCTCATTCCCTGGCAGTTGGATGGGGTATTTCAAAAAGTGACAGTAGTAATGTGCAAATTAAAAAACGAAAACAATTTAACGCCTTATACATTTCTTGGGGTTCAGGAGTTAAAATAGCATATCGTAGAGATTATAATTCAAATAATTATTTATTGCAAACATAACTTTCAGTTTCCTCATGTTTTAATATTGTTGGTCAATTCCCTATAGATTTGATATTGTGAGCTTTACAATGTAACCATAGTCTGGCAGGAAATGGTTTACATTAATTTTTAACATGGTTTTGGTGAATTGACTTGCAATACTAGCGAAAATTGCAAAACAAATCTTTCAAATGGGAAAGTGATATAAACACCATTCCATAATTGTGGGCATAGTAAACATTTTATAGTCGAGTGTATAATAAACATCTTCAGAGATGGTTAAGCACACGCACACACACACACACACACACGCACACACGCACACACAGTACACGCACACTTTAATGTATTCATGTAAAAGGATGTTTTTGAATATAGAATGACTATTGAGTTACACTGAAATCAAAAGCTAGTTTTACTTTGAATTCTCACTTTAATGAATAACCCTGAAATTCTAGTTATTCTACTCCACACAGTACACTGTTATACCATGTATTATTATAGCACTGGATAGAGCAGTGTATTCAATGCTATCGTAATGTATTTTTTTTTTAGTTTAAAAATCTTTTTTATTATTCAGGGCTTTGTAACGTCATGTTAACACTGTGTGGGCAAAGCAATATCATAATTTAGAAATGCAAATAACCTTTTAGCAGCTTATAAAACATATATTTCTGAGTTTTCTGAGTACAGAAGCAAAGAAAATGTAATTCAAGTCAACATTTAATGATTTGCTCAAAATCCCTCCACTGGAACTTTGTATCTCTGCTGCCACTGTCAGAAGCTTTCTGGAACAGTTATTTAAGTTATGTGATCTCTCTTACAATGTCACCAAAACCACTATTCTTCTTTTGGTCCATATCTGCCTTGACGGTTGTAGTTCAGAAGGTTTAGTAGCATTTTGAATAAAACCTATATGAGAGAGTGTGTAGATATGCCTTGCTGTCTGATGCGGTTTATTTTAGCTTTACTTGTAATATTAGAGACTGGAAGTATTTAGTAAACTGTTTCTGTTTAATCTATTCTATTTTCTTTTATTCTCCATGTGTCAATATGGTATTTTGTAAAGTGCATGTGCTTCACCTTTCCATTGTGATGCAATGCATCAAGAATTCACTGATGAATCATTGCTAAATAAAATCCAGACTCATTGTCCAACCTTAAAAACTGTAAGATCAAATGGCACAGAAATATGCTACCTCACATAGTACCAGCCATCTATTTTTTATACACTGGTAATTCCAAAGTGGTGACTGAAATGTCCGTATTGACATTTTGAATCAGGCAGACACATGGTATGAACTGCAAAGTAGTGGTTAGTGAAAAAGGTTGTAACTTTTAAAAGGGGTACAAGTTGGTCATAGTGTGCTGAAACTAATGTTTTGGTAAGCCAGTAAATAGGGATGCTGACCTGCATGGAAAAAAATGAAAATTCAATGAAGGATACAGTGGTGGGTGGGACAATATCTGTTTGGGGGCAGACCTAAGAGGGGAGGAGGTCCAGTTAAATGGACGGACAAACCGGTCCCACAACTCCAGGTTGCTGTCTTCATATTTGTGTTCATGAAAGAAGTCTGTAACCTTTAAAAGTGGTGTATGCTGGTTGCAGTGTATTGCAACCAATGTTTGAGTGAGCCTGTAGAAAAAGGATGGCAAAAGGAGTCCAATGCTTGTAATTGTTTATGAATGACAAAGGTTACAAGGAAATACCATGAAAAGATTGTCTAATATCAGTTCATGGTTGTGGGATATATCTGCAGGATGCTGTTGACTTCTAGTGACCCATTTTCTTGCTGATGTGTGTCGGTATGTTGTGACTAGAGGTATGCTGCCACAATGTGTAAAGAATACCCTACAAATGAACAAGATGTACAAGATGAATTTGGCTGTGGTGAGTGGAGCCCTGTGTAAAGAGAGGAATGGATATTCTAGTTACTTACAAACTAGGGACTGATTTTTTTTACTGGATACCATTTAGTAAGGATTAGCCTAATATAGGATTTAAAATTTCAATAGCAGGGTCAATTTAACTAGTGTTAGTTTGTTTTAGAGTTAGGATATAGTGATCTATGGATTTAACTAGATTATCTAGACTCATTCGAGCAGGGTCCTCATCAACGTATTGTTCCTGTAACATTTTGTAATTGTGTCATTTATTGTTAAATTTCACCCTTTTTCTAATATTGTAAAGTGCTGCAGAATAAGTTGCCGCTATATAAATGGCAAAAATAATATTAATAATAATCTTGGATTTTTAGACATTTAAAATAGTTAAATGATTTACTGACTGCTACTTCACCGTCTCTGAAAGCTATAAAACACTAAATAGCTGCTTTTAAGATGATTTTGTTATTGTATTTGATGTGACATTATCTCCATGATATCCATTAAATTGATCACTCTGCGACATAATTTTCATCATCAAATTCAGATAACTCCTTAAGAGATAGTGGTTATTGAAAATGATAATGCAAATAATCATGTAACAATTAAGCCATCTATTGACCAAATTGGAAGTTTTAACTACTAGAATGAGGTCATCACTCATTATCATAGGGCACACCAATCCAACTTCATTGGTCACTTAAAAAATGTGGATTTGAATTTAAGAGATAACAGATTGCTTAAAATGAGAAACACAGAGACACTTCACTTTCTTGGAAACACACTTTTCTTGGGACACCCTACATGCTCTAACCAATGCTCCTTGTTATGCTTCTCCTTGTAGTGTCAAAGCTCTGGACACTACACTCAACTGTTGCTGTAAGAAGAAAAAAAATATTGCATCTTGGAGTGATGAGAGTGGGGAAAAAATGCATCAGGAGCAGGAAACTTTTACGTCAAGGTGGTAAATGGTATAAAGAAAAAAATAAAATGTGTCCACAAAACACACAAAAGTCCCTGAACACATGAACTGTTGTTATAAGTAAAAAATACTGAAGCTGAGAGTGATGGGAGTAGCTAAAATGATACATCCAGAGCAGGAAGCTGTGACAATTGACCACAAAACACACAAAAGTCCCTGCACACATGAACTGTTGTTTGACAAAATTCTACGTCTTTGCTTGCTCAAATTATTCCATTCATCTCTATCTCCATGTGTCAAGTTCTACGAGACTTAAAAAAAAAACTGTCCAAGAAGAGAGTATACAGTTTCCAGGATTAATGTTTGAGAAATGTCAGGCACACAGACCAGCCGTAGGCAACAGAAATCGAGCTCCAGTGACTATCCGGCTGTGTCATGAGTTACAGGTGTTATAGGTTTGTTGTGTCTAATGCTATATTAAGCTGCAAAACACATCCTCACATGAACACAATATTATTGGTTAATCTAATAAAACATGGTTTGAGTTGTTCATTATTATAAGGGTGGGTATGTGCTTATTTTAGGTCAAGGTTTCCCAAGTTATGATGCATGTGCTCAATGGTGAACATTTGAATAGGCAATCAAGTTTCATAACTTTACGGGTTAATGGGTATCATTCTTCAAAAGGTGAGTTTTGTTGTAGGACAGGCAGTGTTAAAAAAGGGAAGATTCAAGATGTACTGGTTTTATAAATGCTTGTTTTATGACATAAGTCAATAAAGTTATATATGTAATGGTAGTAATATAATGATTTATGTCATAATATAAAGTATAATGAGGTTAATGCTTTGGAAGCAACACTAGTGGCAGTGTGTAGGATTCCCCTTAAACTAATCCTACACACTTGTTTTCCTGGCTCTATAGGGTCTTTGGGTCCCTCCCCACCCTCTGGGTCCCCCTCCCCCCACCCTCTGGGTCCCCCTCCCATTGGGTTGAAGTGGGAGGAAGGGGTTAATCACTTACCTTTCTCCAGTTCCGGGCTCCCTCGGCGCTGGGGACTCTCCTCCCTCTTCCGATGTCATCCGCTGAATGCGCATGCGCAGCAAGAGCCGTGCGCGCATTCAATCAGTCCATAGGAAAGCATTTCTCAATGCTTTGTTATGGACGCTGCCATCTTCTCACTGTGAAAATCATAGTGAGAAGCTGTCAATGAGACAGCCACTAGAGGCTGGATTAACCCATAGGTAAACATAGCAGTTTCTCTGAAACTGCTATGTTTACAGCAGGCAGGGTTAACCCTAGATGGACCCGGCACCCAGACCATTTCATTAAGCCGAGGTGGTCTGGGTACCTATAGTGGTCCTTTAAGCCATGTGCTTCTGGCAGTGACATCAGAGGCCAATCTACTCACTGAATAAAAACTCCATATAGAAGGGATTCAGACTCTTTTTTGCTCTCCTCTTAACTGGCTAAGAATGTTGCAGCTGACTGTCTAGCCCCAGAGATTGGAGCCTGTGTAAGTTTGTTCATGTTTTGAATTGTACCATGTGAATCCATTGTAACATTTAGCAACTATTACAGCTTTTTGTAAGTAATATGTTGTAGCTTTGTATTGTATAATTATTGAAGTAATTGGACATTCTCCTAGCATCTGTTTAATTGTTATTATAATTCTATTAAATATACATTTAATATTACAATCTTTTGTGTATTGTCTATCCATATATTTAACCATAATACCAAGAACTATAAAAAATATCAATGTTATTTATTGCTTAATTATAATATATTAATTAAAATATTAATATTAATCTTTAAGTCACAGCCACAACATGGCTGATCAGTGTACATACAGCCTATCACAATTCATTTATTTTACATACCATTTGGCCATTTGTAGCAGAATCGTGTTTCCATCCTCTCAGTGAATAATCCATAACTTATACTAATTACTATGTCATGAGCAAGCAAAGACATTTGTGAGAGCAAATTCCTGCAGCCTAGTTGAATTCAGCATGGGAGAGTGTCACAGCATTTTATTTTATATTTGATGAAGAGAACCGTACTTGCCCGTATACATTTTAATTAATTGTAGGATACTGCACCGTGTAATATAAGTTGCAGCTTGTTGCTAACTTCAATTTATGTAAGGTGCATTAAAATGATACTATATTATAAATTTTTTTCTCATTTTGAGATTAGAAATTTTAAATTTAATTTTGGCAGATTACTAGATATATAAATAATGTTTTGTATAAGGAGTGCCACAATTAATTTAATCTCCTAAACATTTCAGTGATGGTCACATGTGACACAGATTATTATGTTATCATTGAGTCTGTTTAATTTTTAATGTTACCTCTATTATGTATTTGTTCAATTAATGTTTTTTTTTTTACAGAATACAAAATCTACATTCTGACAAAATATATTTTTTAATCAGCTATGGTATTTACCTTTTCTGCATATTTATCTTTACCTTGTGTATTCTATGTCTTGTTAAATTGTAAGCATGCAGGCAGAACCTACAAAATATATCTGCACACTTGTACCATAACACATTTGTACTAGTCAAAAGTTTTGTAATACCCTAAAGTCAGCATTACTATTTTTGTTGTACTGTTTCTACCTTGAACGATTAACACTTCAGTGCTCTTCAGATTTTGAAGAAATTGATATGTTGATGTAGAAGTATACATTTTACATTTTCAGTGTAGCTACGATGGAGGCAATCTCTTGACACTTAAACGTTTTTTTTTATATTAAATTGACAGTGCCAAGATATTCTTGGAAACAAACAATACACCAAACTTAGAGTATCCTTTCAATAACTGAAATATTGAATTGTTTTTACTCTACTGACTGTTCTTATCAACCTACCTTTTTCTGGCCATTGATTTAACGCCTTTGTACTGTTAAATGTTCAGATTTTTTTTTATACAGATATAACTAAAATGCACAGATTTAATGGCAAAGTTTTAGACTTTCAAACTACATGTACCCATTACTCGTAGACACTTTCTACAAAAATACAAGAAACTTCTAGATGTGGGTATGTCTCTAACTTGACCCTGGAAATTCACAAAAATCTGGATAATGAATCTATGGGGTAAAAATGTATCTGAGTGACTTTTTTTTTGTTTATTGTAGTAGCGCACCTCAGGTTTAATAAATATACATTAACACGGCGGGTGGGGCCCCTAAAATTATCAATAAGGGGGGGACCTATTGTCCCCCCCGGCCCCCACCCCTGAGCGGTGGGTGGGGGCCCTAAAATGATCAATAAGGGGGGGGGACCTACTGTCCCCCCCGGCCCCCACCCCTGTGCGGTGGGTGGGGGCCCTAAATACAAAGGGGGGGGGACCCTAGTTAACCGTCCCCCCCCCCAAAAAAATTATCTCCCTACCTACCCCCCTCACCCTAAAAATAATAAGGGGGGGGAACATTAACTAAAAACCTGTAAAAAAAAAAAAAATGAGATAAAAAAAACTTACCATTCGATGTTTTCTTTCTTCTAAAATCTTTTTTCTTCAGCCCCAAAAAAGGCCAAATAAAAATCCATAATAACCGACGCAATTAAGAAAAAAAAAAAAAACGAGCGCAAAAAAAATAATCCATCTTCACCCATGGAGGGCTTCGCGCAGACTGAGCTCCGCAGGGTGGGGAAGGCTTATAAAGCCTTGTCCCGCCCTGCAATTAGGCTAAGAACACTTGGGGCTGAAGAAAGAAGATTTTAGAAGAAAGAAAACATCGAATGGTAAGTTGATTTTATCTCATTTTTTCTTTTTTACAGGTTTTTAGTTAATGGTCCCCCCTCATTATTTTTAGGGTGAGGGGGGTAGGTAGGGAGGTAGTGTCCCCCCCTTTGTATTTAGGGCCCCCACCCACTGCTCAGGAGTGGGGGCCGGGGGGGACAATAGGTCCCCCCCTTATTGATAATTTTAGGGCCCCCACCCACCGCTCAGGGGTGGGGGCCGGGGGTGGGGACAGTAGGTCCCACCCCCTTATTGATAATTTTAGGGCCCCCACCCGCTGCTCAGGGGTTGGGGCCGGGGGGGGGGCAGTAGGTCCCCCCCCTTATTGATAATTTTAGGGCCCCCACCCGCCGCTCAGGGGTGGGGGCCTGGGGGGAACGTAGGTCCCCCCCTTATTGATAATTTTAGGGCCCCCACCCGCCGCTCAGGGGTGGGGGCTGGGGGGGACAGTAGGTCCCCCCCTCATTGATAATTTTTGGGTCCCCACCTGCCGCACAGGGGTGGGGGCCGGGGGGGGGGAAAGTAGGTCCCCCCTTATTGATAATTTTAGGGCCCCCACCCGCCGCTCAGGGGTGGGGGCCGGGAGGCCCCTCATTGATAATTTTAGGGCCCCCACCTGTCGCACAGGGGTGGGGGCTGGGAGGGGGACAGTAGGTCCCCCCCTTATTGATAATTTTAGGGACCCCACCCGCCGCTCAGGGGTGGGGGCCGGGGGGGGCAGTAGGTCCCCCCCTTATTGATAATTTTAGGGCCCCCACCCGCCGCTCAGGGGTGGGGGCCAGGGGGGACAGTAGGTCCCCCCTTCATTGATAATTTTTGGGCCCCCACCCGCCGCACAGGGGTGGGGGCCGGGGGGGACAGTAGGACCCCCCCTTATTGATAATTTTAGGGCCCCCACCCGCCGCTCAGGGGTGGGGGACGGGTCCCCCCCTCATTGATAATTTTAGGGCCCCCACCCGCCGCACAGGGGTGGGGGCCGGGAGGGGGACAGTAGGTCCCCCCCTTATTGATAATTTTAGGGACCCCACCCGCCGCTCAGGGGTGGGGGCCGGGGGGGGCAGTAGGTCCCCCCCCTTATTGATAATTTTAGGGCCCCCACCCGCCGCTCAGGGGTGGGGGCCAGGGGGGACAGTAGGTCCCCCCTTCATTGATAATTTTTGGGCCCCCACCCGCCGCACAGGGGTGGGGGCCGGGGGGGACAGTAGGACCCCCCCTTATTGATAATTTTAGGGCCCCCACCCGCCGCTCAGGGGTGGGGGCCGGGTCCCCCCCTCATTGATAATTTTAGGGCCCCCACCCGCCGCACAGGGGTGGGGGCTGGGAGGGGGACAGTAGGTCCCCCCTTATTGATAATTTTAGGGCCCCCACCCGCCGCTCAGGGGTGGGGGCCGGGTCCCCCCCTCATTGATAATTTTAGGGCCCCCACCCGCCGCACAGGGGTGGGGGCCGGGAGGGGGACAGTAGGTCCCCCCCCTTATTGATAATTTTAGGGACCCCACCCGCCGCTCAGGGGTGGGGGCCGGGGGGGGGCAGTAGGTCCCCCCCTTATTGATAATTTTAGGGCCCCCACCCGCCGCTCAGGGGTGGGGGCCAGGGGGGACAGTAGGTTCCCCCTTCATTGATAATTTTTGGGCCCCCACCCGCCGCACAGGGGTGGGGGCCGGGGGGGACAGTAGGACCCCCCTTATTGATAATTTTAGGGCCCCCACCCGCCGCTCAGGGGTGGGGGCCGGGTCCCCCCCTCATTGATAATTTTAGGGCCCCCACCCGCCGCACAGGGGTGGGGGCCGGGAGGGGGACAGTAGGTCCCCCCCTTATTGATAATTTTAGGGCCCCCAACCGCCGCACAGGGGTGGGGGCTGGGGGGGCAGTAGGTCAGACAGCTCAGCTCGCGAACGCGCATTCCGCGCACATGCGCGGTAAAGCGCTCAGGTTCTTCATAGTGCGGCATTCAATGCCGCTCTATGAAGAACGCGATTGGTGCAGCGCGAAGCCGCGCATGCGCACCACATCGCGATGACGCTTCTCTGTGAGAAGCGTCCTATTGGGCCCGCGATTTCGTCATTTTGACGAAAAAGGGGGCGCGGCCTAGCGGGGAGCTCGGCGCTGGAACGGAGGTAAGTTTTTAATATAAAAACACCTCGAAATTTTTTTTTAATGAATGAAAGTACATATAAAAGCAAGAAGGAAGGCTGGGGGACCTGTCTTTCTTGCTTTTATATGGTGACTATAGAGTCCCTTTAAGGGTTGGACTAAAAACACAGGCAAACTGATGTAAAAATAGGGTACTTATAGAGAGGAAAATTGTAAACTCAAACTTGTGGCACACACCACATGCACTGACACAAATGCATGTAATTTAACTGATACCCATGCTTGCCCTAAATCCCCTTTAAGCTAGACAAAATCCTTGTGATCCAGAACTGTCCATTCTGCTAGCCCCAGACCTTAGGAAGAGCCCATATGCAATTCCCACGGATCTGATTACTCATGGAACCGTGAACAATGTCCCCGGATGATTTAGATGTGGCTAAGTGCTGATGATGTAAGTCCACTCATGGCCTTCAACCAGGGATTGAGGTAGTGGGTAATGGTCATCTTGTATCCAGGTAATCATCTGAAGATCGGGACGTTCTCCTCTGCTGCAGGCTGTGTAGTGTGGAGATTTTCCGCCAAGCTGTGGAGTAACTTGAGGTGTGTATTGTAATAAGCTGTCGCTCTGTCCCTTCTCCACAGGCTGGTTCTGTCTGCTATGCAGTTTCAGCCAATAATCAGTAAAGATCTTGTCCAGCCGCATCAAGGTTGTCTCCATCAGACCTCATGTAGTGGTGTACCAGAGAGTCATTACTATAAATTCCTACATGCTTATTAACCCTTAATAAGGAACACATGGGGTGGGCGGCACTATTGTAACCAGTGGTGTACACATGACCCATGGGGCCCCGGTTCGAAAATTGATCCGTGCCCCCCCCCCTCCGCTTACTCTGCGCGGGCCAGGGCAGCAACACATGGCAGCGGGCACCTGGTCGCAGGGGTTGCAGGGCTGCGACCACGGTATGTACGCCAGTGCATGCAGATGCACACACACTTAAAGGACCACTACAGACACCCAGATCACATCAGCTCTATGAAGTGGTCTGGGTGTCAGGTCCCTCTAGTTTTAACCCTGCAGCTGAAAGCATAGCAGTTTCAGAGAAACTGCTATGTTTCACTGAGGGTTAATCCAGCCTCTACTGGCTATCTCACTGACAGCCGCTAGAGGCGCTTCCGCCATTTTAAGACACTGAACGTCCATAGGAAAGCATTGAGTAATGCTTTCCTATGGGCGGTTTGAATGCGTGCGCGGCTCTTGCCGTGCATGCGCATTCGGAGCTGAGAGGCGGAGGGATCCCCAGCGCCATGGGAGTCAGGCGCTGGAGAAAGGTAAGTGCTGAAGACACACACACACTCTCACGAACAAATGCATACACACTAGCTTACAAACACACACATTTACTGACAGACACACTCAGTGGCAGACATACATACACACTCACTTACAAAACATACACTCTCACTGACAAACACACACTCACTAACAGACATCAAACAGACTCACTAACACACACACACAAACACACTCAGTAACAGACACAAACAGTAACACACTCACTGTCACTCACTAGCAGACACACACACTCTAACACAAACACCAACACTCACACTAACACACACACACTAACAAACACACACTAACACACACACACACACACACTAACACACACACTAACACACACACACTAACACACACACACACACACACACACACTAACACTCACACACACACACATTAACACTCACACACACACTAACACACACACACACACTAACACTCACACTAACACTAACACACACACTAACACTCACACACACACTAACACTCACACACACACTAACACTCACACTAACACTCACACACACACTAACACACTAACACTCACACACACTCACACACACACACACTAACACACACTAACACTCACACACACTCACACACACTTGCACATGTTTTTTTTTATTTAATCCCCCCAGCCTCCCTACCTTTTGGAGTGCTGAGGGGATTCCCTGGGATCCAGTGGTGCTGCTGGGCTAAAAAGGCGGGCAGTCAGGTTGGCCGGTGCGCGAGGGAGCACTCTCCCTTGAGTGCTTCCTCTTCAGCTCCCTCGCGCGCCACGTAGGGATGCTGGCGCCGGAAGATGACGTCATCTTCCGGCTCCGGTATCAGTGCGGTGCACGAGGGAGCTGAAGAGGAAGCACTCAAGGGAGAGTGCTCCCTCACGCACCGGCCGACCTGACTGCCCGCCGGTTGTAAGCAGGGCCAGCCTCGGGGGGCCCTGAGGTGGCCGGCTCCTGGGGCCCCCAGGAGAAGAGGCTGGCCCAGTGGGTACATACAGGGTCGCAGGGGCGGCCGGGCCCCCTGGTGGGCCGGGCCCCCCTGCGACCCTGGTATGTACGCCACTGATTGTAACATAGCTGCATAATACAAACGTGAATATAAATACAAAGAAAAAAGTTACCTGTGCTCTTACCAAATCCCTATGTATATTTAAACAAATGGAGGTTATTTAGTTTCTCCAATGGCCATGAGAGAGTTTATCCCAATTTAACTAACACTTTTCAGAATACAGATAAATATAATCCAATATTATATAACTGGTGTGAAAAATGAGACATAAAAATGATACATTATAGAGTACTACTGATATGCATTTCAAAAGAATTATGTAAAATCACCACTCAATTGAGTATAAATCATCTCAGCCTAAACTGAGAATATTGAGTATATAGTTACATAGTTACATAGCTTAAAAGAGACTTGAGTCCATCAAGTTCAGCCTTCCTCACATATGATTTTGCTGTTGATCCAAAAGAAGGCAAAAAACCTAGTGTGAAGCGCTTCCAATTTTAAAACAAACTAGGAAAAAATCCCTTCTTGACCCCAAAATAGCAGTCAGATGTCTCTTTGGATCAAGCAGCTATTACCCCACTAATAAGAAATTATATCCCTGTATGTTATGTTATTTGCAAGTATTTATCCAATTGCATTTTAAACATCTGTATGGACTCTGATAAAACCACCTCTTCAGGCAAAGAATTCCAAATCCTTATTGCCTTACTATAAAAAAAGAAACGATTTTCTTTGCCTTAGATTAAATTGTCTTTCTTCCAGCCTAAGTGCGTGATCTTGTGTCCTATGTATAGCCCTGTTTATGAATAGATTTCCAGATAATGGTTTGTACTGGCCCCGAATATATTTGTATAATGTTATCATATCCCCTCTGAGGCACCATTTTTCCAAACTAAAGAGATTTCAATTTTTTAACCTTTCTTCGTAACTAAAATGCTCCATTCCTTTTATCAATTATGTAGTTCATCTCTGCATTTTTTCTAGTGCCATCATATCCTTCTTTAGAACAGGTGCCCAAAATTGCACAGCATATTCAAGGTGTGGTCTTACCAGCGATTTATAAAGAGGCAAAATTATATTTTCATCCCGAGAATTTATGCCACTATTTATACATGACAAAACCTTACTGGCCTTAGCAACTGCAGATTGAGATTGCATATTGCTGCCTAATTTTTTGTCTATAACAATTCCTAAATCCTTCTCATGTGTAGTTATCCCTAATTCACTACCATTTAGGGTGTAAGTTGACTGGGACATAGCAATAACAGGGTACTCTTTATATAGAAAAGACAGGGAATGCAAGAAAGGGGGAGGGGTGGCCCTGTATGTAAAGGATAGCATAAAATCTAGCCTAATAAAGGTTAGTGAGGCGAACATAGAGTCCGTCTGGGTTACGTTAGAATTTGGTAATCACACAGTAGCTCGTGTAGGTGTGATTTATAGGCCCCCAGGACAAATTGAAGAGTTAGATAATCTACTAGTTGAAGAAATAGCTAAAATGACAATGAAGGGGGAAGTTATCATCATGGGTGACTTTAATCTTCCTGATGTGAATTGGAAAACAAAAATAGCTGCTTGTGCCAGGAGCACACATATTCTAAACTCCCTACTGGGATTGTCTCTAAAACAAGTCGTTGAGGAGCCAACTCGTAAAGAGGCCATACTAGATTTAGTGTTAACAAATGGAGATTTGGTATCAGATATTACTGTAGGTGGAAGTTTAGGATCCAGTGATCATCAGTCAGTGTGGTTTAATATAAGAACAGTGACTGAGTCACACCACTCAAAAACAAAAGTTTTAAACTTTAGAAAAACAGAATTTTCTAAAATTAGAATATGTGTAAAGGAGTCATTATCAGACTGGAGCAATTTAAATGGAGTCCAAAAGAAATGGGATTATTTAAAAGTTGCACTACTGAAGGCAACAGAAAATTGCATTAGGCTTGTCAGTAAAAGCGAAAAATTCAAGAAACCACTGTGGTACTCCGCAGATGTGGCCAAAATAGTAAAAAACAAAAAGTTAGCATTTAGTAATTATAAAAAAAACCAGAGTGAGGAAGATAGAATGACCTATAAGATTAGGCAGAAAGAGGCTAAGCAAGTTATAAGAGCTTCCAAATCACACACAGAAGAGAAAATAGCACAGTCAGTAAAAGAAGGGGGACAAAACTTTTTTTAGATACATAAATGAGAAAAGAAAAGTAAAACAAGGATTAGTTAGATTAAAAACAAAATAAGGAAGGTATGTAGATGAGGATAAAGGTCTAGCTGACTGCCTCAATTAATATTTTTGTTCGGTATTTACAGATGAAAATGAAGGAAAGGGACCTCAGTTAAGAAAAAGGATAAATGAGTCATTTATTACACGTGAGTTTACAGAGGAAGAGGTTCTATTTCAACTGTCAAAAGTAAAGACAAATAAGTCAATGGGACCTGATGGAATACACCCAAAGCTATTAAAAGAGCTTAGTGGTGTACTAGCAAAACCATTAACAGATTTATTTAACCAATCATTGATAACAGGAGTAGTCCCAGAAGATTGGAAGTTAGCAAATGTTGTGCCCATTCACAAGAAAGGTAATAGGGAGGAGTCGGGCAACTATAGGCCAGTAAGCCTTACTTCAGTAGTGGGGGAAGTGATGGAAACCATGTTAAAGGATAGGATTGTTGAACATCTAAAAACACATGGATTTCAAGATCATAGACAACATGGGTTTACTTCAGGGAGATCATGCCAAACTAATCTTATTGATTTTTTTGATTGGGTAACTAAAATTATAGATCAGGGTGGTGCATTAGACATTGCTTACCTAGATTTCAGTAAGGCTTTTGACACTGTTGCACATAGAAGGCTTATCAATAAACTACAATCTTTGAGTTTGGATTCCAATATTGTTGAAGAGGGTTGTAGTCAATGGAGTATATTCGAAGCTTGGGCTTGTCACCAGTGGGGTACCTCAGGGATCTGTACTTGGACCCATTCTCTTTAATATTTTTATTAGTGATATTGCAGAAGGTCTTGATGGTAAGGTGTGTCTTTTTGCGGATGATACTAAGATATGTAACAGGGTTGATGTTCCAGGAGGGATAAGCCAAATGGAAAATGATTTAGGTAAACTAGAAAAATGGTCAGAGTTGTGGCAACTGACATTTAATGTGGATAAGTGCAAGATAATGCATCTTGGACGTAAAAACCCAAGGGCAGAGTACAGCATATTTGATAGAGTCCTAACCTCAACATCTGAGGAAAGGGATTTAGGGGTGATTATTTCTGATGACTTAAAGGTAGGCAGACAATGTAATAGAGCAGCAGGAAATGCTAGCAGAAGGCTTAGTTGTATAGGGAGAGGTATTAGCAGTAGAAAGAGGGAAGTGCTCATGCCATTGTACAGAACACTGGTGAGACCTCACTTGGAGTACTGTACACAGTACTGGAGACCCTATCTTCAGAAGGATATTGATACCTTAGAGAGAGTTCAAAGAAGGGCTACTAAACTGGTTCATGGATTGCAGGATAAAACTTACCAGGAAAGGTTAAAGGATCTTAACATGTATAGCTTGTAGGAAAGATGAGACAGGGGGGATATGATAGAAACATTTAAATACATAAGGGGAATCAACACAGTAAAGGAGGAGACTATATTTAAAAGAAGAAAAACTACCACAACAAGAGGACATAGTCTTAAATTAGAGGGACAAAGGTTTAAAAATAATATCAGGAAGTATTACTTTACTGAGAGGGTAGTGGATGCATGGAATAGCCTTCCAGCTGAAGTGGTAGAGGTTAACACAGTAAAGGAGTTTAAGCATGCGTGGGATAGGCATAAGGCTATCCTAACTATAAGATAAGGCTAGGGACTAATGAAAGTATTTAGAAAACTGGGCAGACTAGATGGGCCGAATGGTTCTTATCTGCCGTCACATTCTATAAGTTGCTTGTGCATTCTTGGACCTGAAGTGCATAACTTTGCATTTCTCTACGTTCAATTTCATCTGCCATTTTAGTGCCCAATCCCCCAATCTATCGAAATCCTTCTGCAGCAAAGCAATATCCTGCTCACATTTTATTACTTTACAAAGTAGCTTATAAATATAAGGACTGGTGCACTCTTAAGTGGATTTGTGAGTTAGGGTGCTTATCTGAGTGTGAATAAAACTCAAAGTAGTGGTGGGCTTAACATAATATGGCCATACGGTTGAACTGAATCCCCATATTTGTTTGATAATATAGGTGATTTTAAGTAGCCTTTGAAAATGTAAAAGTTTATTTTTATGTGTGTGCTTTTCCTTAATCTGTATTCTGCCAATCTTGCAAGGCCAGCTAATTTAGGGCAAAACCCACAGGGAGCACTGTTTTAGAACTCTCTGCAGGGACATAGTGAACCTGTAAGGATGCTCTTGTGCTATGTTTGTTGGGGACATTTCTCTGGTGTCCCAAAAATAAGCACTTTCCTACAGAAATTAGTACAATTTGGGGGCATGTATTTGCAAACTGACATGGACAAGTCTCTGATCTGGGTCCATAGTTTGACAATATCTGGTAAAGGTATATATAAGTATATGTGTATTTTAAAGATTAGCTGGGCAATAGTTTTCTATACAGGTGCACACATTGACTTTACAAACATTGGCACCAAAGCGTTAGTTTTATATTGACTGTTTGTATGTTACTACATTTTTTAGCAGAAATTAATGACAAAATGGCTACATACAAAGTATTTCAACCCTAGGGCAAATACCTGCCTAGAATGTCTACTTTATAAAATGTAATAGTTTTATATGACAATTTCTGTTTCTGTTACCACTCTTATGCTTAGAGCAAATAGGATATTTTTAAAATGCTAAGCTTTGAAACAATATTGGACCAACCAGTGGCCTGTAACTACCATAATAGATTGAAATCCGAGACATATAATAATATACTCTATAAACCTGCAGAGATATGTGAATTTTAAACACTTTTCTTTAATATACATCGTTACAGGTCGTTGTTACATACTTTTTGCCTTTTATTTAAATTTGATTAAACTAAATTAGAAGTTATATTAATGTAACTGTATAACTATTAATTATAGTAATGTACTGTATCAAATAAAAGCCATAGCTAACCTTCTGAAACAACTCATTATGTGTGCTGGTGCACTAAATGAGCAGAAGGGAACTAAACATGCACACATGCACAATTTGTCCTATGTTTAAATGCCATCCATTAATGTGACTCTACACAGATTTCCCCATGAGTAAGAAATACATACATTTGGGAAAAGATAAACAGTACAATTGTGTTTTAACATGTTAACATAATTGCTATAGGCACATGTGTTTAGATCACTGTCCTTGCTGTATATTGCTGATGGCAGTTGAGACTATAGTAAAAATGAACAGTGTCTGAATGAAAAGTGTCTATCTTAAGATTACCTTGAAAAAGGCTCCTTAGGCCGAAACATCTGGTGTTAGTTGCCTATCTTCCCAGTTACACACATGTTTAGGTAACTATTTGTACAGTCTGTTTGCATAATAGTTTTTTTGCATTATTTTGTGTACATATATCATAGTTAAGAATCAATCTGGATTGCCTTTGTAAATAAATGTATTTATATATTTTTTTTAATAACCGATAAAGACTACTTTTTACTTTACTAATTGGAATGCAGTTGTGATAAAGTTCAAATTGCATATGTGTTTGACCACTAGGGAAAGTGGTTATCCCAACTCTTTGCACCCATTACATATATTTGCAGGCTGTACAGGCTATACTAAGTGATGTCCAAAATAAGTACATATGATTCCAAAATACTATTCTACCACCCAGATAAGCTAGCATATTTGTCCACTAAGTTGGTGCTTTTAGGGAAAGATATGGTTATACAATATTAAGTGGCAAATGTTGCATATTCACATACCATACTAAGCATAAGCATTAATGTTTTCTAAACTAAAAATACTTGTTACATCACTATACATGTTTAAATGACAAGAATGTTACATTCATTAAAAAGGCTTCTCAATGTCATACACAGGAATCCTTGTGATACATATTTCATGGCCATATCCATGGCAGCACAACAATGGGTAGCTCCTCCTATGACACAGTATGTCCTTAGGGATAGAACAGGAACATAAAGACTGAGATGGAATGGGTGGGTGGGGGCTTTTATACCCTTCTTTTAATTCGAAGTTCCTGTCTAATTAGGGATAGGAGGAGCTACCCATTGTTGTGCTAACATGGCTTATGACCAGGAAAAGAAAATTACGGTAAGTATGAATATTTTTCTCTTTTATTTTCAGTAGAGTAAAACAATATATAAAGTAAACTAGAGCTTCACACGTTATTTTAAAATATTATCAAATAATTTCTGCACCTTGATATGTTTCAAACAAGCACAATTCGGGAGATTTTGTGTTGCAGACACTTTTCTGTCCAATTTTCATTAAGAATTTGGGGAATTTGTGGCACAAATGATAAAATCCGTTGCTTTTTTACATCCTAATTGTCATCATTGAATATGTGACATTGTTTTCAGATGCAACAAATTTATGAATATGTAAGTGACTTATGGCAGAATTTTTTCGCCACTATAAATTTGTCAGTCTATGAAGAAAACCATCACCTTTTAGTTCACTTTAATAAATACAATAATAACACCATTTAACTTCCACTTTTCAGAATCACATTTTAAAGCAATATTACGCTATTTTATTCTTATTTTCCTTTTTTAAAAGAGGTTGTGAGATGTATCTGACACTCATCAAATGCTAAAGTGAGTGTACTTCTTATTTGTATTCCAGTGCTCCACTTTGCTTTGTGGAATTTAAATTACACATATATCTGAACTAACAAGGACGTATCCAGCCTGGATGATGAGAGGACAAGGAATGCACCTGACAAAGTGCATTTAACAATATTTAAAGAAGTGGTATAGAGAAAATTATTTCCTGACTTTATGATATAATGTCTAGTAGATTGTAAAAGCTTCTTATGAGAGAGATGGCCATGATCGTTCCTTATATCCTTCACACTAGGATCACAAATTGCATGTCAGAAATCATGTTTTGAAAAATGTCATTATGAAATTTATTGGTTGCTATTAATAGTTAATAATGGAAAAAACATGTTTGTTTTGGCAGGAGTCAAAAAGATTAATCTTAGCCAGCTGTATAATTCTGTATGGGGTCTTTTGTAACAGATATAATACATTAGCAATTTTTCAAGGTAGTTTTAACTTTATTTTCTATGAATTGTACCACTGTGAGCTGATTTGTTAAAAAAAAAAAAAAAGGATTTATTTACCTGCATTGAAAGCTATAAAATTTTAATGTTGCCTCATAAACAGTAATTTTCAAGGGTGCAATTTTCATCATGTCGTAAACATAAACCACTCTAGAACAACTGATTCAGGTTTTAAGCCCCCCACACGAGTGAGATTTCTGTTTGCTGATGGTGAGAAGATGGTGGCTAAAACAGTATAATAGTAGCAGGGAACACCTAAATACAGTGGTTTTCCTGAGCACCCAATATTCCTGGAAACATTCAGAAAACAAAGTAATTTATACATTGTAGTTACAGTCCACTAATAGGTTTTATAATTCTGAATCATTATGCTTAAGATAAAAAAACAAACAAAAAAACTTTAGAATATCAGTCAGGATCTTATGTTTCACTTACTCTGCAATAGACAAATAAAATGAGTTAAAACACATTGTCACCTCCGCTTTAGCCAAAGTCAAAAGCAATGCATGAATGCAAGCATTTGACCCTATAATAACTTTTATTATAAAGGACACTTAACTGCACACTCAAAGTCCTAGTTCTATAGCAAACACACAGCGCATCCAAAGTAACCTTCAATTTCACCCTAGGGACAGATCATCGTAAGGTTCTCATTAAACATTATTTAACACAACATAAAATGGTAATAATTTTCCCTTAAATAGTGCTTTTATGGATTAAATATCAACAAATATAAATATTGAAAGCAAAGGAGACACCTGGTGAACAGCTACAGATAAAATATAATTGTATTGAATTTGCAATAAAATAGTTTTATTAAAATGTAAGTTTGTCATAGTTGTCCCAACGAAATGACATTGAAAAGACTTTGTTGTCTTTAATTGATACAATAAGTCTATTGCCACTGCTAATATGAGGTATTAGCATATTTTAATGTAATCTTCTTAAATTAGTAGAGGTAAATATTCCAGACATGAATCCTGGTTAATCCGCAAGGATAATGTATTTTTGCTGTTCTAGCTTGTACTATATCTAAGATTTTGACATTTAGAAGTTAGTTTAGATTGTGTTCATCATATATAAAGCAAAAGGATTTTTAACATTTGTCTCATTGGTTGTTATTTCAATTAAATATAACATAACATCATATATAACAAAATAAAAATAGTCTCCACAGTTCAAATAAAAAAGTGTTCATTCTAACAAATTTGTCACAATAAAATATTTACGTTTTGCATTTTGTCTGGTAGAGACCTTCATGCTTTGTTTTTATGTTTTGTTTTTTGTGTTCTCTACACCATACTTTACCTTCATATGCAGTACGCAATATATATCACCAACACATAGTAAGCACTTTGAATGCCTTGTTTTATTACGTTTTTTTGTTACACCTTGTTTGTATCAGTTCATTATGAGACAGAATGGAATTGTACTTTGCATTGTATTGGTTTGATGTTTTTGTCCCCCTTTTTTATTTATGTTTATGTTGTTATATTTATTTTTTTTCTATTTTTGTTAAAAAAAATTATGCAATAAAAACACATGACAAGATATTTTATTTGTACTTAAATCACTGCTAAGACCACATATTGATTATGCTGTGCAATTTTGGGCACCTGTTCTAAAGAAGGATATTATGGGACTAGAAAAAGTGCAGAGGCGGGCTACAAAATTAATAAAAGGAATGGAGCATATCAGCTATGAAGAAAGGTTAACACATTTAAACCTATTTAGTTCAGAAAAACATCGCCTGAGAGGGGATATGATAACATTATACAAATATATTCGGGGCCAAGACAAACCATTGTGTGGACATCTATTCACAAAATGGACTTTACATAGGACACAAGGTCATGCGTTTAGACTGGAAGAAAGAAGATTTCGTCTAAGGCAAAGGAAAGGTTTTTGTACTATGAGAACAACAAGGATGTGGAATTCTCTGGCTGAAGAAGTGGTTTATCAGAGTCCATACAGATGTTCAAACAGCAACTAGATGCATACTTGCAAAAACAGAATATTCAAGGATATAATCTTTCAATATAGGGTAATAACTGCTTGATCCAAGGATAAATCTGACTGCCATTCTGGGGTCAAGAAGGAATTTTTTTCCTAGCTTGTTGCAAAATTGTGCTTCAAACTGGGTTTTTTTTTTGCCTTCTTTTGGATCAACAGCAAACAACTAATGTGAGGAAGGCTGAACTTGATGGACACAAGTCTCTTTTCAGCTATTTAACTATGTAACTATGTAACTACTTAAAATAATTACCAGCTTGAAGTGAATCAGATTTCTAATTACAACATTTGTTACAGTTGTTTTAGAATCGCTTGTGCACATCAATAGAGCAATCTATATCGTGGATGAAATAAGAAAGAAGAAAACAAACACAATCGCATTTGGGTTATTCAGTAAACTGAGAATTGTCAAAAATTGACAAGGTAAAAGCTAATTTTTTTGAGAGACATCTCATTAAAGTGGTCTGAGTGCAGTGTCCCTGTCGCCATTAGTCCTGCAATGTAAAACCTTGCAGTTTTAGAATCAACACTTGACATCCTCACGCTCTGCTTCCAGCAATGAGGCAATGCTTTCCTAAGGGGAAGACTTTGTATGTATGCATCGCTCGCTGCACATTAGGTCCCCCTGTCGGATGATGTTGGAGGAAGTGGACAACAAATTGTCCAATAATTTTGAGACTGGAAAGGTCATTATAATTTGCATTTTCAGTTGAATTTGAGAAAACCACATGCAGCAAAGCATGAACTATTTAAATCGTTTTTGTTTGATTTGTTCATTGCAATCAGCTGAAAGTCTGTACATTTTGACAATAAACCTGATTTGTGGGCATTGAATAATCTTGATTACAACTGTATATTTAACTCACACTAGCCTCAGATGAAATCTTAATGAGCACAATAGGAGTAGTGGACTAGCAGTATAAGGAGTTCATTGTATTCAGCTGATTGTCTTTGATGGGGCATACATTTCCAACACGGCAAAATCTGAACCTTTAGTTTTTAGTGAGTTAGATAGTTAAACTGCCTAAGAGTCAGGTAGGATTAGCTTTAACAATGTGTCTATTTCACCCAGATATTGGCAGCATGTCCTAGTTGCACAAAGCCTATATTGGCAAAAAAGAAGAGTGTATTCCAACTAGCTCTGGATGGTGTTTTAATATAGAAACCAACTGTACTTACCTACCAAATTCATTTTAAAAATAAAATCTGCACCGCGCTTATGGTGCTTTGAGTAACACGGTAACTCATGGCTTCAGATCGTCTAAATATATTCCAGAAGCATTTAACCAATGATGTAAAAGTCATCCAATGGGTACTTTCTATCCAGTGGCAAATAATTAAACATATTTAAAATAATTTAATCACTTAGTTTAAAGATTAAGAATATTTCATGCTAGAATGGAATGTCTGAATGGAAATATAAATTGCAGGTCTATAGTTCTTTATTCCAAAACCTATAAAAATTAATTACAAGTTATTATATATTCTATTTAAATTGAAGAAATTTTACAATGTTAAACGATTGTGACAAATATCAGATAGGTATCCCCCTAAAAGTATATAGGGGTTTCACAATATTAAATGCATATTTGATCTAGTGTGCCAGTTTATTAACAACATAATAAAATTTCAACATTATTATTATTTCTACTTTATTATTAAATGTTGTTGTTTTTTTGTTTGCTTGTTTTTTTTGTGTGTTTTTTTTTTACTAAACCGTTTTCCATTTTTTTTTTACTAAACCTTTTTAATTTTTACTAAACCAATCCTCATCAGACTATTATATTTCAGTAAGTGTGTTGGCATTTTTATGTATGTTCAGATTGTTTCTTTTTTTTCCCTTTCTTTTCTCCTTGTATTCTTGCAGTTTAATGCTCTCTAACTGAGTTGAGCATATCTTGTGGCTATGTCATTTTAAGCGTTGACTTGTCATAGGCAAGAACTTGGGCCGGTTTGCACATTCTGATATAATGCATTGTCTCTTTTGAGATAGCACTGTCATTTATTTTCATTCTGCAGTGCTGTCATTTCTTAGATTGAAATATCTATTATAGTGAAACATCTGACTTAGAGAGAAATATAATAAAATGATACATTTTCTGAATAGCATTTTTATTAGAAATGTGATATACGAATAGAATTAGCACCAGACATTTAGAAAAATGTGGCCTACTATAACGAATTTCGATTGATAAACATGAAACTTGCTATGTTGAACTGTTATGAAAAAACACATATTTATTTTTCACAGATCTTTATTCAGTTTACAAATATTTTGCAGTTTTTATAATTCTGTTTCAATTATTTTGATTAGTGTGATTGCTCCTTCTTAATATAAAGTAAATACTCATAATTAGTATATACCTTGATATAATCCTTAGTTAGTATTCTATAGAAATGATAAGGCCTGTTTACTATTCTTATTATTGTATTTACATAGTCATTTAAAGCAACAGGGTGTAGTAGCAGATATTTATTTTAATTGTATGTATATCTTGTGTAAGCCCCCACCTCAGACATAAAAGAAAATTCTTGTATGGCTTACGGGGGTTAAAGTAGTCCAAATACCGTGCTGCAGTAACTCCAGAAAATAGTTGTTTTTTTATGTTTCTCTGTTTGCGAGAGAGAGAGAGAGAGAGAGAGAGAGAGGAAGTGTGTGTGTGTGTGTGTGTGTGTGTTTCAGCATCACACTAACTCAGCACTTACACTGGATTAAACCATATTTGGGGTTGGTGAGATTTTGGTTAATTGCTTGCTTGAGGTTTTGAGATATTGAGCCCCTAAGAGTGGACTCAACTATTTTAAACATAGGGACTAGGCATGCCCTGAACCTATTTAGGATAAGAGATTTAATTTTTATAGGTCCAGAGGGGTTGGACATTAGACATATGTACTTCCTTTTTATTTTCAGTAATAATATTTCACTGCTTTGGTAATACGTAACCACAACTTTAATTTTTGATTTATTTTGTTGAGCTTCTTCAGTATTTACTTTCAGAAAAAAAAAACTGACCAGCTTGTGTGAAAACTGGAAAGATTTTTATTGTAATGTATAGTGAAGCGGTCACAGTCTCAATACATACAACAGGAAGAGTTGATTTATCATTAGGTTGGGCAGACAGAGAGGAAAATTAGAAATAAAAGATAAGCTAAGAGCAAGCATCTTCTTACAGTCGTAGGAAATCAAATGGATTGCAAAAGGTGTTATTGGAGTTAGCTTTAAAGGGCACTCTATGGTCATAACCACTATAACTCATTGAAGAGGTTAGGTACGTATTCTTGGTGTTGGTCAAACAATTTTTGGGGGTCAACACAATTGAGTCTCTAACCATGCATAGAGCTTGGGCACTGTGCTGTGGCTTGTCTAATACAGAAGTCGACGTCCATAGTAGCCCATGTTGGATGGCAAGAATAGGCTGAGCCTTGGGTGGTCTTTATCATTGCTATTCTAAATTGAACATATATATTAACACTATAAGTCCTGTTATTTGTTAGACCACTCAAAATTAAAAAAGATAGAAAAGAGACGTGCACCATAACTATAAGCTGTAGTGTTTATGGAACTTAGAGTTCCACAGCTCATAATAAAAAATAGAAGATACATTTTCTCTTACTAAGTTAATGTGCAAATTGGTGGAAGTGGATTTTTACATTTTGCATCTTTTTTTCATGTATTTTCTACATAATGTATTTTCAAAACCAGTGTGTCCATTTAATGAAGTTAAGCTCTGGTCCTAAAGAGATAAAAAACAAGGGGGAGACATTTTTTCTGTTCGTAATTTGTTTTATAGGCTGCATTTCAAAATTACTCCAACAATGCTCAAGTGAGCTCAAGCATTTTCATTTTGAATATGTTATATTATGTTTATCCCCTCATTGTGAATCCTCTCTGTACCTTTAAATTGTTTTTTTTTTTCTCTGCCGCAGATTTCAGATGAAGAACTTATGTTTTATAATTCAACTGTATGTTGCTCTAATCAAAAGAAAAATTGCTGTGCACCATGATATTTCTCTCATTTTAGTTCCAGAGATTCTCAGTGCTCCATTAATTATACTTGGATTTGCTCATTAGGAAAACATACTAGAAATGTTTATTCAGGATTGTTTGCAAATTTTTCGAGGCACTAAAAACTTAAATCTTTTATTTAAAGAGCTGTTGTAGTAATGTAATTCACATCATATACATATATTTTGTTTAATAGCAGGCAGCCCATTTTATGCGCTAAACAAAACCTTGTTTCATTATTTATAGCAAGTGTCCATGCAACACTTTGACAGGTTAATGACAACGTGTGGTTACATTAAGACCTTCTAGCGTTGCAAGTGAGTTAGATGAATGAAATTGAATTAAACTCAGTTGGAGCCTGTGATATTACCATGCATTTAAAGTTCAAACAGAGTCTAACTATACTGCTAAAAGGTAAATGCCCAAAACGTATAAATAATGCATGGGTAAATGTAACCTCTTCTCCAGAGACAATACTGCAAGGCTAATTAGATTGGTCTGAGTTTAGTGCTTTCTATCAGCATAAAAGTCTGCATAGTTTTGTGTTCATAGTTCTGTAAGTCCTGAGGATTGGTCTACATTCTGACGGTATATACTTTCATACGATTATTCACTAAAGTGAGAAAAGGTAGAAATTCACAGTGAATTGAATACTTAAGGTCAAAATTCTCTAATTGAGCTATATGCTTACAAGTCGGCTAGACTGACCTTAAATCTGAAATATACTTTAAATTCCTGATAACCCTCCCTTTACTAAATAACATTGTTTGTGTCCATTGTATAGATACTATCATAAATAAAAAGTGAAATGTATGATGTTTTGAAACTAACATAGTTTTTGTGTGAACCTGTTTATTTTAGTTTTCTTAAATATTTACTATCATAATATCACTAAACTCCGATATCATATCACTGTACTCCAACAAATGTCACCATTAAGTAAATCTAATAATCATTCTAATTTGGATTTTAAAAAAAATGTAACAAATTTAAAGAAAATTTGCAATACTGACTTAAAGTTAGGTTAGGTGGCAATTTACACTCTCACTGTACCCTGAGTTGCTTGATTATATCAGACATAAGATATTACACAAGATTATTAGTTGTTCACTAAACGTTTCTCAGATTGAACATCAGAGTTAAATTTAGCAGTATCATTTGGTGTATCACACACTGGCACTACTATCCGTAGTGTCTTGTATTGTATTGTATTTATTGTTTGTATTGTTGAGTACAATACGATATTTGTACCTATATTATTCAACATAATTGTAGACAACTGCTAATTTGTCTCTATAATGTTGTATGTAATAATTGAAAAATAAGTTAATAGCATTTTTTATATAAAAAAGATGTAACGGTAGACCTGGTTCAGGAAGCGTTTGCTTTTAAACTGATAGAAAAAAACAAACAAACAATAAATTGGTAATAATGGAAGTCAGCATTCAAAGGTACCTGGAAGTTAATTTTAATGAAACCTTAATCTAAAACAGACAAGACATATTTCATAGGCATTGTTAAGTTGGATAAAGACCAGGGCATTTTGCTCAATAGTAAAAGTATGCCTCCCCAACATTAGTTGATTTATGCATCTCCCAAAACCCCTGCATATACCATGCCCTATGCCCATCCCTAAACCTTAAAATGGTCTATTAATTCAAAATCTTTAAATTTAATTATGAATATTATATCCTATATTTATAAACTTGGAACCTACTATATTGGCTCCACATAACGCACTGGTGCAAGAAGGTAAATCACAATCTGTTGTACAACCCTCATGATGCTATGACAGCTAGGGATCTAACTTTAACCCCACCAATAATGGGGTACTGTGGAGTAGTTGTGATCTTAACACATTATGGCAGTATTAAATCTTCATATTTGTTTGCTGACTTGAGTGATTTTAAGTAGTCTTTTAAAATGTAAAACTCAATTCCCTTTTTTCTACTTACGATTGTGCTAGAATGTTTGCATACCCTGGCATAAATTGTGAAATGTTGCTAATGATTTTGAAAATATGACTAATCATGCAAAGATATTTTGTGTAACAAGGTAATGGAAGGTAATGGAAAGTATATAAAAAGTTATGCAAAGCTTTGACAATGCCAGACAGTACTTTCAATCACTTATTAAGAAGTGGAAAATTCGGGGATATCTTGATACTAAGCCAAGGTCAGGTAGACCAAGAAAGATTTCACCCACAACTGCCAGTAGAATTGTTTTTGGATTCAAATAGAAACCCACATGTAACATCAGGAGAAATACAGGCTGCTCTGGAAATAGACAATGTCGTTGTTTGAAGGAGCACAATACGACGATACGTAAACAAAAATGAGCTTCATGGTCGAGTTGACAGAAAGAAGCTTTTACTGCAACAATGCCACAAAAAAGCCGGTCACAATATGCCTGACATCATCTTGACATGCCTCAAAGCTTCTGGCCCACTGTAACTTGGAGTGACAACATCAAAATAGAGCTTTATGGTCACAACCATAAGTACTATGTTTGGAGAGGGGTCAACAAGGCCTTTAGCGAAAATAATACTATCCCCACTGTGAAGCATGGTGGTGGCTCACTGATGTTTTGAGTGTTTGTGACCTCTAAAGGCACAGGGAACCTTGTGAAAATTGATGGCAAGATAAATGCAGAATTGTGTCGGACCACCGTCACTAAGTACAATGCCCACTGCTTATTCTTGTGTTTTCCCCTTGTATTATGTGTTCCCACTTGTATTTCTATGTCTTTCGTGTATTGTGCCTGTGCATGCAGTTGTGGGTCAGCAAAAGGGGGTGAAATGTATTGCTCTGTGCCTCTCCACCTCCCCCTTCCTTTTGTGAATGTAGTGTCTGCCTGTACTTCTCCCCCCTCCCCCCTCCCTTTTCCTGTCACAGTAGGACATTGACACAGAGACACTGCCAGCCAAGTTTAACCTAGATGCTTTGTCTTTCCTCCCGCCCCCTTCCGATTCTTAAGATTAAAATCCCTGTTGTTTTGTGTTGGAAAATATATGTAGGGGTCTGTTTCTGTAAAACCATGTGTAATAAAATAAACTGAGTAATTCCTGTTGTACCTCAAGTACTGTGTGTTGTCCAGTTATTGGGGGGAAATGGGTCTCATTCTCTAACTGGTTCCCGACCGGCTGAAGGAAGGGAATTATTAGAGGTAACCAGTCTGGATACCCTGGGTCCGCTACAAGAATGATATTAGAAAATACTGGCAGACAATTTGCATTCTTCTGCATGAAAGCTGTGCATGGGACTTGAACTTTCCAGCATGACAATAACTCTAAGCACAAGGCCAAGTTATTCCTCCAGTGGTTACAGCAGAAAAAGGTGAAGGTTCTGGAGTGGTTATCACAGTCTCCTGACCTTCATATCATCCAGCCACTCTGGGGTGATATCAAACATGAGGTTCATGTTAGAAGCCTAAATACTTTGCATGATCTGGAGGCACTTAAGTGCATGGACCACCCAATGGGCCACCACAGCATGCAGGTTCCAATGATAGTTCCTCAATGTACTTTGGGTTAACAATTAAAGGGTACCATATCAGACCTGGACTTTTGGATCCAAACTCAGGCACCAGACTGGATCTGCCTCCCTCCAACAATACCCCTGACCTTTTGCTTTATTGATAAAAGAACAAGGTGTGGCCTCATAATCATATACAAACAAAACATGTATTTTGGTCAACACCTTCCTGTAGAGACATTATAATAATTTTAGTAAGTGTTATGACATATAAAATGGCATGTGCAGCATTCTGGCAGCATACATTAGGGATGTATATTGACCATTACATTGACTGAATCACTAACAGAAAGAACACAATAAAAAATAAAGTCACGTTATAATTAGAGCATTTGCTATAATAACTACCATAATAATTTATTTATAAGAATTAAGCTAGTTTTACGTTGCCATTAACTGCGCTTATAGAGTATTGCTAGAATCAGTCTTACAAATTGACAAGTCGATACAGTAGATTGCCATCAAACTTAGAATTATTGTGGTTGAGTACGTCACTTTAAATATTGCTGTAAAAAATGAAAATGCATACAGAAAATATAGCAGTTATTAATTTGATGTAATAAATATAAATATGTAATGTGTCCTTGGTATTAATGCCTCACTTGCATGTGAACAAAATCTATTTGAATCCAGCTTTATTTACATTTTTTCATTTTTCATTTTTACTTTTAAATATTTCTGTGACTTATGTCACACAATATCTGTATAGTACACGTTTAACTTGCTTTTCTAATGTATTCAGTATATGTTAAGCAATTGATAAGTAATATCAGCATACCTTATTTAACCCCTTAAGGACACATGACATGTGTGACATGTCATGATTCCCTTTTATTCCAGAAGTTTGGTCCTTAAGGGGTTAATAAAAAGTAAAAGGTTTACTCAGGGTGCTTTACTTTTCCTGTTTAAGTTTTATGTGACACTGTCAATTTTTTTTCCTTTTAGTTTTCTTATCCTTATTTCCTTTACATCTTAATAATTACACCCGCGCATTGCCACTTTCCTTTATTTATATTTATTATCTTACTTTCCTTTTAAAGGATCTCAATATCTGGTTTCCTTCCATTTTCCTCTCCTTTGTTGATAATGTGTCATGTTCGCCCTTCTATGGCTATTGGATAGTCTGTAAATTAGCTTTGCAACCGAAATGGATCTTTTCTTATGCTCTTGTCTGGATTTGCCATAAGGCCACTAAGGCCTCTGACTGGTATATAGGACAGGGGCAGCACTGAGTACCTGTGAAATTCAACATATGATATGTAATTTGCCTAGTATAACATGTAAGGTCAGTCTGCTGCACCTATCACACTTCCTCCATGAGTACGCTGTGGAACTGCATTACAACTGTTATTAGGTTCCCTCTAGCCCGAGATCCTGGGGAAGTATACAGGGCATACCATAAGCTCCTCTTCTTGCTTGCATGGTCTGTGTGTCGGGCTTAATAGGTGCTGGTTTTGTATGTTGCCTGGTGCAAATCGGTCTCTCTGCCTTTGTGGAGTGGTGGAGAAGATGCACTGAGCCAGAAGCTTTGCATTGCAGTCACAGGGAGGCATGCACCATGGGCTTAGCTCCTCAAGTGAGGATGTTGATGAATAACATTTCCTACTCTGGATTACAGTGTTTCATTTGCTCTCCCTGTGTAAGTATCTTAGTATGTGTATGTGTGTCAATATGATTGTGTGTATGTGTCTGTATCACAGTGTGTATGTGTTTCTATATGACTGTGCACGTGTTTCCATATAACTGCGTCTGAATGTGTGTTTCTATGTGTTTCTATATGACATTGTCTCTGTGTGTTTGTATGATGGTTATTATATGTGTGTCTGTATGTATGCCTATATATGTGTTTGCATGACTGTGTGCATGTCTGTATATGGGGGATATTTAAGCATTCTTATGGTGATGGTTTAATTTGGTCATTATTTTTGCAGATATTTCTATTTCAGAAAACCTCCAAATTAAAGTTGCAGGAAAAAGAATAATCCAGACCACTTTTCTGTTGAAAATGTAGCAGAAAGATGTAAATCTGACCCTCATCATACTCCCCATAAGAAAAAAATATGCCATACTCTTTATATGTATAAGTTAGAAAACTAAGGTGAATTAAAAAAATAAAGCATGGAGAAATAGAGGGACAAAAAAGGATTAATTTAAAAACATGATGAACACTTTGTGAATCCTTTTTCGAGTTGACAATCGTAGTACCCAGTTTTGGATGCTTTTTGCTGGAACGCAAGCATTCTCTTCTAGTTTCCTTACCTTGGAACGCAGATGGGTCCCATGGAACGCTCACGTGACCGCTAATGCGGTCAGAAGCGAGGTTTGGAACGCACATTGAATAGAATGAGCGGCAGCTGTATCCCCTTGACATGGACAAGCTGACAGCATCCAGAGGAGGGGCATGATGAATTTAAATACCGAGCCGGGCAGCAAAGAGATTTTACACACAGGAGACTGACTTTTATTTTACCCCTGAGGAAGTCTGAAGTGTCAGACGAAACACTTTGGGGTGGGACTTTTTGTAGGAGAGTATCTTATCTTTATTTATGTTTATTTTATTTGTTTGTAATAAATTCGAATTTTTAAGTAGCAAGAGCTCTTTTTTACTTGTATTCAAATCCACTGGCGGACTGCATTTGAACATCTTGACAACCTGGGATATGATATGCCTTTACACCTCTGCAATCTTGTAAGTGTTTTAATATTTAGTGCACTACCAGGCTAACTGCAGTCTGCACTTATTAGTTCACTTTTTTCTCTCCTACATGCCCTTATAAGTGGCGAAGATTGTCTGTCAACCTAATTATTGATGTGCCTTCAATCAATTTTATTTTTGTGAGTGTAACCTTGAACACCACTATTAGTATATATTTGAGACAGTACACTATGATTTCTTTTCTCTTTCTACTGTAGATCTAATATTTTATGTATGTTTTGAGAGGACTGGAAGAAGTCCTTTTTGTCAGATTCTACAGAGTGGGGTATAAATATATATAGGTAAAGTGTTTATTCGTTTGTTTTTTACCTCCCCACTTTACGTTTTTCCACTTGTGATTGTTAAGGGCGTTTCTATTGTATTACCTAAGCAAGATGTCTGTCCTTTGCTCGGGTTCCGGCACTGCTGTTACTCTAAGTATATAAATCCATAGATTTATGGTGTTAAACAGTGCAGAAAGTCTCACTTGGTCAGAGGATGAGTTATTTGGGTAGAGCACAGCAAGTCACTGAGCAGAGTCAAAGAAAATAAACATGTTTTAAAACTGAAAAGTTTGGCCAGTAGATTTTATGTCCTCAAAATAATTACAGGTACTGTAAATACTAATAGACTGCATGTACAAAATACAATAAAATCTACATGTACAAAATTGCTTTGAAAAAGTAAAAGCTAAGAAAGTAACAATGAAAAAAATAGCCACAGAGAGGGAGGGAGTAAACAACGGACAAAATAATGGTACTCTGGGGTCTTCAAAACTGCTACCACAGAGCTTGCTGGATGTTGCTGAGGAAATCGATTGTTAAATTATGTTTAATAATTTTCTTTAACCTTTTCACTATCAAGTAGTCAGCAACAAAAAAAACCCTCTAAATTCCAAATATTATATATGAACATAAAGTAATGTTTAAAAATATTTTTAATTTCAGTAAAACTTGCCAAACAATGCAGTTACATACTCCCAGGCCTCTGGTAGAGGACCCGAGAATAAGAAATAAATATATTTGTATATTTTATTGTATATTTGCCACCCTGCTTATGGATACTCTGTAGCTTCTTTGCTATCCTCTGAAATCCGGACACCACGCTGGTTGTGGAGATATGCCCTATTTTATATGATATCTTGTAAGTGCAATAATGTGCAATAAATGTGTTACATTTTAATACCATTTGCACTATATATATTTATATATATATTTTTATATATATATATATATATATATATATATATATATTTTTTTTTTCCTTCTGCTATCCTGAGCCATAAAGGAACTGTGCTAGAAGATAAGCCATCTACTTTCCTGACCCTATGTATGGGAGAAATGCCTGAATATACATCGATCTAGTGAGTTTTCTACCACCCCTACCCTGACATTTTACCCTTACATACTACACCATTTGTATTTTTATTTACTTTACAGAATACGTTGTATTGTTTTTTCAGGTTGCATAATGTTTTTATTCATCTATTTGGTATTTGGTTATTTGCAGCCTGTATTTATTCAGTCCACTTTGGTACCATTTTTGGTTTCTTTCTTTGGTTTTTACTATTTCAAGTGTCTTGAGAGGGAACATTTTCTCCTTAAAGGGTCCATCTGTAATTTGGAAGCATATAGTGAACCATCTTTGTGAAAGTGTGTATAGTTGGGTAGCAGTGTTCATGGTGATGACTGTGTGGAAGTGTGATTGAGTGTGTATGATGTAACTGTGTGGTATGTATGGTTTAAATTTGTGTGCATGCAGAGGTGACTGTGTGTGTGGGGATGACTGTGTGAAGGTTTTGACTTTGTGTTTGAGTGATACTATGTGCATGCTAGGTTGAATGTGGAGAAAGCGATCGTGGAGAAAGAATATGTGAAAGGGGTGATTGTGTGCATGGAGTTGAAGGTGTGTGGGGATAATTGTGTGTCTGGTAGTGTTGTGTATAGGGGTGACTGTATGTAAGTGGTGATTGTGGTAAATTTTATTTCCTGGGTGTTAATGTTTGTAGGAATGCTGTGTTTATGTGTACATCCTCCCCAGAGAACATAAAATATTCTTATTTTTATTTCTATTGTAGACAAAGTGCTCTGATGGTCCAGATGGATTCCCTGGTAACCTGTTATGGCTTGCAAAGATTTCTCTGGTGGCCTTGTGCTGCAAGTCTGCACCTCTGGCCGAGTGCATACCCGTGTGATTGCTCTCTTCTGGTCTTTGATTGCAATGGAGCATTGGCAATGATATGCACCTAGCAAAGAAGCAGATGTCCAACTTCCTTGCTGCTGAGAACCCCTCATTTTCACAATATTGGCCACAGACAGTCCACCCACAGTAGAAAGAGCACCACTTGCAAATGAAATTAATCTGAAATAAACAAATTACCCTTGGAAAATCATGTCTACACAATATTGGGGTATGGGAACATTCCTTAGGAACATTTCTGTCGGCAAAGGTCCCATAGTTAAGGGGTTAATGTGCTTATTTTCTATATTTTATGCTTTTTACTAAGTGTTTTGCATTTTATATAGATTTAAAGACAACACTTTATTATATTAACTTTTATTTTGCATCTTAACAGTTCTGTAGATTTCCTAAGCCTATTCCCCTAAAGTACAAATTATTGACTTTGCTAAACAAATTTTGACCTCCAGAATGATTTTATTCTTGATAGAGCAACATAAATATACAATACATGTGTCTACATATTATTTCTTTAAAAATAGCTTTTCTTCACTTCATTGAACTTCTGATGTTACACAAATGCAAGCATTAAATTTTGTTGTACACATTTTTCTGACAGGACAAATATTATTTATGCTGTGGCAATGCTGACTGCTTTTTCTTCTTGTCAGAAGTGATAACATTAGTAACTAGTTCACGTAAATGGTATGCATACATTGTTTTACATAAATAGTCCCCTACTGTTCATGATGTACACATGAGCTTGAAAGATAATTTGTAGTAATAAACTGAAAACTCCAAATAGAAGGTTAACAGTTAACAAGGGTGCTAGGAGCTTGGAATATAATATAAAAACAAGAACTGGACTTCACCAATCTCTTTCAGAATGTTGTTTCTACAATGTTAGCAATATGTACTGACCCTAAATATTATTAATTCTTACAGGTGACATGTCTGTCTTCTTTTTTTTTTTTTCAATTCGGAAAATAAATGTTATTATATTATTTCATATTAAGTGTCACAGACAGTAAATATTGTTTTTTTGCTGTCAAAATACTTTATAACAAGAAGCAAAATATTGTTTAGGAACAAGTCTAGAATAGGATACGTGTTCACTGGTAAAAAAAAAAAAAACAACAAAAAAACATATATTTAATGGTAAATGGTATGATTATGATAAATTCTCTTTCTTCAAAAAAAATAAATAAAAAGGTATATTGAATAATGTTAACAAGGGCAAGATGAAATATCTTAGATGAAAAGAAATACCCCTGTACTGTGTAAGGCTCCTGTTTTTTTTTTATTTTTAACATTGTCCACCAAACTGTCTAGGAAGCAATAGTACTCAATATTATGATGCTTGTTCATTCCTTATTAGACAATGGGGCCAAGCAAATTCATAGTTCCAAGGCCAGCTTAACCCCTGGGCCTTAGATGGCCACATAGGGTTGCCCTATGGTTGATCCTGCTCTGAAATTATTTAATGCATGTTATAGATAAGCTTAGTGGGAGGACTTACTTTCAGCATTCAACCATCTAATGTGCATGTAGCATTGAGAGAGGCTGATTAGGGAACATTTTATGTATAATAAATTAAAATATTGAGGCGCTAAAAAAATAAACTGAATAGGAGTTGTTTGGTGTCTTGATTATATATACATAGCGCAACACTGTAATTACAATAAACCCATGTTCTCATGTCTTGTGACTTATAGAGCCGAGAACTGGAAGATGAAGGTGCAGTGAGCAAGTGTAAGATGCAAATGGATTAGGTAGAAAAGTGTGAAAAGCTTAATAAAGCTTAATAAAGCTTAATAAAGCTCATTCCTGTTAGAGAAAATTGTTCAAAGCCTGTGAGTTATCAGAATACATTGTCTTCTGAGCTCAGGGAGCATTAATACCCTGTCCAACACATATACACATAAATATACATATACATGTGTATGTTTTGGACAGGTTGTTAACAATCCCTAAGCCCAGAACACAATATATACATATATGTGTGTGTGTGGTGGCTTTAAATAATAATCCCACCTTCATAGAGTTACAGAAACTGACAACATACATGCACAAATATGTAAGATTTATAAAGGACTAAATACATTGTACAGTTGTTTTTTTAAGTTTGTAATTAACCACCAAGAATTAATAGAAATTAACTTAAATTGTAATTTTACATTTATGTTAATTTGAGTAAAAAGTAAAAAGCAAAATATAAAAAAAAATAAAGCAAATGGTAAAAAATGTTTAGTCCTTCATAAATCTTCAATATTTGTGCATGTATGTTGCCAGTTACTGCACCTCTATGCAGGTGGGATCATCATTTAAAACCTTCACTAAATTGCTGTCATCTATTACACACAGTGCCTGTCTGGCACTGACTTACACAGGCCATCTACCCCTGTCAGTAAAATGATTTATCACTGTCAAAAGCTTAATTACACAATTAATTAATAATCTAAGTTTTAAAATGTTTTCCAATACAACTTGGCATTCATTAGTTGAATTTATGAATAATTAGTTTAATAGAACAGTATATTACTCTGCCAAAGACAATTGCAAAATAAGCATGTAACATTAGGCGCAACAAAAACTTCAATTATAACAACAATAAAAATATAATGACTGGCAGTTTTTTTTCCAGCTATGTTATTCTATTATTATTCTGTTATTGGTAAGCAATATGACTGTAATATTATTTGAATTAATATTTGGAATTGTCATTTGTTTGTTTTACAATAATTTTTATATTACGACTTTTTTCAGCAGCCACTGTTATAGCACGTGTATAAGTAGAAAGAGGAAACGTAGAAATGTTAACAAGTGCATGGCAATTTATATCTTCATGCATTAAAGTGCTATGATGACATATATGGTTATTGACTAAAGTGAGAAACAAAAGTGAATTTTAAATTTAATATCAGAGTAGTCAAACTGAAAGCATAGATAACTTAGAATGTTTTTCATTTTGGATATTTTGACCTTACATTAAATTTACTTTGAATTCTCACTTAAGTGAATGACCCTTATAGACTGTCATGCCCTATTAGTTCTAGAAGGGCAAATTTTACTGCAACAGCATCTCTAGGTAAATTTACTTGTATATCTACTTTATGAAAATATATACCTCGTGTGATAGTTTTAGTTTCAGTGGTGACTTTTAATCTTAGCAGTGAAATATAACACATGTTAAATAACTCAAGCTTACAAAGATTGTGTACTTCTTATAACTTGTGACTTGTAACTATCAACAATAGGTTGAAATACTAGGCATGTTCTATTATGTAAATGAGAAAAAAAGTGTATTTAAAGTATTGTAAAATGCATTTTTTTATTTTGTACTTTACATGATAATGACTTGATTTTATTAGCAGAAAAATGCATAACTCTAATAATGGAATAGCATATATACCATAGAAGTCAGGAGCACTATAGTCACCAGAACAACTACAACATAATGTAGTTCTGGTGTCTATAGCCAGTCCCTGCAGGCATCTTAATGTAAACACTGCCTTGTCAAAAAAAAAAAAAAAACCAGTATCTACATTGTTGCCTTGTACCATCTCTAGTGGTAGTAACTAAGATGGTCATTAGAGGTGCTTCCTGGATGACTGCTGCATAATGTGCAGCACTGACATTCAACGTACCATATTGGCTCAATGCATCTCTATAATGAGATACCAATTGGCACAGCATGGAGTTGAGCTATGGGCAAGAATTGGCTTGGCTGAGAACGTTAATTTTGATGATCTCAGCCAAGGAGGCAGGCGGAACCAGTCACGGCACTGGAATAAAAGTGAGTTTTTTGTAATTTTTAACGGGCGAATACACTTTTGTAATCCTGACAATATGGTGCTCCTTAAATCTGTTTTTCGTAGTAAAACTAATTTCTAGATTACAAGATATATATATATATATATATATATATATATATATATATATTACAAAGAAAAATGCCTATGTGTACTTCTATTAGTATCTTAATTTTTAAACTGATGATTGCATTTGAAATAGTTTAACTGTAAACACCCTTTGTTATATCATTGTCTTGAGAACCAAGAACTGAGAATCATTACACCCTATGTTTCTATTTTTTACCATTTTAAATTTGCTGATTAACTTCTCTACTGAGCTAGATATTGAAAAAAGCAAGTATACAACATTTTTTTTTTTTTAAAGGAAAAAAGGAGATAATCCGCACCAATGGTTTAGTGAAACCGCATGTAAATAAAAGGTATATACATACATAAATGCAACAGGATCTTGTTGGTAGATGGATATCTCCAAAAATACAAAAGCAGAGATAAAGAATTTCAGTGAAGTATTTTTGACTTTTTATGAGGCAATATATTTGTAGTGAAGGCTCCCTCACACTTTCAAGAGCTATATAGAGCTCTGCTGTTGAAGACGTGGACGGTATAGTACCCGTCTAAGGATGCAAGTACAGCAGTAGTGATGATATATTCAACAGTGGTGATAGTGCTTTTCTTGATTGAGTACTATACGTAGAAACATAAGCAAGAACATCTAAAATTGTAATATGTCTAGTATATTCTTTTCTTTCTAGAAAAGTAGTAGATCTGTTACTTTTTTCAGTGCATAAACTTGTTCTAGTGTAGTGGAGCTTTAGTGGTATAATCCCCACCTGGGATATTCAGGTCCAGAAGTGCAATAAAGTACAGAAAACCAAAAGGAATATAAAGTAAATGCTGAATAAATTCAAAATAATTAAATTTACAGGGATAAACTTTATTAAACAAAAAGTATATCTAATAATATATATTAAAATCCAAAGTGGGTAAAAACACACTTAACACGTTTCACCATGGGGTTTCATCAGAAGTGTGATTTAACTTTGAAATAGGTAAGATTAATGTACATACACTTTTAATAGCCATAACAATTAACAGCTGATACAGAACGTTCTGATTGATTTCCTAGAAAACTTCTGGTATTAAAATGTCAATTAGGGATGATGTCATGTTGTGTTAGGTCTTTGGTTGGTTCATCCATCAGACCATAGGTAAATCCAGTATAGATACCCGCCCATCTGACTGTCAACAACTGTCAACATATCGTAATGGTGCGTTCCTTACTGCGCATGTGCAGTGACATCAGGTCAGTGCGCATGTCAAGAGGGAATGTATGATTCCTAACTCAATGTGCAAGTGTTCCTCAAATAGTCTGTGCCCATGTATCGAAATTATAATATTCATTGACAATGTTGGGTGGAAGAAGAAATATCATAAATCATGGCATACAAAAGAACACATATACTACATATTAAGCATTAAAACATCAAAATAGAAATAATATTAAGCAATAATAAATATATAAGATATGTATATATAAAAAATAAATATCAATAAAAAGAGAGATAATAAAAACGGGTCCCAGTACAAATCTATAGATGTGTATAAACACTAATATTGAAAAAGAAGATGATATGGACCTTAAAAAAAGTTACCACAGAGCCCAAAACTATATAAGTACATATAAATAGAAAACATATATAAATAAAAATAGACATATAGAAAAATAAATAATATATATATATATATATATGTATATATATATATATATATATATATTTATATAAATAAATATATACTAGATATTTATATATGAATATATATATATATATATATATATATATATATATATATATATATATATATATTATATATAGATATTATTTATACATATTATTTTGTTTTACCAAATATATTTTCTATGTTTTATCTATATTTACAGATTGACTCCTTTGTGTGTGTGTGTGTGTGTGTATATATATATATACTCCTGTGGTGCATATTTAATTTAATTTGAGTGTTCAGTTTGTTTTGGAGGGATCTGGGGTATATATTCTCTTGTCTGCACATTTGTTACATGTTACCTGTCCTGATGAAAGCTCCATGTTGGAGCTGAAACGTTGATATTTTATATGGAATAAATAAAAGCTACATTTTACTACTTCAACCAAGTCCCAGGAGTGCGATTGTTTCTTTGTTTCTACACCTATATATATATATATATATATATATATATATATATATATATATACACAAAGGAGTCAATCTGTAAATATAGATACAACATAGAAAAATATATTTGGTAAAACAAAATAATATGTATAAATTATATATATATATATATATATATATATTCATATATATATATATATATAGTGATAGAATAAAAATTATAAGAAATTATACAAATCAAAGTCTGCATTGAGATCCTGTGGGTACAGAGTGTTAAGAAGGTATACCCATTTCATTTCATTCTCCACCTCTCCAGTGTTTTTTTTATTGTAGCTATTCTATAAAAGATAGTTGGACAGGATCGTTATTATGATGTGTATCGAAATGTGAAGACACAAGAAGACACATATATTACAGCAATGTTCTATTCTGATTTTAAGTGGTCTAATTGTTCTATAAATGTATTGGAGACCACACAGACTTCTAATAAATATATTGTATTTTTAGTATTATACGTTATAAATTTTTTCTCATATACTTTTTTTGTTTCGTTTGATCGAAAACGTGAAGTATGTTTCTCTCTTTTCTTTGTTTTTTTTACAAGCTGCACAACAATTGCACCTATAAAAACTTTTGTTTTCATTAAAGATTTTTTTTTGTTTTATTCATTTTGTGTATGTAATTTTTTTTGCTTTATCTGTGTTTTCACAAGGTTGGGGAAATCTTGTGTGATAATCTGCAGCCCCTATCCATTTCTGAAGATATACTGAGTACCTATACCTTTTTTCTGTATTCAACAAATTAAGTTGTTTAATAATGCACTAAAATGTAATTAATATTTACTTAAATCTGTCCAATAAGACTATCTACCATGAGGTAAAAGGAAATGCAGCAAGGCTAATAAGCTGTATTGCAAATCTATAAAATGTCATTTTTTCTAGACAGTACAACTTCAGTCCACTCTATGATATGCTATATAAAGCAGAAATAGTATTTTCTGAAGATACACAATCTTTTTCAATATTACAGTCATTTGATGCCCTCTTTGATCACTGTATTACTCCCTTGGATATGCCTCAATTTGGATACCATTTCCAAAGAATGTAAGTCATGTCTTACACTAGATCTAATACAATATAAGATGCTTTAAATGAGATCAATAGAATATTTTTCTCTGGATTTTCATTATGCAGAAATGGATTCATTGGATTGGTACGGTCTAACAAGAGCCATGCAGAAGAATGTACAATGATTTTTTTCTCAATAAAGCCATCCTTTTCTAAAAATCTTGCAGATGTCTATATGCAGTGTAAATTGCCTTGCTACATCTATTAAATTTCAAGTACTTCAAGACTTAATAGTTATAATTGTATAGAATCTGAAGAAGCATATTCAAATATATTCAATATAATGGGACTTTGTGTATTTTACAACCAGTTAGATAGTTCATTTTGTTAATGCACCAACTGTGAAGCGTGTTTGAACTGTAGAGGTTCTATTTAAGGCAAATCTATTGATCTTTTTGAAGGTGATAAAATAAATACGATCAAGCTATGAAGGAATGTATATGAAAATGAGACAATCGTAATCAGGTAAAATACTTTGATCTTATATATTTTGCGGCCTCATTAACAGATTGAAAAAAAAAACATTTGGTATTATTTGCCAATTTAGACTTTATCCTTAGTTGATACAGAACCATTGTAATATGTTCTTGACATACAGTGAATGGTCACAACTAATTAACAACAATATTGTAAATGTTTCGAAATGCTGATTGCTCTATCATGATTCCAATTCAAAAGCAATTGTTGAACTTTCCCAAGGAAAAAAGGCAAATAAGCTCAGAAGCAATCACTTTTATTAGTCTGTGCAGAGAAATAATTGAAGCAAAGAAACCATGCATCATTTGCCTGTAAAAGTATTCATTTTTCTAAAAGATTGCATGGGAGGCATCACATTTCTTCTATATCCTGGACATAACAAATGAAGCATGATGAGCCCTACTTATTATTTAATCAGAATCCTTGTTCTCTGCAGTTTGAGATAAAGGACTCAGTTTTGTATATTGCAACTTCAAAAGGAAATCATGCTGTGTTTTTCTATTACAAACAGGATTAAAACTATGAAAGTGAGTTACTTTAGTCTTCTAACTTTAGCTGTGATCTGCCAATTGCTTTTAGAGAAGGGGAGCTGTTGTCATGCCCTATCATTTACTGTTTGGTGTCTTCAAATGTATTCAGTATTAGCAATACATATTACAGTGTCAATAACCTGTCTCTGGTATTTGAACCTAGTTTGCATTTTTATTAAACTCCTCTGTTAGCATTTCACAAAACGGAATTTATTAATTACCAATTTAAATCCATACTTTAATACATGGGTCATTATTAAATGGGTCACTTCAGCATTAATAGCTTTGACCAAGTGCAATATTTCAATTTCATCAGTTTTCATTGCTGGTAATTAAAATATGCATGCACTGTACAGCAGTCTATTTATCATGTTAACTAGACAAAGTAAGGCATTAACATGGCACTATGCTTTATGGAAAGTATTACTTTGTTCTGTTCCAAAAATAAATTCCTCACTTGGAGGGTTATTAGGAAAGCTGGATATATTTTAGAAATTCTCTGATATTGTTATTCACCAACTTAGATGTCATTGACAATTCATTAAATTTCTCCACATTTTTTTTTCTTCAAATATCTCATTTTTATTGAGTTTCAACATATAAAGGGTTGACATTGTGACATTTATCACGGTTCGTATAACGAAAACGTGTTTACAATGAAATACGTTTTTACAAAGATAGGTTGTTTATCGTACCATTTACAGGTATAAGATTAGTAATACAGAATTTCCCATGCTCCTGACAATTGCTACTATTGATCCCTGTCCAAGTTTGTGCAATTTGCTAAGACAAGTAGTGCTACTATTCTTTCACATTGGTCATCTTATTTTACCAGATTACCTTTCTATTTAGAGAAAACCAGGGAGGGGTAGGGGAGAGTAGGTATAGGTTAGGTAAAAGGGGGAACACCGTACACATTAACTTAAAATTGTTAAATAAGTTTCCTGTTACACTTTATTTTGTGGGCCCCTGTTTGTTTATCCAGCAGCACCATGTCTTTGTGAATTTGAGCTCTTGGTCATTTAGTCTGTGGCTCATATGCTCATAGTCATAAGTGGTTTCCACTCTATTCCACACTTCAGATAGGGAGAGGACCAAGGTGCCTTTCCAGTGGGTAACTATATAAGTGGGGTAAGGCCATAATTTTAATAGTATGGATGCTGCCCATCCAAGAGATCTCCAGGCCCTGTAATTTATCTAGCATTGTTTGGAGTTTATGTGTAAGTGGTATATGGTTCTCTTTAGTGAGATGTGTGTTTGACTCTCTCAGGTTTATGCCCAAGTATTTCAGGGATATTTTCCTCCTGTCAAAGGTGTGATGTGATTGCAGTGTTTGGATTATACCAATGGGGAGGCCAATAGGCATCACCTACATTTTTTTACTGTTATTTTTATATTATGATACCTTCCCCAAACTCATTAAGCAACTTCATTAGTGTCGGGATCGATGTCTCTGGTTGTGTGAGAAACATCAGTACATCATCTGCAAATAGCGCTATCTTTTGTGGTCCCGCTGGGGTGTTTAAACCAGTGATCTTGGCCTGCTGTTTAACCTCTTAGTGACCGCGGACGTACAGGGTACATCAGTCAAAAAACGATAGTTTTTACATCCGCGGCCAAAATGAGCGCTGGAAGCGATCGTGATTGCTTCCAGCTGCTCTAAGGGTATTACACAATACCTCGATATCAAGGCTTCATGGAAAAGCCCACCTCACAGCTGGCCCCCTGGAGCGATCACTTCCGGGTTGCCGCACGTGGCACCCAGCAGATTAGTGCAGCACATTGGAAGCCTTCAGGCAGGCTTCCGGTGCTCTGCCTGTACTGAGTGCCTCGAGGGGTCGAGGCACTCAGTAAATGTCTAAAAAAAATAATAAAAAAAAAAAAAAATTGAACCCCAAACCCTCCCTCCCTATGTACTAACTGATCGTCGTCATTTCCCCGCCGGCGATCGGTCTTCATCTAAGGTAGACTGTCTGGGCTCAGCCCAGACAGTCCCCCTCTGCAATTTAGGACCCCCAGGGGCCATGTGACCGCTCTAAAATAGCGGTCATATGGCCGCAATAGGTGTCCACAGTCCTGTCAGTTCTGGTGAAAAAAGTTTAAATAAAAAAAATAAAATGTAAAAAAATTCAAAGAAAGTTAATAAATTAACAAATATATATATATATATATATGTATATATGAGATATATATACATATATCATATCTATATATAATTTGTATATATATATATATATATATATATATATATATATAAATATATGTATATTTATATATGTATGTATATCAATATATATATGTATCATATATAATGTCATATTAAGTGTATTTTTGTATTAATGTATGCATGTCTGTTCGTCCACCCATTGTAAAGCGCTGCAGAATTTGATGGCGCTATATAAATAACATAATAATAATAATAATATTAAAATAAAAATACACTTAGAGTAAAATTACACACATATATATGTTGGAAGGCAAAGCCTGAAGTTGTGGGAGGGGCTTTTGGATCTTTAAAAGGGACTTCCCTACCTCACCGTAATTGGTCCGATGATATGCTGCTGTTCAGATCGTCAGCTCGCTGCTCCGTTGAAACTTACTGTCTGGATTCCCTTCAGGGCTACAGCTCGCTCCCGACGGTCTCACTGGGCATTATTCCTCACCGGAAGTTCCTGTCTGACCTCTGAACCCATGAACTGACAGTCATGCAGGCGCCCTCCATTGGCGCCCTCATGGTTTGAACAATTTCTTTCATTTATGCATTCGTTACTATGTTCTGTTCAGTTGGTTGCTACAATCCAATGCTGCCTCCCCCCCTTTGGCTCGTTAGTCGCATGGCTGAGGTCGCATGTTTACTGGTTGGTAGATGGGCGCGAAGGTTCTATTTCCATATAGAGCATTCGTGCCTTTCACTTAGTATTATTAAAAGAGGGGAGGGGAGGGGGGTTCTGTTCTTTTGAGTCTCAAACCCTCGCATAGGTTTACACGATATAATATGTTCACGCCTTTTTCGCACAAACGTAGGTCAGATTGCTCTCAACACGTTGCCATGGTTCCCGTTCCGCACAAACGGTGAGGCTGTTTGGCTTAAGGCCCTCTAGCGGCTGACAACTATTATAGCATTAGGAATCTATGTGCTTTCTATTAAGTGGTATAGCGACACGTTTAAGTAAAATAAGGCAAACACAAATACAAACACAAATACAAAGTAAATACAAAGAGAACATTACCTGCACTCTGGACTAAATCCCCATGTACATTTAAACAAAATGTAGGCTCTTTAGTTTTATTCCAATGGCCATTTAAATAAATAAGCTCACCTGCCACGTTAAGGCAAGCCTCAATAGGTGAGTTCCTACACTAGCCATTAGATATGCTGATATCAGTCAAGAATCTCCAGTGAGACAGGAAGGGGTAGTTTATAAACCCTTTCATATTTAACCCTTTATAGGGCTTCTACACATACAATAAACTTTGCTGGTATCAGACAAAGTGTAAACATCTCTAATGAGACATGAAGGGGTGTTTTATAAACCCCCACATACTTAACCCTGAATAGGGCTATAATGTTATTTATAATTTGGGCTGTGTGGTAATATTCCCTAAGGCTGTTTTATATATATATATATATATATTTATTTATTTATTTATTTATTTATTTAGTTTAAGACTATTTAAGAAATGCTGCTTTACTTCCTGGCAGGAGCTGGGAAAAGTTGGTTCCATAAACATATTAAGTGTTATATTTTATTATACGTTACTTTTCTGTACATATATTTTGGTTACGGTCCATAGTGCTGTTACTATAGTACTCAGGGGCATTATGCCTAAACGGTTGTTTTGTTGAAACCAGGTCCCAAATGATGGTATCTGCTTTGGCTCTCACAAATTTACGGTTTCATATCCTATGTTATGTTTTGCAGATTACAAGGTTACCTGTTAGAGACACGCTTGGCTCATTTAAAGCCTCAACCTAATTTATAGGTGGGTAGCTTATGGTATTATACGTCATGTCTGCTTGCTCATTCAGTATGATATATATATACCTTTTTATTTGGTGTAGGCCTTCCTTATTAGCAGGGATTTCAAATTATCCCATGGCGGATCCTTCAAACACACTCCTTACCACCAGGTACAAGATTTCTGCTCTATTAGCCTTTTTTATTAACAATTAGGTTACTGGTCGATTGAAAATTAGGTGGCTATTTAGGTAATTCAATTCGGGCACTCTTTGCCTTATTCTCAGTGGTTCTGTGAGGCCTACCTCCATTCTCCACATAGAAGATAATACCCCCACAGGCCAAATCATAGCTAGCCACCTCGCTCGTTGCATTGTTAGGGCCTCACTTGTCACGCCCTGTCTATCTTCTGTTTAACAGTCACCGAAAGGGTCAACACCCAACCGCAACGTTCAGTGGCCACGAAACCCTTCGTGCCAACACTTAGATAGAGCCTATCAAGCCGCTTGGCAACTAGGTAGGACATATCAATTGCCTAGTGAATCATTTTGCCGCTTAGCACTAGCTAGCCAGACAATACACATCCCTGGTTCTAAGCATATTATTACTATATTGCAGTGCATATGTCTCAGATGCTGGAGCCTGTCTGCCACCTCATTGTGTGCTGTGCACGATTCTTTGGCCTTTGTTTCTAAGTGGCTGGTTCAGCTGCCTATGGCCGTGATATCTTTTCTTAGGTCTGCTGTGATTTGTCTGAAGTCTGCTCTAAGGGACGTTTTTTAGGTCCTGCAGCATGAGGTGCAGACTTTTGTTTGTGTTCGGTGTGTCTTCCGGTGACCCAAACACCCTATCCAGCTCAGTTGGGACCTCCGAGGAAGGTAAGTTTCCCATGCTGTCATCGCCATCTTGCATCTGCTGGAGCCTGTCTTTTTTGCCCGAGCGCATCAGGTCAGTAATTTTCAGTTGTTTGGAAGGGGCCATTGCAGTGTTTCCATCTGAGTACCTTAGGTTAGAGGATTTGTCACCCATTTTCTGGCCTTTTGGACACTTTAATAGTAGCTTTTGGCCTGGTGAGTTACTGAGCTCTCACTCCATGCAACTTTCCTGCTCAGCATTCGGCCATGCCCCACGTTGTGTAACACTGTACATGGCTCATGATCTTTTGTATATGTGGTGCCTCAAAAAGGAGACATGTTCCTTTTGAATTATTAAAAAAAATTGCTATCATTCAGAAACTTTAATTCTTGCCGCACAAGATAGTATCATACTGATTTTATAATACAACTCAAATATACTGGTTAATAAAAAGTAAAGGGTTAAATGCAAATTTCATTGTTTGAAATTTGAATTACCTGAAACAGACAGACAATTACATTTTTGGATAAGACTTTAGGAAATTTAAATCTCAACTGCCTTAAATAGTTGTCTCTAGTTGACCTTTTATAATTAAAGGTATATGACCAGCTAAATATCTCAGTCCCCATGCTTTTAATACATTTCCCCTTAATGTTGCAATCACTGTTTAATCATCTCCTGAACATACTTCAGGGTATTGAGTTCAGCATGCTCTGGAAAGTTTTCAATTGTGTTAAGAAATAAGCTCCTCCAGTCCTGTACCTCTTTTCTGTGACCATATGACTACATATGACTACATGATAAAAGACTAGTAATATCTGTAGCTTCTATGCTCGCACACTACAGGAATTGTCAGATATTCACATAAGCTATTCAATAAGAATGTGTGCCTGTTTCTAAGGTCCCGGTTTAATTAAACATTTCTTCCTTTCCTTTTAACTCTTGTCTTTGTCTCTTTCTATCTCGGCATAATTAAAAAAAAAAATGGGAATACACCTTTATTTTTTGCATGATTACAATTGAATCAATGCATAGAATAAAACAGTAATATTAACCAGAATACTGAGGACTTTAGTCACAAAAACTTTAATATTGATTAATATTTAAAATTGATGATGCATAGGGGTAGGCAGATGTGACAAAGAAGCAATGACGGGTAGATTAAGATTAAAGGTACCTTTATATCTACAACTACAAATTATTCACAGCCTGAAAATCCTTAGTAGAATAATGGGACATAAGTGGTTCCCAAATTATACCCCTTCAAACTCAACAGGACATGAAGATGAGGTATTCCTGGTTAAACAGGTTTCTAGAAACCATTTCATAATTTGAAGGTATTTTTCCTACAAATGGTGGTTCCTCTCTCGTTAGCAACCTTAGCGAATCCTGCTTATATTTTACTGCTTGTGTTTACTTTTTCACTATGGCAACAGGTTAATAAAAGTGGAGAGGAGTAACAGTAGCCTATATCATAATATATTGATTTAAACAAACAAAAAAAAAAAAAACACAACCCTGTGTTTTTATAAAGGGGCTTATTTTGGCTTATTTCAAAAAATGACCCTGGAACTGCAGCTGCAATAAACACTTTGTTAATTTAGCCAGAGTGAATATTATGTGAATTTAACAAAATTGCACCAAATTATTGTATCCAAATGTGTATCTACAAATTTTGAATTAATCAAAAGTCTTTAAAGCATCTCTCCCATTTAGAATTGGAAATATCTGAAATGTTTGTTGATTATACCACTGACTTTTTATACTAGTGTCCTGCTCATTTACAAACTCTATTTTCTTATCCAGCATTTACTATTCTTCCCATTAAAGCATCTGGGTCTTAAATCCCACACTGACATATATTAGTTTATTTGATCAATACAACTGAAACATTCAGTTTTCCTAACCCAAATAAAGTATATGGTAAATAAACATGAACTGTTGCATCAACAACATAATAAACCTATAGTTGGATAGAGCAGTGTTAATATGACAACAGATGTCAATTTATTTTTAATCATAGTCTTGACTAAAATGACATTTTAGTTTTAGTTGTATTTTAGTCATTTTAATTTTAATTTATTTATTTTTATCTTTTTCTTTCTTTATAATTTTTTTTCACAAATAGTACAAAAGAAATACACGACATATACAACATGTACAACATAAAAAAAAAAACATGTACAACATATAAAACATGGAAGCTGGGGATATACATATAAGTACCTATTTTATTCTCATCTATTTTAATGAATAATTCAATTTATTCAGTAATTTTTTCCAATATTTGCTAACTATTAGTATATCATCTTGTTTTTTACTAATACAAATTTCCATTATACTTTGATATAAAAACTGAATTTCAGCTTCTTTCCCTGATGGAGCTTGGTTGCTCTTCCAATACCTACCCTTGGTCAATTTTGAAGCAGTTAGAATATGATTAATTATTAATTTGGTTTGCAATACAAAAGACGCTAGTGAAAAAGGTATCGGAATCTTAGTGTGTTTTTCTATATTGTTTGCTATTTCTTTCCAAAATTCTTGAATCTTGGAGCAACTCCACCATATATGGCAATAGTTTGTATTTTGAAATCCACACCTCGAACAGCTTGGATCTGGTGATGGGTAACATTTTGCTAGTCTCTTGGAAGTTAGATACCATTTGTTAATGACCTTATAATGATTTTCTTTAATGTTTAAACTGAATTGTTTTAGTTTAAGTCTAGTTTTAGTCGACTAAATCTACAGTAGATTTTAGTTGACATGACTAAAATCTAATGGATTTAGTTAAAGCCTCTATCTGTTTATTTTGTCCCTTCCCCAGCCCCTCTCTTTGTATATATTTGTGTCTCCCCAGCCCCTTTGGGTGTCTCTCTCCCAAGCCCCTGTCTGTCTCTATATTTACCCCCTTCCCCTATCTCTTGTTCCCTTTCCCCAGCCCTTCTGTAGCTCTTTGTCTCCCGCTCAGCCCCTCTGTGTATTTTTTCTCTCCACAGTCCCATTTGTATGTCTCTTCCCTCTAGCATCTTATCTCTCTCCCCTTGTCTCTGTATGATGCTTTGTGTCCTCCCCAGCCCTTCCATGCATCTCATATCCCCTGTGTCTCATTCCCTAGCACCCCATGTGTCTTATTTCCTTCCCACAGTCCCCCATGTGCTCATTCCTCCCCAAGCCACTCTCTGTGCCCATTTCCCCCATGTGTCTCATTCTTTCAGCTCTCCCAAGGGTCTTATTCATCCAACCCTATATGTGTCTCATTTCCCCAGCCCCCTCATGTGTCTCATTCTCCCAGCCCCCCCTTCATATCCCAAACCCTCAGCCCTCTAAGTGTCTCATTCCAACAGCCCCCCATGTGTCTCAATTCCCCAACCCACCATGTCTCATTCGCTCAGCCTCCCCATGTGTCTTATTGCCTTTCCTTCCTTCCCCAAGTGTCTTTCCCGCCAGTGTTAATTTTAGCAACAAATTTCAATTAATTTTTAGTCATGGTCTTTTGACTAAAAAGCTGTTTTAGTCATATTTTATCATATGAATTGTTTTAGTTTTAGTGTAGTTTTAGTCAACTAAATCTCCAAAATTTCAGTCAACTAAATCTGCTGAAAATTGTTAGTCGACGAAATTAACACTGGGATGGAGCACACTTTGTTGGTAAAGCCAGTTACATTAAATGTACACACATAAATAAACACATAATTACAAACATATATCCTATATTTCATCCAGCCCATAAATGCTTTATTAAAATGATCAATCTTTGACAAATATATACTCTATATATAAAGCACCAAACAATATAACCTTTTTTATTTTGACATTTAATGGATTTAGATAACATGTTTAACATAGAATACGTAGTATATTCCCAAAGTTCTGCTCATCCCATGCTATTTAGCCAATGACAGAAAACAACATGGGAAAAAAAATGCATGTTACCCTGTGCCACAGTATCTAACATCATCCCCTCTTTCATTCATATCTTTGCATTGCAAAATTGAGAAAGATTATTCAGCCTAGAAGGCCACCTACATATGTTTGTTTTCATGCAGGAAAATGTATTGCCTTGGGTTAAATTTTAAAAAGTTTAAAATGAACATTATCCATTGATTATTCTCCCTTATTCATAAGTTAATCAGCGCTACAATTTATTTTAGTGTTAATTCTCTTTTTTTTTCCAGCTGGAATAATTCTGTGTTTCCATTATGAAAGTAGTCCATACAAGCGAACTGTACCGATTCATTCAGGGTCCTGCTTCAGATGTAAGGCCATAGGAAATGGAACGGTTCGGTTAGGGCGGAGCAATCCATTGATTGGTGGACAGGAAGAGTATTTTTTCTAAACCCTGCATGGCCCTGAAAGGTCTGACTTGCAGTGGAAATGCTCACCAGAATGGGCTGGTCCATTCTAAACCTTCCAAACTGTACCGACCTGAACCGATCCTCTCAGTGGAAACGAGGCATTTGTTTATATGCAGTGGACCTGCAGAATTTATTATTTACTGATATCTAGCAACAGGTTGGCAATGCAGACTTTGTATGTACTCATGAATTTCACCTGATACATTTTAGAATGTTTCACATTTTTTGCAGTTCAATATGGAAGAGCACATCTTAAAAAAAATAGTTAAAGTACTCTATTCTGTCTTCTTTCTCATGAAATCTAATTTAGATTTTGTTTTGGCTACCTTTCTTTTTTAATATGGTTTATTCACATTGTCAAACCAACTCTCTTTTAACTGTCTTGACTAAAGTCTATTGGGTATAATGCAACATGTTATTTTCATTTGTTTTCATAAGTGCAATATTTCTCTTTTCCCTGCTGAATGACTTAAATGTTTCAATAAACTTTATTTTGACATTTTTTTTTAAAAGAGCAGAACAGTAAACTAACTATGCAAGTAAAGCAAGTCAATGATTGATCATGTTATTCCCTAAAGTGTGCATTGCTAGGGATTCAAAGTGAATTTAAAACTTTTTTTTTACATAAAAATAACTGTTTTAATTGTCAGTATTTTTTAATAAATTGCAAAATTTATTTTGAAAAAAAAATACTTACTTTGAATCAAAATTAATATCTACCCTCTATGCACAATCCTAAAGAAAATCAAAATGTGTTTCATAAGTTAAACCCAAATGAAAATTAGAACCATATGGTCCAGTGTATTTTCTAAAAATGAAATCGGAAGTAATGAAGTGATGAGTGCTTAACATTTGAAGTCCCATGCAGCAAGCCATGCCTTTAAAGTTACTCACCATTGCAAACCACTAGGTGGGGGATTTCTACTTACCAAGGATACATTTTCACTCGTCAATGGCTGGAGCACAGCAGTAATTATACTCCTGCCTCTTTCAATATACCCAATGTATCCATTTGTGCTTAGAACTGTTTGTGCAAAATGTCAATTAGCATGAGATGTATTTTCTTCTATCACTTTGTAACCCCGTAAGAGGAAATACCCAGTGCATACAAATTAAAATGTTTTCAGTATGTCCTTGTAATGTTCTTACATTTCCTAAATTCAATTAATAATCCAATGCAAGATGATAATATCCTTAAATCCTTTATATGAAAATATAAAGTAAAACTCGAAAATGTGTCTGTGCCATCCAATCAACCCAAAACAGTATAACAACTTTAAACAGGCAATTATCTTCTCAGAATTACTTAATACACAAAAAAAAGGATATACACTAATTTCTATTAATAACCAAACCATAGCTAACTATTCTGTTTATTAAAAAGAAAACCGGAAAATAATTAATGGAATTATAGTTTGTGCATATCAAGGCAGTTTTCTCACATTCTGACATTTATATTCTGTTCCGCTGAATGGGAAGCAGAAACAAAGCTGTGAAACAAAAGTATTTGAAAAGAAACAAAAACACATTAAAAATAGGATTAGCGTTTAGAGTCAACTAGAGCTGCAATAAGTTGTGGTTACCATGCTAAGGTTTATACATACAATTTATGTATATGCTGGCAATTAAAACATTTTTAACAAGATACATTGAGTGCTGGATGGGTACAATAAGGACAAGCATCAATGCATTCTGTATTTATGGATTTATTATAAGTTAGAATAAATTGTTGTGAGGCATCAATTTATTTTCTGTTTTGTGCATACTTTAAACCCACAGCAGTTGTAAACTGAGCTCTAAACTCCTGTTAGAGTTAGCACTTTTCTTGGAAAAAAAAATACCAGCCATGCTAATTTGTTTTAGGATAGGGTATTACATTCGGTCATTAGTTTGTTTATACTTGTATAGGGTAGCATTGTATCTACTGATTTTGTTTCATCCACATCTGTAAGGTGTAGGTATCTTAACAGGTTGTTATTTTGTTTTCTTATTTCATGGGTTAACTATATTGTACACATATACATGAGTCTCTTTAAACTATAATTTTTGATTTTCATAGTGTTCTTATAAATGATTTTTATACTTTTATATACTCTAATATAAATAATTAACAGACTGAAAGTAATATAATGCATTGGGAACTTTCAATATGCATAAAGGGGATTAAATTCCATAGTTGTTTGATATTTAAAGGGACTTTATAGTCACCAGAACAACTACAGCTTATTGCATTTGTTCTGTGAGTAGAATCATTCCATTCAGGATTTTTTGCTGTAATCACTGTCTTTTCAGAGAAAAATGCAGTGTTTACTTTACAGCATAGTGATAACTCCACTGACCACTCCTCAGGTGGCTGCTAGATGTGCTTTCTATGGCATTGTTGCACAGTGAGCAGCACTGACATTCATTATCTTCACCCTCTGAATGCAGAGACTGAACTTTCCTCATATTCAATTCATCTCTATGAGGAGATGCTGACTGGCCATTGCTGTGTTTGAATTGTGCTGGCTCTTCCCCTGATCTGCCTCCTTGACAGCCTCAGCCAATCCTATGGGGAAGCATTGTGATTGGCTCAGACCACCACTTCTGATGATGTCAGCAGACAGCAGGCAGATCACAAGCAAACAGGGGCATAGCCAGCAGCTGCAGACTTGAATACAAGTATGATTGTACTATATTCAGGGAGGCAAGAGGGAGCCAGGGGGGCTAGATGGTGGTTTTAACACTATATGGTCAGGAATACATGTTTGTGTTCCTGACCCTATAGAGTTCTGTTAACAACAATTTTATTTAAAAAAAAAAAAAAACATGTTATTAGGCGAAACAAACATTGAAACACTCACCAATAAATATTAATAAAAATAAATATAAAAATCTACAAAACTCAATTCTGCTAGATGGTGTTTTTTTGCACTATATGGTCAGGAACATGTCTGTTTTCCTGAAACAATAGTGCTCCTTTAATGCTTTTCATACAGGTATTTTGGCCACTTTAGTCATGGAGTGTGCTCTCATTTATACCATTATATTTATTGATGCAAAATATTTGTTGCTCTACATAACCTTAAAAAGCATTAGGTCTGATATTTATTTTCTCCAAGATAAAGCTGAGTATTTTCTGTTTTTCTGTTACAAAAAAATCTGAATATAAAAAACTTTCTAGTATTATATTTGAATGCACATGAAATAGTACAATTATTTCTAATGTTATAGACAGACTAATAGGCCCTATGCAATGGAGATGGGGCAGAACTTGCAATTACTCAAGTGCTTGTGCTCCATGGTTATGCCGTAGATGTTCCAAATTTTTACGAAATTAAACTGAAAAGAGAATATGAGAAGGTTAGGCACCGGTCTTGAAACTGTTTGTAGTCATGACAGTGATCCATCGGATAACATTGCACTAGTATAATTTGCGCATTCAGTGTATAATCTACTAGTAGTTAAATAGGCTGATGATAACAGTGGATACATTATGCCTAACAAATTAGTACAAGGAGACAGGAGAAAACGGGAAATGGAAAGATGTAGACAACATATGAATAGAGTATAGAATGCAAAATAGAATAGGATGGCGCAGAAATATGGAGAAAAACACAAAAACAATGAATGCAGCAACCTACAAGGGGATCTGATACAATTCACCAAGTAAGAAATAAACCATAGAAAGTAGGTGCGCAAGATAGGTATATCCCTTTAAACACTGAAGTGTATAAGGCATGCAAATATGTCATGCAATAGATTATACAATCGCAAATGCAAACTCTTATTGGGATAACACCATATATCAAGTGACTTATGCAGGGAGATGCACACTTATAAAAAGTAAATGAATAATAAATACTTGCACAGGTCTGCTCAGATGGTGTATTCTGAAAATATAAAGAGACACAGACCTAGTGCAATACTGTTTCAGCAAATAATTATAACTAAAAAGGAATGTTCCAAACTCACAATTGTGGAGTGGTTGTAGTACCACTCCAAACTATTTCGCTCTGGGAGGATCAATCCCCTGTGATCGTGGGATCCAATAAAATGACAACTGGAAGCAATCACCCGGTATCCGGTCCGTTTTAGAAGTAAAAATCCATTTATTCCAACATAAAAATGTGTGTTTAAAAATAACAAATAAGTATATTCCTATTGCTGGTTTGAGAGTTCAGTAAGTCCAGAGTTACGTTTTACATCAAAACGAAAGTAGTAGTTTCCTTACTCTGTCTCCGGTTCTCCCAGCCAGCGAGGTTACTTCCGACTTCCGGTTTCCGGTATCACGCAACGCGTTTCGCCCCGCCTCTTGGGGCTTTCTCAAGCATAAATGTGGGTGGCTCCCAATGTCTCTTAAATAGTGTTTATTCAATAGCCCAATTAGTTCCTTGGCAAACATTGTTATTTAAACCTATTGTGCAATACTCATAAAACACAAATATATCTTAAAAAAACAACTTCTAGTATGTCTTATTATTTGGTTTTAGTTGGTTAAATATGCATACATGTGCCTCAACAATGTCCAGAAAAATGGAGAGAGAAAAATTAATTAATACTTTAAAATAGAGATTTGTACCACAAACATCTGTGTAAAAAATAATTAAAGCGACAATAATTTTTAAAAAGAGCTTGTGTTTTAGTAGGGTAAAAATTGTTTACCACAATGACTAAGTACATATTTAATCCATACATTATATAAATAGAAATAGAAATCAATGAATAGAAATAGAGAAGAAATAAAAAATATAAAATATATATGATAGAGGAAAAAGACTGCCATAAATATATTAACCGGAGAATTTCACCAATTCACCAGAACCAGAAACAAGGGGGATATCTCCTAAACATATACTAATCTATATACATAATAATCTCTTTATAAAAGGCTAAATATTAGCTATATTAGTCATATGTCCCCGATGAATACCAGAGAGGAAAAGAACCCTAGAGGAAATTACAGAAAATTAAAAAGGTCAAAATCGATATTCAGTCCTGTCGGGGTTAATGTGTCCATATAGTAAGCCCATTTCATCTCTTCCTGCCCGATCTTCTTAATGAAGTCGCCACCTCTCCAGTCTTTGAATACTCTTTTGATCCCGATAAAAGAGAGACCTGAGGGGTCTTGATTGTGTGCCTCCTTAAAGTGATTCGAGACGCTGTGACTTGTGACCCCCTTCCGAATGTTATATACATGTTCACGTATCCTTACAAGGAGAGGCCGTGTGGTTCTCCCAATGTACTGGAGACCACAGGGGCATTCTAAAAGATATATTACATTATTATTGCGGCATGTAATATGCTCCCTTATATCGTATTCCTTCTTATTTTTAGTTGACCGAAATTTGTGCACTACTTTCTCAGTCCGGCGTGTGTCCCTACATCCCAAGCAAGTTCTACATTTGAAAAAACCTTTAAGGTCCCCAAATGCATTATTAGTTATCGGTGGGATTTTTTCTTTTATGAAACTTCTCACCAGTGTAGACTTAAAACTAGGTGCTCCCCTGAAGGTGATATTTGGTTTTTCAGGTAATGTGTCCCCAAGGTCTTTATCCATTTTTAGGATGTGCCAGGATTTATTAATCACCCGTTTTATTGCTTTATGTTCTGAGTTAAAGTTGAACACCATTAGATCTTTTGGGGGGTCCTTCCTACTGTTTATGGATTTCTCTAAAACATCCCTCTGTGTTAGTTTTTCTACCTCTTGCCATGTTTTGTTTAGAATGTCATCGGGGTAGTCCTTCTCCTTAAATTTGTTCAGTAGCTCTTTAGCTTGTATCTGGAAGGTGTTATCCTCTGTACAATTCCGCCTCAGTCTCAATAGTTGCCCTTTCGGGATACCATTGAGCCAGGGTGAATAATGGCCACTATTGTATGCCACATAGCCATTGGCATCCACCTTCTTAAAGAAGGTTTTGGTCTTTAGTGTGTCGCCTGCTACGTAGATGTTCAGGTCTAAAAAATCAATGGCTGAGGGACTGATGTTATGGGTAAGTTCGATCCCCCAGTCATTCTGATTAAGGAACTTCAAATAATCCAAAAAAGTGTCCTCAGTGCCATTCCATATAAGGAACATGTCATCTATGTACCGGCGATAGGCAAGCACGTGTGCACCCCAGCCATGGTCACCATAGATAAAACTTTCCTCCCAATGGGCCATGAATAGGTTGGCATAGCTAGGTGCATACGTGCTGCCCATCGCCGTTCCACGTAACTGCAAAAAGAATGAGGAGTCAAACCAAAAATAATTATTCTGGAGGGACCATCGGATACACTCCAGGAGGAATTTCACTTGTGAGGGGGGTAGATCATGGTACTTCAACAAAAAGTGTTCTACCGCTGCACATCCCCTATCATGCGGAATGCAGGTGTAGAGTGAAGACACATCACACGTAATCAGGAGGTATTCTCCCTTCCATACAAAATTTCTTACCATATCGAGTACGTCCATAGTGTCCTTCAAATATGATCTAGTAAGAGGAACAATAGATTGTAAAAATGTGTCTATGTATTTGGAGATATTATAGGAGATGGACATAATGCCCGACACTATGGGTCTGCCCGGGGGTTCTTCCAGGTTTTTATGGATTTTTGGGAGTATATAAAAAACTGGGGTTCTCGGGGATTTGATATTTAAAAATTCGTATTCTTTTTTGGAAAGGATCCCTTCCAGTCTACCCTTGTCTAGAATCTTTACAAGAGACTTTCTTATCTCCCCTAATGGGTCTTTCCTCAGTTTCTCATATATTACCCGGTCCTCTAATTGTCTATTACACTCTGCCACATATTTTGTTGTGTCCATCACCACCAAGCTCCCGCCTTTATCTGCGGGTTTGATGATGATCTCTTCATTTTCTCTGAGACCCTTCAATGCCTGTCTCTCATCATATGTGAGGTTCGGCTCTTTTTGTCTCTTTTGCAGCTTCTTTAGATCTTGTGAGACCACCCTCTCAAAGGTTTCTATTGCACCCTGTTTTAAATAACTTGGGTAGAAGGTGGATCTATTCTGTAAATTGGAGTGTTTGAACAGATCTTCCCTCTCAGCTTTATTATATTCTTTATTAGAGTTGAGGAAGAATTTTTTGATAGACAGTTTTCTACCATATTTCAGCACATCAATGTGCGCTGTAAATGGGTCGAACTTTCTAGACGGAGCAAACTTCAGTCCCTTATTAAGCACTTTAATCTCATTATCCCTGAGCGTATAAGTCGAAATATTAGTAATGCCAACCGGAGCTATCGGTTGTATCTCTTTTCTTTTTTGTTGTTTCCCTCCTCTACATCCTCTAGGCTTACTGTCCTGGTTCTTTTTGTTGAAAAATCCCTCCTCATCGGGGTTCTGTCTAAAAAATCTGATCCTTCTTCTTTGTCTAGGACTGAATATCGATTTTGATAAGTATTCCTGTTGGAGGACGTGTAATGTTGAAAAGTGTTTTTATTAGGGGGCATGTATTCCCTCCTTTCTTTTTGGGATCTAGCATTATCTCTATTCGTCTGATAATTACGTTCAGTTTGACTGTATTTCCTTCCCCGTTTAACAACTTGAACCCAATCATCCTTTTCTTTTTCATGGGGCTTAGACTCCCTTTCCCTCCATGAGGTTGTCTTTGGCTGTGTGGGCTTTTCTGTAACAAATTTTACTCGGTCCTGGCGTCTATGGTGGTTCCTCTGTGGGGTTATGTCAGAGCTATTCCTCTCTCTTTGGAAATTTCTGACCCTCCCCTCTTCATAATCTTTCTTATCCCTCTTATATTTCTTAAATTTGGTATCTTTGATTTCCCTTTCAATTTTATCCAGACTTTTTTTAGTTCTATCTGACAATTCGTTAAAGTCTTCTGTTCCCACACAAGGTTGCAATTGCTCCTGTATGGAATCAACTTGTTTATCAAGTTCCGTCAAAGACTCCATCCTACATGAGATAAGGATATTCATGCATTCCATTGTGAAGCGTTCTAATGCCGCATCCCAAATGGCTGCATATTTAGCATTTTCCTTCTCAAAGGTAGGTTTCTTAAAAAAACGAAGACCCCTAGGGGTAATGTTTTCTTTCAAGTATTTTTCCATTGTGGCAATTTCCCATTTATACTTAGTTTCTTTTATAAGTAGTTTCTCCAGATCTTTAAATATAATATCAATATTACTGTCAGTTTGTTCTTTAATCTCTACATGATCATCCTCCTGATCAAAAATACATTTTTTCTTTCTATGATCAAAAACTGACATATTCGCAGCCCCTAATTCCAATGTATCAGAATAAAACAGTATAGAATGCAAAATAGAATAGGATGGCGCAGAAATATGGAGAAAAACACAAAAACAATGAATGCAGCAACCTACAAGGGGATCTGATACAATTCACCAAGTAAGAAATAAACCATAGAAAGTAGGTGCGCAAGATAGGTATATCCCTTTAAACACTGAAGTGTATAAGGCATGCAAATATGTCATGCAATAGATTATACAATCGCAAATGCAAACTCTTATTGGGATAACACCATATATCAAGTGACTTATGCAGGGAGATGCACACTTATAAAAAGTAAATGAATAATAAATACTTGCACAGGTCTGCTCAGATGGTGTATTCTGAAAATATAAAGAGACACAGACCTAGTGCAATACTGTTTCAGCAAATAATTATAACTAAAAAGGAATGTTCCAAACTCACAATTGTGGAGTGGTTGTAGTACCACTCCAAACTATTTCGCTCTGGGAGGATCAATCCCCTGTGATCGTGGGATCCAATAAAATGACAACTGGAAGCAATCACCCGGTATCCGGTCCGTTTTAGAAGTAAAAATCCATTTATTCCAACATAAAAATGTGTGTTTAAAAATAACAAATAAGTATATTCCTATTGCTGGTTTGAGAGTTCAGTAAGTCCAGAGTTACGTTTTACATCAAAACGAAAGTAGTAGTTTCCTTACTCTGTCTCCGGTTCTCCCAGCCAGCGAGGTTACTTCCGACTTCCGGTTTCCGGTATCACGCAACGCGTTTCGCCCCGCCTCTTGGGGCTTTCTCAAGCATAAATGTGGGTGGCTCCCAATGTCTCTTAAATAGTGTTTATTCAATAGCCCAATTAGTTCCTTGGCAAACATTGTTATTTAAACCTATTGTGCAATACTCATAAAACACAAATATATCTTAAAAAACCAACTTCTAGTATGTCTTATTATTTGGTTTTAGTTGGTTAAATATGCATACATGTGCCTCAACAATGTCCAGAAAAATGGAGAGAGAAAAATTAATTAATACTTTAAAATAGAGATTTGTACCACAAACATCTGTGTAAAAAATAATTAAAGCGACAATAATTTTTAAAAAGAGCTTGTGTTTTAGTAGGGTAAAAATTGTTTACCACAATGACTAAGTACATATTTAATCCATACATTATATAAATAGAAATAGAAATCAATGAATAGAAATAGAGAAGAAATAAAAAATATAAAATATATATGATAGAGGAAAAAGACTGCCATAAATATATTAACCGGAGAATTTCACCAATTCACCAGAACCAGAAACAAGGGGGATATCTCCTAAACATATACTAATCTATATACATAATAATCTCTTTATAAAAGGCTAAATATTAGCTATATTAGTCATATGTCCCCGATGAATACCAGAGAGGAAAAGAACCCTAGAGGAAATTACAGAAAATTAAAAAGGTCAAAATCGATATTCAGTCCTGTCGGGGTTAATGTGTCCATATAGTAAGCCCATTTCATCTCTTCCTGCCCGATCTTCTTAATGAAGTCGCCACCTCTCCAGTCTTTGAATACTCTTTTGATCCCGATAAAAGAGAGACCTGAGGGGTCTTGATTGTGTGCCTCCTTAAAGTGATTCGAGACGCTGTGACTTGTGACCCCCTTCCGAATGTTATATACATGTTCACGTATCCTTACAAGGAGAGGCCGTGTGGTTCTCCCAATGTACTGGAGACCACAGGGGCATTCTAAAAGATATATTACATTATTATTGCGGCATGTAATATGCTCCCTTATATCGTATTCCTTCTTATTTTTAGTTGACCGAAATTTGTGCACTACTTTCTCAGTCCGGCGTGTGTCCCTACATCCCAAGCAAGTTCTACATTTGAAAAAACCTTTAAGGTCCCCAAATGCATTATTAGTTATCGGTGGGATTTTTTCTTTTATGAAACTTCTCACCAGTGTAGACTTAAAACTAGGTGCTCCCCTGAAGGTGATATTTGGTTTTTCAGGTAATGTGTCCCCAAGGTCTTTATCCATTTTTAGGATGTGCCAGGATTTATTAATCACCCGTTTTATTGCTTTATGTTCTGAGTTAAAGTTGAACACCATTAGATCTTTTGGGGGGTCCTTCCTACTGTTTATGGATTTCTCTAAAACATCCCTCTGTGTTAGTTTTTCTACCTCTTGCCATGTTTTGTTTAGAATGTCATCGGGGTAGTCCTTCTCCTTAAATTTGTTCAGTAGCTCTTTAGCTTGTATCTGGAAGGTGTTATCCTCTGTACAATTCCGCCTCAGTCTCAATAGTTGCCCTTTCGGGATACCATTGAGCCAGGGTGAATAATGGCCACTATTGTATGCCACATAGCCATTGGCATCCACCTTCTTAAAGAAGGTTTTGGTCTTTAGTGTGTCGCCTGCTACGTAGATGTTCAGGTCTAAAAAATCAATGGCTGAGGGACTGATGTTATGGGTAAGTTCGATCCCCCAGTCATTCTGATTAAGGAACTTCAAATAATCCAAAAAAGTGTCCTCAGTGCCATTCCATATAAGGAACATGTCATCTATGTACCGGCGATAGGCAAGCACGTGTGCACCCCAGCCATGGTCACCATAGATAAAACTTTCCTCCCAATGGGCCATGAATAGGTTGGCATAGCTAGGTGCATACGTGCTGCCCATCGCCGTTCCACGTAACTGCAAAAAGAATGAGGAGTCAAACCAAAAATAATTATTCTGGAGGGACCATCGGATACACTCCAGGAGGAATTTCACTTGTGAGGGGGGTAGATCATGGTACTTCAACAAAAAGTGTTCTACCGCTGCACATCCCCTATCATGCGGAATGCAGGTGTAGAGTGAAGACACATCACACGTAATCAGGAGGTATTCTCCCTTCCATACAAAATTTCTTACCATATCGAGTACGTCCATAGTGTCCTTCAAATATGATCTAGTAAGAGGAACAATAGATTGTAAAAATGTGTCTATGTATTTGGAGATATTATAGGAGATGGACATAATGCCCGACACTATGGGTCTGCCCGGGGGTTCTTCCAGGTTTTTATGGATTTTTGGGAGTATATAAAAAACTGGGGTTCTCGGGGATTTGATATTTAAAAATTCGTATTCTTTTTTGGAAAGGATCCCTTCCAGTCTACCCTTGTCTAGAATCTTTACAAGAGACTTTCTTATCTCCCCTAATGGGTCTTTCCTCAGTTTCTCATATATTACCCGGTCCTCTAATTGTCTATTACACTCTGGTGGTGATGGACACAACAAAATATGTGGCAGAGTGTAATAGACAATTAGAGGACCGGGTAATATATGAGAAACTGAGGAAAGACCCATTAGGGGAGATAAGAAAGTCTCTTGTAAAGATTCTAGACAAGGGTAGACTGGAAGGGATCCTTTCCAAAAAAGAATACGAATTTTTAAATATCAAATCCCCGAGAACCCCAGTTTTTTATATACTCCCAAAAATCCATAAAAACCTGGAAGAACCCCCGGGCAGACCCATAGTGTCGGGCATTATGTCCATCTCCTATAATATCTCCAAATACATAGACACATTTTTACAATCTATTGTTCCTCTTACTAGATCATATTTGAAGGACACTATGGACGTACTCGATATGGTAAGAAATTTTGTATGGAAGGGAGAATACCTCCTGATTACGTGTGATGTGTCTTCACTCTACACCTGCATTCCGCATGATAGGGGATGTGCAGCGGTAGAACACTTTTTGTTGAAGTACCATGATCTACCCCCCTCACAAGTGAAATTCCTCCTGGAGTGTATCCGATGGTCCCTCCAGAATAATTATTTTTGGTTTGACTCCTCATTCTTTTTGCAGTTACGTGGAACGGCGATGGGCAGCACGTATGCACCTAGCTATGCCAACCTATTCATGGCCCATTGGGAGGAAAGTTTTATCTATGGTGACCATGGCTGGGGTGCACACGTGCTTGCCTATCGCCGGTACATAGATGACATGTTCCTTATATGGAATGGCACTGAGGACACTTTTTTGGATTATTTGAAGTTCCTTAATCAGAATGACTGGGGGATCGAACTTACCCATAACATCAGTCCCTCAGCCATTGATTTTTTAGACCTGAACATCTACGTAGCAGGCGACACACTAAAGACCAAAACCTTCTTTAAGAAGGTGGATGCCAATGGCTATGTGGCATACAATAGTGGCCATTATTCACCCTGGCTCAATGGTATCCCGAAAGGGCAACTATTGAGACTGAGGCGGAATTGTACAGAGGATAACACCTTCCAGATACAAGCTAAAGAGCTACTGAACAAATTTAAGGAGAAGGACTACCCCGATGACATTCTAAACAAAACATGGCAAGAGGTAGAAAAACTAACACAGAGGGATGTTTTAGAGAAATCCATAAACAGTAGGAAGGACCCCCCAAAAGATCTAATGGTGTTCAACTTTAACTCAGAACATAAAGCAATAAAACGGGTGATTAATAAATCCTGGCACATCCTAAAAATGGATAAAGACCTTGGGGACACATTACCTGAAAAACCAAATATCACCTTCAGGGGAGCACCTAGTTTTAAGTCTACACTGGTGAGAAGTTTCATAAAAGAAAAAATCCCACCGATAACTAATAATGCATTTGGGGACCTTAAAGGTTTTTTCAAATGTAGAACTTGCTTGGGATGTAGGGACACACGCCGGACTGAGAAAGTAGTGCACAAATTTCGGTCAACTAAAAATAAGAAGGAATACGATATAAGGGAGCATATTACATGCCGCAATAATAATGTAATATATCTTTTAGAATGCCCCTGTGGTCTCCAGTACATTGGGAGAACCACACGGCCTCTCCTTGTAAGGATACGTGAACATGTATATAACATTCGGAAGGGGGTCACAAGTCACAGCGTCTCGAATCACTTTAAGGAGGCACACAATCAAGACCCCTCAGGTCTCTCTTTTATCGGGATCAAAAGAGTATTCAAAGACTGGAGAGGTGGCGACTTCATTAAGAAGATCGGGCAGGAAGAGATGAAATGGGCTTACTATATGGACACATTAACCCCGACAGGACTGAATATCGATTTTGACCTTTTTAATTTTCTGTAATTTCCTCTAGGGTTCTTTTCCTCTCTGGTATTCATCGGGGACATATGACTAATATAGCTAATATTTAGCCTTTTATAAAGAGATTATTATGTATATAGATTAGTATATGTTTAGGAGATATCCCCCTTGTTTCTGGTTCTGGTGAATTGGTGAAATTCTCCGGTTAATATATTTATGGCAGTCTTTTTCCTCTATCATATATATTTTATATTTTTTATTTCTTCTCTATTTCTATTCATTGATTTCTATTTCTATTTATATAATGTATGGATTAAATATGTACTTAGTCATTGTGGTAAACAATTTTTACCCTACTAAAACACAAGCTCTTTTTAAAAATTATTGTCGCTTTAATTATTTTTTACACAGATGTTTGTGGTACAAATCTCTATTTTAAAGTATTAATTAATTTTTCTCTCTCCATTTTTCTGGACATTGTTGAGGCACATGTATGCATATTTAACCAACTAAAACCAAATAATAAGACATACTAGAAGTTGGTTTTTTAAGATATATTTGTGTTTTATGAGTATTGCACAATAGGTTTAAATAACAATGTTTGCCAAGGAACTAATTGGGCTATTGAATAAACACTATTTAAGAGACATTGGGAGCCACCCACATTTATGCTTGAGAAAGCCCCAAGAGGCGGGGCGAAACGCGTTGCGTGATACCGGAAACCGGAAGTCGGAAGTAACCTCGCTGGCTGGGAGAACCGGAGACAGAGTAAGGAAACTACTACTTTCGTTTTGATGTAAAACGTAACTCTGGACTTACTGAACTCTCAAACCAGCAATAGGAATATACTTATTTGTTATTTTTAAACACACATTTTTATGTTGGAATAAATGGATTTTTACTTCTAAAACGGACCGGATACCGGGTGATTGCTTCCAGTTGTCATTTTATTGGATCCCACGATCACAGGGGATTGATCCTCCCAGAGCGAAATAGTTTGGAGTGGTACTACAACCACTCCACAATTGTGAGTTTGGAACATTCCTTTTTAGTTATAATTATTTGCTGAAACAGTATTGCACTAGGTCTGTGTCTCTTTATATTTTCAGAATACACCATCTGAGCAGACCTGTGCAAGTATTTATTATTCATTTACTTTTTATAAGTGTGCATCTCCCTGCATAAGTCACTTGATATATGGTGTTATCCCAATAAGAGTTTGCATTTGCGATTGTATAATCTATTGCATGACATATTTGCATGCCTTATACACTTCAGTGTTTAAAGGGATATACCTATCTTGCGCACCTACTTTATATGAATAGAGTAGTTCCCCTCCTCTCCGGGTGGGAAGGGTGGGAAAATACTCGCCTCCTGTCATTATTAAAATTAAAATTATAAGTACACTAGCGCTAGCATAATCTTCAATTTTATCACATGACAGGAGGCTTCCTATTTTGCATTTTTAATGCTGTAGTATAAGAGACATAGCCGCACCGGAGTTCGGTCGGAAATAGAAGGTGCGAAATGTAGATTCTTTAGACCAATCTGCGGAGCGTAGGATATCCATTAGGGAGGCACCCGCCATGAAGGCTGAGGATGCTGCTGCTCCGCGTACAGAGTGGGCTCCGAACGTAGTGTCAACGCCGGCTAGCGATAGTAGCCAGCGAACCCATCTCGCTAGGGTGGTGGTAGTGATGGGGACATGTGGTCTAACATATAATACTAGGAGTTGACCTGATGGTGTAGACCGGAGTGGTAGGGTAGTTTCCACGTATTGTTGTAGAGTGGAGACGACGCAGAGTTGCGGATCTGTGGGGAAGAAAGGATAAAACACAGATGTGGAGTCCATCTTAGTGCGACGAGATATCCGGAATGTAACTCCTTCTGGGGAGATTGAGAAAGCGTCTATGTCCAGTGCTCGATTGTCTGACACCCTGCGGAAGGAGACCAGGCAAAGCAAGACTGTGAGTTTTGCTGATAGTTGACGGAGGGAGAGTCTGTCGTTAGTTGGCCAGTTTCTCAGGAATCGGAGGATTATGTCGACGTCCCAGAACTGAGAATATTTCAGTCCTGGGGGTCGTTGTAATCGAATGCCTCTCAGGAGTCGACATACGAGTGGGTCCTTACCAACTGGGATCCCTTGTATGGGGACATGGGCCGCTGAAATAGCTGAACGAATTACGTTAAGTGATCTGTAAGACCGGCCTAATGAGAATAGGTGGGATAGGAAGTTCAAGATGGTTGAAATAGGGGCCGTAAATGGATGGAAGTTCCGTTCCAAACACCAAGTGGATCAGGAATCCCAAGCGGATAGGTAGCATCTTCTGGTTCCGGGGGCCCATGAGTCCCATAGTAGTTCCTTAGCAGGCTGCGATAGTTCGCTGACTTGCCAGGAGCCCCTGAAAGTGTCCAAGCCACCAGATGGAGGCGATTGTCTAGGATGAGTGGATGAGGGTTGCCTTTTGGATCTGTGAGAATGTACTGATGATGAGGTAGTAGGAGGGGATCGTTGAATGATAGAGCTAGGAGATCTGGGAACCATGGTTGTCCCCTCCATAGTGGAGTGATGAGTACTAGCGGGGTTTGCTGGTTCTTCAGGTAGTGTATGGTCCTCGCTATCATGGCGAAAGGAGGGAAGGCGTAGGCTCCCATAGCGTGTGTGCCGTATTAGTCTGAATCTGTCTGAGCAGAACAGTAGGAGGTCGTCCAGGTATATAATGCAGCGAATGCCTTGAGCTCGAAGATGTGCGACCACGGGTTTCAGCAGTTTGGTGAAGCACCATGGGGCTGAACTGAGGCCGAAGGGGAGGCACGTGAATTGCCAAGGACGGCCTTGCCAGTGGAAACGAAGGTATTGTCTGCAAGATTGGTGGACGGGTACAGATAGATATGCGTCCTTGGAGTCCAGTCTCGTGAACCAATCCTTGTCTTGTAAGAGGTCTCTTAGAAGATGTATGCCTTCCATCTTGAAGTGGTTGTAAGCGACGTATAGGTTGAGTTGTCGTAGGTTTATGACTGGTCGTAGATCGCCCGTTTTCTTCTTTACTAAGAAGATGTTGCTGAAGAAACCTCGAGGGTCGGAGGCGGGTTCGATCGCCCCTTTCGAGTATAGGGTTTGTAGTTCGTCGTTGATGAGAGAGGTGTCTATTCTTGAGCAGCTGATGGGACGTGGTAGTTCCGTCTGTCGAGGTTGGTCTACAAACTCTATGACGTAGCCTTGTACTGTCTGTAGGATCCATGCATCCGTGGAGATGGAGGTCCATTCCTGGAAGAACAGAGATATGCGACCTGCTGTATGCATTGGAAGGGAAACATGGGTGAAATGGTTGCTTACCTGAGGAGAAACGTGCTCTGCCTCGAGTGCGTGGTCTGCGACCTCTGTCAGCACCTCGAGTGTAGGAAGATGGGCGGTATCCCATCTCTGGGTAAAAGGGTTGGGGTCTCGTAGATCGGGGGCCTGAGGGCCAGAAACGGCTGGCAGCACGGCCCCTTTAGCGACCAGCCCGCCCAAAAACACCCCTGGAGGGGTTTTGTCTAAAGACTCTTCGCATTGATGTCTGAGCCTTGTTCAGGGATGTGTAGACTTTAACATGTCTGCTCAATTCCTTAAGGAAAGGTTCTCCAAAGAGTTTGCCCTGTGCCATAGGACCTAGTTCTTTGGTGCCCAACTCCACCAACTTCCCGTCAATGCGGAGAAGTGCTGCTTTGCGTCGCTCGGATGATAAGGCGACATTGGCATTACCCACAAAACAAAAGCACCTTTGAGCCCATTCCCGCACATCATGTGCCCATTCGCGCACCATAGTAGCGTCAAATTGACCGGCTTTGGCTAGGGCATCGTCAGCCAAGTACATAATTCTGGATAGTGGTCCCACCGAGTCCAGAAGTTTATCTTGTACCCCTCTAAACCCTTTTTCTACTCCTTTGCGTGGGTCACGGCCACCTCGTGACATAAAGGTGGTCATCACCTGGTCGAATTCTGGCGTGTCTGCAACGTGGTCGGGTAGAAAGGGCCATGGGCATTCCGACCTCAAGCAGTTGCGGACCGTCTTGTCCATGGACTTTCGGAGCCAGAGGTGCATGAACCTCGCTAGGTGGTCGGGTGGTGTCCAGTCGCTTGAGCGAGGGTGTCTTATTTTTCTTGGGTCAAAAAGTGTTTGTCCCAGTGGGTCGAAGATGGTGTCTTCATCTTCTTGCGGGATTTCCGCGTTGTCTTGGTCTTGGGGTTCTCCCATGAGTGTGTGTTGGGATCCAGAGTCTGAGCCCCAAGCATCTTCGTTGGGGTCTGACTCATCCGCTTGCCATTCATCTAGGATGGCCATGGATTTAGCGTGAGATTCTTCTTCGTCCGAAGAGTAGTCGTGTTGTGGATTCGGGGTGGCGGCAGTAGTGGGTTTAGAGCATTTAGCGGGTTTTTTGTCTTTGTTTGGGTTTTGGTGACCCTTTTTCGCCTTTCCAATGGCATTTGCCCATGAGAGTTTCTGGGCTTTTGCGAGATTCTGGTGCATCAGAATCAGAGTCATGGTGGGATGGGTGGGTTTTTGATGGTTTCCTCTTGTCGGAACCAGAGGCCATGATCTTGGAGAGGACTTTCTTCATTGAGGCAGAAACGGCCTTGTTCACCATATTTTGGAGATCTGTAGTTTGAGAGGTCTCCACGATGCCTGGGTATATGATTGTCACAGGGCGTAGGTGGTAGAGGTCAGTCTGTTGTATTTTAGTCGATATAGACTGTATGAAAATCGTTATGCAAGGCCCCAGCAGAGTGCAATAACGTTTAATAGTTGTATAGAAAACAACAACAAAAAACCCAGCATGGTTGGCAGAAATATATAATACCCACTGGGTATAGTAGGTGTATGATAATACCGAGTACCCCAGTAGGGTCTAGAAGGTATAGAAACTGGTTGGATGTAAAACCAGATAACCCCAGCAGGGTTGTAATTAAATGATACCCCAGCAGGGTATGAGTAGTGGTATGCAGGAGAATGTGTCCCAGCAGGGTCTATGAATACTAAAATTTTTACATAAGTACCCCAGCAGGGTGTATAGTGCCAAATATGCTAGTCAATAGGCTCTGTATTGCAATTTAGCCCCAGCAGGGCAAATAAACCACTTGTTGGGATTTTTTTTATATATTCTGGGCCTCACCCAGTATGATAGAGGTGGCCAGAAAGCGACCTCCTTAGCAGCACAATATAGGGCAGCACCCCAGTCAGGCACAGGTTAATACCTAATGTGCCTTTAAACAGCTTGTGTGACTGACCTCTGTAGCAGACTGTAGGTAGACACTTTGCAGTAGCCGTCGAACTTGCCGTCCAGTGGATTTGCGGCAATATGCGGCGATTCTAAGATGGCGGCCGTAATCTCGCGAGACGCGGGATTAAAGATGGCCGCCGCGAGAAAAAAGCCGCAGCTGAAATTGGGCCATGGTAATCGTGGCGGAAAAGAGACGCCGAGCGGCGGTAAGGTGGGGAAGGGAAAGGGATGCAGAAAGGGTAACTAGGCAAAGTAAGAGGGAAAAAACCCACTACTATAGAGAAAGTAACCCTGGTGGTCCCAAAATAAAAGGGTGATAGAGAATATAAACAAGAGGTAGAAAATACTGATAAAGTGATATTAGATAGATTATGGATAAAATATACAGAGAATAAATGTATAATATATAATGGAAATAATAAGTAAACGTTCAAATAAGGTATAATAGGGAAGAGACAAAAACTCTGACCTGTCTGCGATGGAGCAGTAAAGAAAGAGGGGGAGGAGCCTGTTCACTGGGACAATATACTCCCTGTTTGCATTTTGATTGGTTTAAATGTTTTCACTTTCTTTACTGCTGTGGAGTTTAGTAAAGAGAGTAATGCAAAATAGGAAGCCTCCTGTCATGTGATAAAATTGTAGTTTAAAGTTTTAACAGGAATGTAGCTGGCATATTTATTAGCTAACCACACTCCTCACCCACACACTCAATGGGGAAGATTTAACAAACTGTTAGGAAAACTGTATGTTTGTATTTATTAAATGGTTTTAAAAATGTTATAAAAACGTTTTTGCTTTTCTCAACATAGGTTTCACTAATTTTCACAAAATTATCCATATAAATAAAGTCTGCCAAGTTTAGAGTGGTAGAAAAAAGAGAAACAAAAGTGATGCAAAGAATGATAAATCAGTGATGTTGCGACAAAATGGTGTGTGTTTAAAAATGACGGTTAGGGTACAAAAGAAGCAACAGATGAAAAATTGCAACCTATTTAATAACCTATTTAATAAATAGAGAAGAGAAGAACTGCAAAATATGTCAAAAAGGTGCAATACTGTCTGCAACACTTCGATAAATAACCTCCAAACTGTCTGTCAGACTCTGTCAAGTTTCAGAAGAAACACAGGAAGTGTGTAAAATATTGTTCTCTGTGCTTCAGTTTGTATTGCTGTAGGCATCACTGAACAACAGTGAAATGTCTATAGGCAATTAATGATTCCAGCTATGCTTAATACATGCTGTGCGTCCCAAAAAGCAAAGTTGTTTTTTATATTAGACAAGAAATAATTAATACAAGGCTCATGTAACAATTAGAAACCTTAGTCAAAACACTGTCTAGTCTTTTAATTTGTTTTAGTGTTTTTGCAATTTTGCAATCATATTTTACTTCGCAAACATACAACAGTGGATTACATGCACAGACACTATTTTGTTACTTGTCAGTCTTTTTCGTTGAGATTTGTTCCTTGTCACACTTTTTTTTTTTTTTTTTTATGGAAATTTGTTCCCTGTCAAAATTTTCAGGCATAAAGTGTTCTTTTCCTGAAACACAAGTTAGTATTAATATATAACTTTGAACACTGACTGGTATTTAATATCTGGTAAGGATTAGTTCATTAATGAATAATGTATATATAAATGTGTATTTTATAGTATGTGATTAATGGGGTTTCCAATTTAATGATGATGCTAAATGCAAATGGATAATCTCTTAATTGAGTAATTATAGTTATCAAAACAAAAATATTCAAACATAAAAATGTATAATTTGTCAGTAAGGGTGTAACGGAGCTCCGTGTACCCCGACCGAGTACCCTCCGTTGATGGATGCTCCTAGCGCTCTCAGAGGACTCCAAGCACTGCAGACGACACCACAACCACCGCAGACTCCACAACCGCCGTAGCTTAACTGGAGCCGCGCCGTCTTCCTTCCACCCTGGATCGGCTTCTGTCCTCCAGGACCGTGTGGGGAAGACCTCTCCTCCAGGAGAGCGTATCTGGAACAAGCTCTTAAAAGAGCTAAGTGATTAAGAGCTCAGGGGAATATGCATCGCATAGCAATCCCCAGTGTGATATAGCAGTTCCCTCCAATAACGAGACACGGCTACGTATTGAGGGTCAGAAGAGGTCTGAGGACTGGAACACCCAGCCTGCTTTTTATTAGGATCAGGTACATACAGGACACTCCCAGGGGGAGGATGAAATTGACCAATCACATGCATGGTAACACCCCCACGTCTCCTCCCCTCAGATAAACACATAACCCAATTAAAACATACATTATTTTACCCAAGTTCTGGATGTACCCCAAAAACAGGGGGTACAGCTTTAAATCTGGTATCCCCAAATAGCCCTTGTTCAGGGGAACAGTCTGTCCAAAAATCAGCCCATTCGGATGGATGGTTCGGGAGATACAGGGCTCCAAAGTTTTGACCGACCGCACAGACCAACTAGCCGAAAATAGTTCCATGAGTTTTGGCCTTGCGGTCGGTCTCCGTTCGCACGGTAAAATAGACGAAATTCTTGCCATCCATTCGCATCTTTGTGGTCGCTAGAATCCCCATACTAAGTTAAGTATAACTACCGAACGGCCGGTCGTTCGGTAGTTTCCGTGCATAATTCTGGATGTCTGGAGGTCTTAGCGGTATTCGCCTGTTTGTGCTTCCGATTTCAGTTCCATGCGTTCACAGGCAAACACCGCTGTTCGCACGCAAGATGGCCGCGAACACGTGGAAAAGTCCCGAAATGGCGGCCACCTATTCAGAGCACAAAGAATTCGCATGAAATCATGCGAACGGCTGTATTCTCCAGTAATGGCATTCTCATGCACTATATTCGCCTAAATCCCCTGGCTGTTAGGTTATATTAGCAGTCCAAACCTACAGCATAGATAAAGGGAAAAAGACAGTCTAATACAAGTCCATATGCCTGAATACAGGGTTTGCAGTGCAATATAGTCCAGGACCATAGTCGCAGGGGAGGAGGCGGGCAAGCAGGCCTCTCCAGGACAAAGTGGCGAAGGGCACCTCGTCACACATCTCCCCTTTGGGGGGAAGACTAACCAGGCACCTGACCTTCTGTCGGTCAGTGCCTCCGTTAGTCGATCCACCAACCCACAATAAACAGATGTCCGAGTGGCCCCCCCACAACATCAAAGTACAGGAACAGCCTACCCACAACACACAGTTACTGCACCTGGGTATTTGGCTGTGGTAATGAGGCCACATGCCGAGGGTACTTGAAGGGCAGAGGCCAACTGCACTCTGCCCAGATGCCAGCTCTTCTGCTGGGGTAGCCTGCAGGACATCAGGCTCTGGACCAGGGACAAAGGTAGGGCAGAGGCCGACTGCACTCTGCCCAGCTGCCAGCTCTTCTGCTGGGGTAGCCTGCAAGACATCAGGCTCTGGACCAGGGAAAAAGGTAGGGCAGAGGCCGACTGTACTCTGCCCAGATGCCAGCTCTTCCACTGGGGTAGCCTGCAGGACATCAGGCTCTGGATCAGGGACAAAGGTAGGGCAGAGGCCGACTGCGCTCTGTCCAGCTGCCAGCTCTTCCGCTGGGGTAGCCTGCAGGACATCAGGCTCTGGACCAGGGACAAGGGTAGGGCAGAGGCCGACTGCGCTCTGTCCAGCTGCCAGCTCTTCCGCTGGGGTACTGAGACCATAGTCCGGCTCAGTAGTCAAGGGAACATGGACGTCAGGAGGGGTTAGCATCGCCTCCGTTAACCCTGGTGCCACGCTAGGGGTTAGCTGGGGAGGGGAATTTGTACTTACCCCCTCCTCTGGGTGTCCCGGTGAGGGTAGTTGGGGATCTGGAAGGGCTGTCCAGCATCCCTGTAGGTCAGGCACAGAGACCACGGTCCCATCTGCGCCGTCTGGAGGATTGGTGTCTCCCCTTGTTGGGGGAAGCTGCCGCTGGGGAGAGGGGGTGCTGTGCTCCTCTCCTGGAAACACAGGCTGCCGCTGGAGAGGGAGACCGCCTGTCTCCACTCCCTTACCATGGTCCTGTTGCTGTAGAGAGGGACCAACTGTCTCTGCTCTCTGTAGGACACACTGCTGCTGGGGGGGAAGAACGGCACCTTCGGCCCCCTGGGGTACACACTGCCGCTGGAGAGGGAGACCGCCTGTCTCCGCTCCCTTACCATGGTCCTGTTGCTGTAGAGAGGGACCAACTGTCTCTGCTCTCTGTAGGACATACTGCTGCTGGGGGGGAAGGACGGCACCTTCGGCCCCCTGGGGTACACACTGCCGCTGGAGAGGGAGACCGCCTGTCTCCACTCCCTTACCATTGTCCTGTTGCTGTAGAGAGGGACCAACTGTCTCTGCTCTCTGTAGGACACACTGCTGCTGGGGGGGAAGGACGGCACCTTCGGCCCCCTGGGGTACACACTGCCGCTGGAGAGGGAGACTGCCTGTCTCCACTCCCTTACCATGGTCCTGTTGCTGTAGAGAGGGACCAACTGTCTCTGCTCTCTGTAGGACACACGGCTGCTGGGGGGAAAGGACGGCCCCTTCGGCCCCCTGTAACTCACGCTGTTGTTGGGGCGCAGGGACGGAATACTTTGCCCTCACTGCCCGATATTCGGCTTCCATCTGCAGATACTCCGCCAGTTCTCTCCTTATTCTTGGTACCATTTCCTCGGTTAGAAGGGACCCGTAGATATCCAACCGCCGCTTCAGCATAGCGTCAAACTGTACGTGACTATACCAATAGTCCAGTTTGGCTGGGTGTTCCCAGGATGCTGTTCCTCGCCCTAGGGAAGCCATCCTGTTGTAGCCAGGGGCGCTGCCCAATGGCTAGCGTTGCCCTCAATTGTAACTCCAAACGTTACCCGTGTCTCTGAGCTGCTTCTCCTCGCACTAGGATGCCATCCCACCGCTGCCACCAATGTAACGGAGCTCCGTGTACCCCGACCGAGTACCCTCCGTTGATGGATGCTCCTAGCGCTCTCAGAGGACTCCAAGCACTGCAGACGACACCACAACCACCGCAGACTCCACAACCGCCGTAGCTTAACTGGAGCCGCGCCGTCTTCCTTCCACCCTGGATCGGCTTCTGTCCTCCAGGACCGTGTGGGGAAGACCTCTCCTCCAGGAGAGCGTATCTGGAACAAGCTCTTAAAAGAGCTAAGTGATTAAGAGCTCAGGGGAATATGCATCGCATAGCAATCCCCAGTGTGATATAGCAGTTCCCTCCAATAACGAGACACGGCTACGTATTGAGGGTCAGAAGAGGTCTGAGGACTGGAACACCCAGCCTGCTTTTTATTAGGATCAGGTACATACAGGACACTCCCAGGGGGAGGATGAAATTGACCAATCACATGCATGGTAACACCCCCACGTCTCCTCCCCTCAGATAAACACATAACCCAATTAAAACATACATTATTTTACCCAAGTTCTGGATGTACCCCAAAAACAGGGGGTACAGCTTTAAATCTGGTATCCCCAAATAGCCCTTGTTCAGGGGAACAGTCTGTCCAAAAATCAGCCCATTCGGATGGATGGTTCGGGAGATACAGGGCTCCAAAGTTTTGACCGACCGCACAGACCAACTAGCCGAAAATAGTTCCATGAGTTTTGGCCTTGCGGTCGGTCTCCGTTCGCACGGTAAAATAGACGAAATTCTTGCCATCCATTCGCATCTTTGTGGTCGCTAGAATCCCCATACTAAGTTAAGTATAACTACCGAACGGCCGGTCGTTCGGTAGTTTCCGTGCGTAATTCTGGATGTCTGGAGGTCTTAGCGGTATTCGCCTGTTTGTGCTTCCGATTTCAGTTCCATGCGTTCACAGGCAAACACCGCTGTTCGCACGCAAGATGGCCGCGAACACGTGGAAAAGTCCCGAAATGGCGGCCACCTATTCAGAGCACAAAGAATTCGCATGAAATCATGCGAACGGCTGTATTCTCCAGTAATGGCATTCTCATGCACTATATTCGCCTAAATCCCCTGGCTGTTAGGTTATATTAGCAGTCCAAACCTACAGCATAGATAAAGGGAAAAAGACAGTCTAATACAAGTCCATATGCCTGAATACAGGGTTTGCAGTGCAATATAGTCCAGGACCATAGTCGCAGGGGAGGAGGCGGGCAAGCAGGCCTCTCCAGGACAAAGTGGCGAAGGGCACCTCGTCACAAAGGGTAACTCCTAATTTGCAGAATATAGACCAGACACGTAAGGGAAAAAAACAATAACAATTGATAAAAAAGGTGTATTTCTTGTCTTTAGAGACAGCCAGATTAAGTAAATAAAGAATGCCTATAGGAATTCTATAATGGTTGTGGCAGAAATTCCTCTGCCACGTGTTCTGGGAGGGGCCTGCTTGCCAGCCTCCTGCCAAAAGACTATGGGCCCTTAAAAAACTATGTGAACAGACTTGGTTCGTGGGATTTTATATTTGGTTCGGGAACCGAACATGCGCATGAACCAGGGACCACCCGGGAGCTTGTTAAGCCTAATTGACAGTTTGTAACACTTTCCACCACAGTTTTCTAAGTGTTTATCTGGGTGGCCGGTGGCTGGTGGCCAACTTGTTCCCACAAACCCAGGCAGCGTTGTTTGGTCGTCGAGTTCATGTAACTATTTTCAGACAGTGAAACTCCTGAACACCGCTGGACTTCCAGGATCACCTGCATTTGGTTCTACACAACTTAGAAGGGCACTATTTGGTGGAAACGTTCCCACGAACAAGGTGAACAAGCTCCAGGGTAAGAACATTCACTATGTTCGGTAGTTTGTTCGGCTTTTAAACTACCGAACTAGACCGACCACAAGCCCTGATTCTCTGGAACTGTTTTGGCATGGGACCATACGTGCGGTCGGTCAAATTATGACTTCCAGGAAATTCCCAAACCCCTGAACCGATCTGGGTGATTTTTGGATATGTTCATCACCCAGATTGGGATTGTCAGGGGATGTAACTTTTGTCAGGGTTTTGTGTGTTTAAATGTATTTTTGGGATTTTACAAACATTGATGTTTTCTGTGCCTGGATATTATCTCTCAGGCACAGGGAGGGATTAACCTATTTTGTATGGGAGTGTCCTGGACCTGAAAGCCAATGTAATTGTGTGTTTGTTTTTACTGTAGTCTACTCTCAGGTCCATGGAGGAGTGCCCCTTGGATGGGGACCTGCATATATGGCCAGTTGTGGATGCCATTAAACTAATTCCTGCTTACCCTCAACATAGAGTCTTTATGTAGTTTTATGTATAATGTAATGCAATATTTATATTTTGTGTGTATCTTATGACACAATCATTTTTCTCTAATACTTGTTTAATTTGCAAAAATTATAATAAAAAACAAAAAATACAAATAGAAAAAGAACAGAGTCTCATCTCAAATGTGAGGGGAAATGGCTGTATCACTCTGGGGATTGCTATATCACGCTCTTGGAGGAGAGGTCTACTCACTGGAAACTGGATCCTGGTCTTGGGTCCAGGGTGGGTGGAGGACAGCGAAACCCCAGCCAAGCTGTAATGCTAGAAGTGGGGACTACAGTGCTGATGGTGTCTGGTGCGGTGCTTGTGGTACTCGGTAAGCACTAAGGAAGCAGCGATTGGCGGAGGCACCTAGTCGTGGGGGAGGGGTATGTGGTCTGCCACAATGGCCAAAAAAAAACTGTCTGGGTTACTGGAGACAAGATAAGTGAGGGTGCATAGAAGAGCAACAATAAGTAAATAAAATCACTTGTTTAAAATGACAATGGCAATAGACAAATAAAGCACTTTCTGACTAACAGGAACCAAGTAACTTAAATATCCAAACCCCATGCTTAAAAATGATTTTTGTCATGGTGTGCTTACACCATTGTGGCAAACACAGCCACTGTATATTGTTATTCCTGTATGTCTCATGTTATTACATATGTGTATACCACTTTAAAGAACCAAGTGTATGTGTATTATGTATAACAGGGTTCTGGTGATCTACAGCGTTCGTATGCTGATGGCATAAAAACTGCCAGCATTCATGTAATTGTTTCACGAACAGTGAATTCCAACACTGTTCGTGAAACGAACAAACTACCGAATGGAGACCACACACAGGAGGTCGTGTGGCTCCCATTAAGGATTGCAATATTGTTGCAATCGGTAATTAAGAGGATTCAGGGTGGCCGTCGTTCGACTACCGACCATGCGGCGGTCGGCCATCTTGGATCCTTTGTTAGCCCAGCAGTGTTTTGTCGTCGAGTGCCTGGAACTAAAATCGGCTACTCGACGGCATGAATACCGCTGGACTTTCAAGCCGTTCGGGAGCCCCGGTCTTTTGGTAATGTGTTTCTCTATGGTCAATCGGTAGTTTGAATGTAACTTGAAATAATGTGTGTTTTGTGCGGCGTTCGGTTATTTAAGCTGGGATCTGAGCGGTACTTTCACGAAATGTGCGCTCAGACCCCAGCTATCTACCGAACGTCCATTCGTGCAAATCTAACGAATAATGTGAAAGTTATGCATTTTTATATAGAATATTGGTTCTGCTGCACAAGGGGATAATCCACTTAACTGTATATTCTAGTGGGAGTGTCCCTCTCATGCAGCGGTGTATGATGGGAGAAATGTCCAGGTTGTTAAGTCCCCTATGTAGTCCCCTACTGTACAACCCCTGGAATGTCTGTAGGGAAACCCCTTGCATGGGGAATCCCATAAATACTGTGACCTGTGAATAAAGACCTCAGTTGACTCCCAGCCTATGTTTCGTCTAGTTCTTGGGAGGGTAGGATTCCTATAACGCTACTGGGATTATTATATGCTGTACCTGCCTATGTGGATTATTACCTGCTTTTCCTGTTTACCAGCGGAGATCTTGTGGATTATACTACCTCTCCGCTACAACCATAAACCATCACATGGAACATGTCATTAATTGTATTTTGTTTAGAGTGAGCATGCACCCGTCAATGCATTAAAACGTCAGAAAATGTCCAGAGTCAGACTGGGTAAGTCTAGAAAAGATACATGTTCATTCCAGTAATATGACAATTATGAAAAGAGGTGAAGATAATTGTCCATTAACATAAATACAGGGAATATTATATTATTATTATTAATTATATATTGTATTTTTTTGCCTAGGTGAGGTGTGTTTAAATAAAACTACTAGCGAGTGCGCTGGATCTTGTATGTTGGCCCCAGCAGCACTCTATAATGTATGCATGTATAGGCAAGTGCAGCACTTTGGTTTCATATATTTATTTTTGGGAGTTCAGGCCAACTCCCTAGTTTTGCACTGCTCCCTGTCACAAGATCCCTATATAGCCTTGACCAGCAGAGAGTCCCAGGAGTCCCAGGAGTGGATTCATCTCAGACAAGCCGGCATTAGGTTGTTAGAGTAGGACTGCCATTTATAAGGAACATTGATGTTGTGTCAGGCTTATGCAATATATGATCATATACTGTAAATAAACCCCCATTTTTTTTTCTTAGGTGATGTTTTTATAAAAAAACTACTACATTCTGGGAGACTTGCAATTGCTGTTTAATAAATGATCGAGTGTGCTGGATGTTGCATGGAGTGTTTGAAAGAGCATGGACCAGTCCACTCCAAAAACTATCTGATTTTAATTAAAATCTTCTTTTAGGAAGGTCCATCTCATAAGTTCTATAGTAAAAAAAAAAAAGATGAAGAAAAAGGCATAATTGTAGATATCCATTTATATATATAAAAAGATAGTCCAGTCCTTGCACTCAGATTAACCCTGCAATATTTTGCAAACCAATTGCTAAGATATTGCATAGTTACCATTCCAGACTCTGCTCAATATCTGCCCAGATTCAACCCCAAATTCATTAAATACTGAAGGAATTCTTAGATAAGCCCTATCTCTCAACCAGCCTTTTTCCTGCTCCTGTTCCTCAAGTGGTGTTGATATAAGAAGTCCATGACCATTAAAATGTTGAATCTAGCTAATGGTATTATTCCCTTATACTGGAACCAGACATTCCAACCACCACTGGATTTGTGATATATGAGAATGGATGAGCTGCGCTCAATTGTTCAGTATATTAGGGTGGGAACAGATGTATACTGCAATCTGGACACACTGACTGACCTCATCAATGATGAGAGATTTGAGAGTTACTTAGTTCCTTCATGGGAAGGGTGGGGCTCCCACCTAGGCATTTAGCACTAGGAAGTCCTGGAGGGGGGAACTTCTTAAAAGGAGCCTTGGTTCAAGTCCCATTACACCCCTGCTCTGCTATCCCACCTATTGCTGATGGGTATTATGGTGCTGTCACGGTGCCGGTTTCCATGGTGGCTTGATGCCGGCCTTTACTATGTCAATCATTTAAGATTGACCTGTTCGAAAGAATGCCAGATTACTACTGGTCCAGGAAATTCTAGACGAGTATTAACATCTGCTGACCCAATAATATCCACCTTGCACTACTAGCTGAATTTACAGAACCTGTGGTAATAAATAAATACTAAATAAAGTATAAAACATATTTAATTGTTAGTGTTTTAGAAAAGTGCCCATTTCTTTTAAGATAGATAGCTAGATAGATAGATAGATAGATAGATAGAAAGATAGACATAACCTTTAGTATTTCTTTTTTTGTTTCACAATTTCCTTATACCTGTATATTGCCAATTTGCAGGCATTTGTTTCTGTCTATGACAATTTCTCACAGGAGTTTGTTGGAGATCTAAGCAAACACTTGACTTATTTTATCTGGACAAGGTGAACAGATTTGCACATTTATTCTTAGTAAATTATTGATTAAATGAGTTCATGCTTGTCACGTAAGTAAAAGATCTAGTATCACAATTTCCTTTGCTAATTTCACCTTTAGAAAAAGGAAACAGCTTGTTTACCTTTGTATTTTACAATTGATGCTGCTCTTTGAATTGACAGCCAACCAAGGGATTAAAGAAATATCACTGTGCTCTTGATGGAAGGTTGCAGAGATTGTTATAGGTTAGCATTTGACTGTATATTTAAACATTGCAAATCCGACACAAAGGATTTGAGTCATGGTCAATGTTTGTTGGATATTCCATCATTTGCTGTGTGAGTATACTGCTTAGCCTAAAGTTACAAGTGTCTAATATTTGCAAAAGTGTTATAAAAGATTTCAACGGAAAACAAACACCTGGACATTGCAGTTAAAATAGAATTTTGAATCCTTATAGATTTCTAACGATGTTGTTCAATATTGCTGACAGTGAGTCGAGTGTAGCCTATAGTTAATAAAGACAAGTTGAAATCAAGGTCAAGAATAAAATTCATATATATTGCATTTTTATGTGTGATGTTGGTGTCAGTTTTTCAATGTGTTTCAATGCTGTCTAATTTAATGTTTCTATGTAATAAAGGTGATTTTTTTTGGTATATTTAAAGCTGGATCCAACTTTTATACTGAAGGCTATGAAAAGCTAATATGTAATATTATAACAGGAATGGAATTAAACAATGTGTATCAGGAATATATATATATATATATATATATATATATATATATATATATATATATATAATAGGTAAACAAAGGTAGCACTCTTGGGTCTTTTCAAATAGCAAACAAAAGTATTTATTCCATAAAAAGGTATACAGTAAATTGACCGACGTTTCGACCGGTAGATAGGGGTAGAAGCAGTAACCAGTTAAGTTCCCTACTCTGTTGGGCACCCCTTAACAAATTCTAAATCCCATCTCCCTTCTAAATAATAAATCTATGAATCCGTCTCTTGGAATAGGTAAGTAAATATAATCACGATCTCCCAAATAAATTCCCTATACCGATAGATGTTAATAGGAAAAAAATAAAATAAAAATGAAATAAATAAAAAATAATAAATGAAAAGAATAAAAGCCGGTGAAGTCAAATATGTCTAAAGCGTATCGTCCCGTGTTAGTATGACCAGCATATTACTCTGTACTAGTCCCGACGCGCGTTTCGCCGTTAAGGATCTTCCAGGGGACGATTTTTTTGACTGACTGACTGGAATTTTCAAGACTTTGCATCTCTTTTTATATCCTTTTCCATCTTTATAATGTTCCATTACCTTGTCATGCAGGTCTTTTGACAGTTCTTTTCTGTTCCCCATGGCTCAGTATCTAGCCTGCTCAGTGCATCCAGTGCATCATATGATCACTATTAGAGTTGAGCGGACACCTGGATGTATGGGTCCGGCGGGTTCGGCCGAACTTTGAAAAAAAGTCCTGGTTCGGGCTCGAACTTGACCGCGAACCCCATTGAAGTCAATGGGGACCCGAACTTTTTGCCACAAAAACAGGCTTTATAAAACTCCTGGGCTAGAGGGCTGCAAAAGGAAGTAAAATGGGGGTAAGAGTAGGACAAGTGCCCTGCAAACAAATGTGGATAGGGAAATCACTTAAAAATAACATAAAATAAGCAGCCGCTTAGTAGATAGCTCCCTAATACCGTGTGAATTAGGGAGTTATCTACCAAAATGCTGAAAGACCTAAATTGGTCACCTAAATTGGTTTTTCAGCCACATTTACTAATACTAAGTAAATTCAGCCCCTACTCGCTATACCGCGAGTAGGGGTGTGTCTAGTAAACCTGTGGCTGCTCACTGTAAAAACAAAACAAAAAACCTATTGCCCCCACCCCTGTGCGATGCGTGGGGGCCCTAAATAAGAATTGGGGGGACCTAATGTCCTCCCCCTAACCCCCACCCCTGCGCAGCGTGTGGGGGCCCTAAATAACAATAAAGGGGGGGACCTAAGGTCCACCCCCCGGCCCCCACCCCTGCGTGGCGGGTGGGGGGCCCTAAATAACAATAAAGGGGGGACCTAAGGTCCTCCACCTGGCCCCCACCCCTGTGCGGCGGGTGGGGGCCCTAAATAACAATAAGGGGGGACCTAAGGTCCTCTCCCCGGCCCCCACCCCTGTGCGGCGGGTGGGGGCCCTAAATAACAATAAGGGGGGACCTAATGTCCTCCCTCCCGGCCCCCACCCCTGAGCGGTGGGTGGGGGCCATAAATAAAAATTGGGGGGGGACCTAATGTCCTCCCCCTAACCCCCACCCCTGCGCAGCGGGTGGGGGCCCTAAATAACAATAAAGGGGGGGACCTAAGGTCCACCCCCGGCCCCCACCCCTTTGTGGCGGGTGGGGGGCCCTAAATAACAATAAAGGGGGGACCTAAGGTCCTCCACCTGGCCCCCACCCCTGTGCGGCGGGTGGGGGCCCTAAATAACAATAAGGGGGGACCTAATGTCCTCCCTCCCGGCCCCCACCCCTGAGCGGTGGGTGGGGGCCATAAATAAAAATTGGGGGGGGACCTAATGTCCTCCCCCTAACCCCCACCCCTGCGCAGCGGATGGGGGCCCTAAATAACAATAAAGGGGGGGACCTAAGGTCCACCCCCGGCCCCCACCCCTTTGTGGCGGGTGGGGGGCCCTAAATAACAATAAAGGGGGGACCTAAGGTCCTCCACCTGGCCCCCACCCCTGTGCGGCGGGTGGGGACCCTAAATAACAATAAGGGGGGGACCTAAGGTCATCTCCCCGGCCCCCACCCCTGCGCGGCGGGTGGGGGCCCTAAATAACAATAAGGGGGGACCTAATGTCCTCCCTCCAGGCCCCCACCCCTGAGCGGTGGGTGGGGGCCATACATAAAAATCCCCCCAGGTGACTAGGGGTCCGCAAACCCCTAGTCAACCCCCTCCCCCCCCAAAAAAAAGTACCCCTACCAACCCCCCTCATCCTAAAAATAATGAGGGGGGACCCTTGTCTAAATACCTTTAGACCCAAAAAAGGCCAAATCAAAATCCATAATAACCGACGCACTTAAAAATTAAACAAAAATAAAATAAAAATAAAAATAATAATCCATCTTCACCCATGGAGGGCTCAGTGCAGACTGAGCTCTGCAGGGCGGGGGAAGGCTTATAAAGCCTTGCCCCGCCCTGCAATGAGGCTCAGAGCACGCTGATTGGTGGGCTTAAGCCATCCAATCAGAGTGCTCTGACAGGTAAATTAAGAGACTGATAGGTAAGTCTCTACATTTACCTGTCACAGCACTCTGATTGGTTAGCTTGAAATCCAGCCAATCAGAGTGCTTTGTGTCAGTTTACACAGTGTGGGAAAATTCCAAAGAACTTTCCCATGGAAATATTTTTTTTCCATTTGATGATTTTTATTACAAAATGTTGTTACAAATACAAGACAATAAAAAAATACTTTTTTTGCATACAGTACAATAAAACATTATTCCATACTTAATAAACCGTTTTGTTGTTCTGTCATTATTGTATTTAATTTGTTGTATTTCTTATATCCGTTAAATACCTAGTATGCAAAAAATACATAAAGTTACAAACATTACATACACTTTTGCATACATTACAACAAAAATGGTTTGTAAAGGTATTTTTCTCTTGACTGGGGGATAAAAAAAAAAAAAGTAAAAGGAGAGGAGGGGTGGCTAGCCTTCGATTCACGAGACTTCCCCTTGATCTGCCCTGGGAGCCCTATAAAGTGTTCATTGTCTTTATTGTTTCATCCCAGAATCCAGTATACCTGAGTCTTTTATTACCAGGTGTTGGAATATATTTCTCTATAAATAGTAGAAAACTTATTCGGTGTCTTATCAAACACCAATCAGGTATAAAGGCATTTTCCAATTCCTTGCTATAATTAGCTTTGTTGCAGTCAGCATATGTAGTAATAAATTCAGATTTTTTTTTTTTTAATGATAGGTATGTTGATATGTAAAAGCATCAGATCTGGTTTTAGGGGAACTGTGTTTTAAAATTTGTATTTACCTTTGCACCGATATCCTGCCGTAGTGTTTTTTCCTTTTTTTTTTATATATTTCAGACCATACCAGCCTATTAGTAGTTTTGAATACTTCATTGTTTATGGCTTGGTATAATAATCATCATAAATATTTTCTGTCTCATCCCTAACTCCCCTATCTTACACATTACTTAAAACTACAATACTTTATTAAACCTTAAAACCTCTTTTATTCCCTTTTCTATTAGTATTCCTTAAAGGGTGTCAAACTTACTAAAGAGGAAAAGTAAGAGGAGGGGAAACCCAACAAATCGTCATATACAAAAATAAAAATAAAATAAAATAACCTCATTCATACCACCATTCACACCATGCATTCCAGCTATCTCAGTCATCTTATTACTTTTGTGGGAAATAATGTCTATTTTATTCTTATTACTCTAGGGCTTATTGATTGTGGTCAATTCCCACTCCTGTTGCTCCAATATTTTTTGCCAATTTGCCCATTTATCATACTCCTTATATTGATTTTTAATTTTATTCAGCCCTGTTTCCTTTTGAATCTGGTATTTTAGTTGTTGAGTGAGCTGTAGCTTATTGAACAACTGTGTCTTTTTCCAATTCCTGGCAATGATAATCTTTGCCGCTACCAGACAGTGTGTTGTCAGTACTTGTTTAATTTTGCTAAGAAGAGGCCATCTTAAGTGCAACAACATAATGTCTGGTCTAACTTTTATTTTTATATAATTTAGACTGCACAGTAATGATTTAACCATAGGTCATATGGGGATTACTTTTTTACAACTCCACCATATGTGAAGATAATCCCCTCTCGATTCTCCACATCTCCAACATAAGTCGTTATTATCGTGTAACATTCTGGACATTTTTGAAGGTACTAAATACCATTTATTGATCACTTTGTAAAATGTTTCAACTAAAGAGAGGCTGTGGACATATTTATTTATTTTGATTATTGCTTTATACCATTCTTCTAAATCTATGGGGCAGTGCAGTGCTTTTTCACAACTTTTTATTGCCGTTGGGTAGTTCTCTGTTTTTTTAATATCTAGTAATTTTGTACATTTAGCAAAAAGTTTCTTTGAATCCCTCCTATTAAATATTATTTTTAACACATTGTATATTTTCCCATTGTTCAGGATTGTTTTATTCTTCAAATAATTCTTGACTCAATAATTCTTGACCCATAGTGCTTTGATAATTGGACACTCCCATCAAATATGGATAAATTCTGCCGCCATTTCTGCACATCTTTAAAAGATGAATCCAGTTTAAAGGGATACCATATGGTATTAAGTTCAAGATATATGTTAACTTAGGAATCACACAAGTTTTTATAGTATTGAACTTGCCCACCATGATATTTCTTTTTTTTCTCCAAATATTTAATTAAATATTAATTTATTTTCTCAATTAATCTCCATCCAATGTTGGGAGTTTGTTGGTGGAGGTGATTCATTTAGTCATAGTGAACTCCATAAAGAATAATTAATGAAACAATTTAAACACAGACTACACTTCAACTAGCTGAAGTGCTTCAGGTGTTTAGAGTGACTCATTTTTTACTTATTTTCAGTGCAATAAAGGTAGTTGTTAAAGACTACTACCACTAACAGTACAAATATATCTGTACACATTCTAGCATAATTATCAAAAAAGTTAAATAAAATAAGTAAATAGAGAAATAAATTCATTGCTTATGTATAAATCATGCAAAATGTTTCTCAGACATAGATGAGGACTTACTGTAGGTGCAGCTTTTAACATTCTGATTATTCTCAGAATTTTTGTTTTAGCTCTGTTTTAGCTTATTTGCCTGACTAAGATTAACTCAAAGGAACAATCCAGATGTGAACCACAAAGCTGAAATCTAAATACATAAAACAACAACATCTTTCTTTCTCACTTTCTTTCTTTCTTTCTTTCTTTCTTTCTTTCTTTCTTTCTTTCTTTCTTTCTGTCTTTCTCTCTTTCTATCTTTTTTTCAGGCTCCCCACCATTATTTTACAGGCCCCATCCTCATGTTAACAAAATTTGTTGGGAGAGTTAGAAAATATGGTACTCTGTATTTTCTGTTGTCAATGCATGCCTCTGAACAGGAATGAATAGGTATTAACTGCTAGAAGGGCAAGGATAGGTGGATGCCGACCTCTGAATCAGAATTTGACAGAAAACAGGAAAACAGTGCATCAGTTTGCTACACATGAGAAAACGTTTGCTGCAAACAGGATAGGGGTGAGTATCTGTACGTACATACAGACATAATTTAGATAACAATATACTGCAACATTCATTTAAAGTATTATTCAAAAGATTAGGCACAGGTATGGACTATCATCCTACTTACAAGTATCAAACAAACCAGTATTTTTAAGTGTAGAGAAAACAGGTATATATTCTCCTGTTAGTAATCTCATTCAGGTGTATTATGCCAGACTTTTCATTTTAGATTATTGATAGATGATATTTTGCTGCTTTGTAAATCTATTTGACGGTTCTACTTATTGATATTAGTGACAGGTGAATGGAAGATAATGCCTGTTTAATCAGAAATAAAATTCTTGATTTATTCTAAAACATGATTATATAAATACATTTCAAGCTATACAAGTAAATGTATTCCATACGGAAATAAAATAACGTAATTAAACAGGAAATAAATGAAGTTAAATTAGCAGTTACAGTAAATTATCTGTTGTAACACTTTCACTGTTAACTACGGAAACTGCAAATAATGTGTAAACAAAAACACATACTAATTCACAGGTATTTTCTATTATAATAGGCAGAAGGATCTATTAAGAAATTTCAATGGCAGGATATTTATGAAGCCTCTAAGAAGGTTTTTATCTGTGTGGGGTCACAATCTCAGGATTTTTCCTATACCTGATATATGCAATTATTTTTATTTTATTCATTATATTTATACATTTTATTATTATTTTGTGCTATATTTTGTATATTAACTTGATTTTATTTGATTTGTTTTTGTGGATTTAAGTTTTTGTTTAGAAGATAATCCCCATTTGATGGTATTGTTTTTATTTTTTTTTATATGACGATCCTTATGGAGTATAGGTTGTATATTAGGATAGGTCGGGATATCGTTTTTAGGTATCTATTTGTATATGTTTTTTGAACTTTTTATTTAGTAATCCTTTTTTATATATCAATATATTTGATCACATTCTCCACTTTGTTCTTCCTCTTGTGTTCTTATACGTCACCTTCTCTAGATTGTAAGTTAATTTGAGCAGGATCCTTGAGCATGGTCTGATTTGCCCCACATTAACATTGTAAAGCATTGCAGAATATGTTGGTGCTATACATATAAATGCTAATGATAATTATTTATGGTCATATAACTAAATCCCAATTAAGTCTTCCTAAGTAAGGTGTTTTTAAAAAAAAAAACTAAATAAATCTTAAAACTGTGTCTAGGCTTTGAAGTTGATTTTGTGCGTACTGGATTTTGTAGTTATTGTTGATTCCCTAGGAAGTCTCCTTACAACATATGAATTTTCAGGTCAATGCGGCAGTTCTGGCAAGTTGAGACTGCTACCATGGACTCTTTAGATATTATCAATGACAACCCACCCAGAATATAACCTAACCTAACAAATAATATTAAAATGCACTGCTAGACCTTGTATGTATTATTGTTATTTGACCAGCTAATAATGGAGGGACAGCGGTAATTCTGAAGTACTACAAACATAGTGAAGAAATTCTAACCCAGCACTCATAATCAAGTCCCATGTGAAATAGAAGTGCATGTAAATTAGGGCTTGTAATAGGCACATGTAGAGATACAAACAGTCAGATAAATCTGAAAAACATGTAAAAATTCTGTCCCTACACACATTTTCCATGGTATAGGTTTATAGAAACCATTGTGAAATTCATGGACTATTTTTCAATTGCTGCACCAACTTGCTGTAGACGAAGGCCCAGATTGCAGGCTGGTAGCCAGGTGGGTGTTGAACGTTTTTCAAAGTAAATTGTCTTTAAACAGTGGGATTGTGCCAGATTAGTACTGCCATCATAGCTATGGTGCTTAGAGAGATCATATAACAATACTTAGTTTTTTTACAAGTCTATACTACTTCAGGGTTAAATTCAACATTCCTAAAACATATTTCACATGAAAATAAGTTACTTTCTTATCTATTGGGATCCATATTTATGCTAAGAAATGAATGCTAGGAGAATGTTTGCTGAGCAGGAAATAGTTCTTGAGATGCTGTAAAGAAGTTCAGCTCTGCTTTAACACAATGTTACTAAATTGCTGTCAATTGTTAAATAAATGTATATTGTTCTTATGCTAACCCATGAGGAATGTAATAAATTTTGCCTTGGTGTCTCCACAACAAATACGTTTGAGAGATAAAGAGAGATTGTGCTCTGATTTTGTGAGATGTGATTTCCCATCCTTGTCTCCTCAATAACAAACTATTGGATTTATAGTTGTCTTAGAGTCTTTTTAGTGTTGTGACTGTGCTTTATCATGTATGGCATTCAGTAAGTGAAACTGCAAAAATAAAAGAAACAAAAAACAAAACAAAAAACAGAAACCTGATTTCTCACTAAACTCTCATATGCCGATAATACTCAATACAATATTTATATGACACAACTTTACACATTTCTCACATTTAACACAATTAGAAAAACGAAAAAAAAAATAAAGACATCAGAATTAACAAAGGTGCTGTTTATAGATGTAACTATTTTATTTGTACAGCCCTAGCCAAACCTGTGATTCACACAGCATCCCAACATACTTCTTGAAGAAGAAAAAAACAACCCTATTCATTCAGCCTTTATCTTACATCAGTATACAAAGTGTGGTTATGTTCGTATCTCTTTCTTTGCTAATTGCCTGCTAATGCCAAATAACATTGCCAACAGCCTCCTGTCTGAGATTACATTTTTAACACAAAGCTTTACAGGAAGAAATACGAATCATTGAAGTACATTTTGGGACCAATTCCAGAAATGTGGGTATTTTATTTATAAAACTTGTAAAAGTTCCCATATGCAATTATTTAATACAAAAGTTTTGATAATTTTTCATTTATATCTATGTCCCTGAATGTTTTTTTATAGCTCTGCAATGTCTTCATTATGTATACATATGCTTTACTTTGAGAAAACATTTCATTTGGCTTATAGAAAAAAGATCTGCTAATTTAATTAATCCCCAGTACAGTGTTAAAACAGACGATATATTGAAGTACAGAGTAAAGATGATAAAAAGCAAATTAAAACATTAATGTGCCCTCCGTATGGTTAAATAAGCAGATATTTAGAACCTTATTTACATTTTTTAGAGTAGCCAAACTGCTCTGTGTGTGCAGCATGGGTGGTATAATCCCACACGGTCGACAATAATAGGTGTATCAGGATGCCAAGATTAAAGGTAAAAATAAAGATAAAATAGCACAACATTGAATATATGACAACTACAAAAGGTATATGCCCAAAAACTACTTTATTGCTATAAAATAAATAAAACCAAGGTGTAACAATCCACAACAAGTTTCTACTTACAAAAGGCTTTATTTAAAAAAAAATAAAGTTCCCATATGTAATTATTTAATACAAAAGTTTTAATATTTTTTCACTTATATCTATTTCCGTGTATCTTTTTTTATATAGCTGTTAAATGTATTCATTAAGTATTCACATGCTTTGTTATGAGAAACCATTTGATTTGGCTAATAGAAAAAATATCTACTAATATAACTAATCGCCAGTACAGTGTTAAAACAGCCTATATATTGAAACTATTCGAAAGTGAGGGTTTAAACATTTTGTAAAACATATTGCCCCCAAACCCAAATATCATATTTTAAATAATTGTTGTTTTTACTAATTGTTGAATGTTTATATATAACTAATTATTATAACTAATTATATAGAGGAGGCTTGATGCATTTGATCTCATAATGGGACTTGGAAGAATTCCTTCTGTTTCAAAAGAAAAAAAAATTATAATTGTAGTTATATGTAATTATGATATAACATTTTGCATTATAGGTATTAGAGCCATTTTGTATATTATTTTGTAATGCATACACTCCAGTCCTCTTTATCTCCTGGCTTATTCTTGTTGTATGGGGTGGCCATCCTAAGTTGTTTTTGATTCTTACATGCACATTCTTCTCTCCTGCCCAAGCATTGGGCATCTCATAATGAACTCAGTGTCTCTTTTTCTAATGATACCTCCTCCCCTTGCCCTGTCTCGGTTTGAGTCCCCCAAGGCTCCGTCCTTGGTCCCCTTCTATTTTCTCTTTATACTGCCTCTCTTGGCAAACTTATTACCTCTTTTGGATTCCACTACCACCTGTACGCTGATGACACCCAGCTATATCTCTCCTCCCCGGACCTCTCCCCTGCCGTCCTGCAAAGTGCCACTGCTTGCCTTTCTTCTATCTCTGACTAGATGTCCTCCCACTTTCTGAAACTCAATCTCTCAAAAACTGAGCTCCTTGTCTTTCCTCCTCCTAATACTGATCCTCCTCTTTCGCTCTCCCTTCAAGTTTGTGGTACCAATATCAGTCCATCCATGCAAGCGCGCTGTCTTGGCGTCATACTTGACTCTGGTCTCACCTTTGAGCCTCACATCCAGCATGTTGCCAATCCTGTAGATTCCATCTAAAAAACATATCCCGCATCCGCCCCTTTCTTGCACCAGATACTACCAAGGAGCTTGTCCATGCTCTAGTAATTTCCTGCATGGATTATTGTAACCCTCTCCTGATTGGTCTTCCCAAAAGCCGTACTGCACCCCTACAGTCCGTAATGAACGCTGCTGCTAGACTGATTTTCCTCTCTAGTCGTTTCTCTCACACCTCACCCCTCTGCCAGTCCTTACATTGGCTTCCTGTATGATATAGGAGTCAATTCAAGGTACATCACACCTATAAAGCACTGAACAACTCTAGCCCCTCTTATATCTCCTCACAGATCCATAGGTATGTCCCTTCTCGGTCTCTCCGCTCTGCCCGTGACCACCTCCTGTCCTTTGTCCGCACCCGTATGACCAACTCGCGCTTGCAGGACTTCTCGCGGGCGGCTCCCTTCCTATGGAATAGCCTGCCTACCGCCATCAGACTCTCCCCTAGTCTTGCATCTTTTAAGAAGTGCCTTAAAACCCATCTCTTTAGGAAAGCTTATGGCCTCCAAGACTAACCCCTACCTCACATACCTGTCTCTTGCCCTCTCTTAACCCCTTAAGGACACATGACATGTCTGACACGTCATGATTCCCTTTTATTCCAGAAGTTTGGTCCTTAAGGGGTTAAAGGGCAGCCCACCTTATTTGATTGCAAATTCCTGTCCTAATGTGTTTTACACCCCACCTCCTATAGAATGTAAGCTCGATTGAGCAGGGTCCTCTTTAACCTATTGTTCCTGTAAGTTTATTTGTAATTGTCCTATTTATAGTTAAATCCCCTCTCATAATATTGTAAAGCGCTACGGAATCTGTTGGCGCTATATAAATGGCAATAAAAATAATAATATTAATAACTCGGGGTTGGCTTCACACCAACCTCTGCATACAATTGGATAAAAGAAGAGGAGGTTTTGCGCACAGAATGGATGAGTGATGATATGATCTGTAACATAAAAAACTATCATAGGGCAATATGCATAAAACCAGTGTATAATATGAAAGTAAATTGGAGCACTCACACTTTAGAGAGCCATATAAGTCGGCTCTCTACTGTAAAGGCATGTAGAATACTCCAAAAGCGATGCTGTATTGAAGGTGGTCCCCCAGGAACAGATGTCAAATTACGTCTGGATAAAATCAGGAACCAAAATAGACTATAAGTAAAATACTTTATTGGAAATAAAAGCTGAACAGGCACAACGTGTCTCGACCCCTCTCTTTGTCTTCCTCAGGTGCAATAATGATATATATCAGTGACTTGCTTATATATCTAATACAAAGTTAAAACATTACAAACACATGTGTAAAAAAAACAAAACCCGCCTACCCAAAACCATATATGGGAGTTCCGGTTTTGGGTGGGCGGGTTTTGTATTTTTACACACGTGTTGTTTTACAGATCATATCATCACTCATCCATTGTGTGCGCAAAACTTCCTCTTCTTTTATCAAATTGTATACATGTAAGTGTTTTAAGGGTTTTTAGATGCACTGGGAATTATTTATCTTTTATTGTAACTGTTTAGCGCCACTTACCCATTTTTTGTGTGTTTGTCCATAGTTACATAGTTACATAGCTGAAAAGAGACTTGCGTCCATCAAGTTCAGCCTTCCTCACATTTGTTTTTTTGCTGTTGATCCAAAAGAAGGCAAAAAAAAAACAGTTTGAAGCACAATTTTGCAACAAGCTAGGAAAAAAATTCCTTCTTGACCCAAGAATGGCAGTCAGATTTATCCTTGGATCAAGCAGTTATTACCCTACATTGAAAGATTATATCCTTGAATATTCTGTTTTTGCAAGTATGCATCTAGTAGCTGTTTGAACATCTGTATGGACTCTGATAAAACCACTTCTTCAGGCAGAGAATTCCACATCCTGATTGTTCTTACAGTAAAAAAACCTTTCCTTTGCCTTAGACAAAATCTTCTTTCTTCCAGTCTAAACGCATGGCCTCGTGTCCTATGTAAAGTCCGGTTTGTTAATAGATTTCCGAATATATTTGTATAATGTTATCATATCCCCTCTCAGGCGGCGTTTTTCTAAACTAAATAGGTTTAAATTTGTTAACCTTTCTTCATAGCTGAAATGTTCCATTCCTTTTATTAATTTTGTAGCCCACCTCTGCACTTTTTCTAGTGTCATAATATAATTATAACAATTATTACATAATATAATATAACAGGTGCCCAAAATTGCACAGAATATTCAATATGTGGTCTTACCAGTGATTTATAAAGAGGCAAAATGATATTCTCATCCCGAGAATGAATGCCCTTTTTCATGCATGACAATACCTTACTGGCCTTGGCCACTGTTTATTGACATTGCACATTGTTGCATAGTTTGTTGTCTATAACAATTCCCAAGTCCTTTTCCTGTGTTGTTATTCCTAATTCGCTTCCATTAAGGGTATATGTTGCTTGTGTATTCTTTACGCCGAAGTGCATTACTTTGCATTTTTCAACATTAAATTTCATCTGCCATTTGAGTGCCCAGTCCCCCAGTCTATCTAAATCCATCGGCAGCAAAGTAATATCTTGCTCACATTGTATTATTTTACAAAGTTTTGTGTCATCTGCAAACACTGAAACATGACTTTCAATGTTGTCTTCAACATCATTTATAAACATGTTAAATAGAAGGGGTCCCAGAACAGACCCCTTAGGGACACCACTTGCCACCTCTGTCCAGCTTGGAAATTTACCATTAACGACAACTCTTTGTACTCTGTTTTTAAGCCAATGCTCTACCCAAGAACAAGCATTTTCATCTAGACCGCTTTCCTTGAGTTTGAACACTAGTCTATTGTGTGGAACTGTATCAAATGCCTTGGCAAAATCCAAATAGATCACATCCACTGCAACACCCTGATCTATACTTCTACTTTCTTCTTCGTAGAAAGCAATCAAGTTAGTTTGACATGACCTGTGCTTCATAAAACCGTGCTGATTTTTGCTGATAACCAGTAACAGTTAAGCAAGAGAAACACCTTTTTTAATGTTTCTTCTCCATTTTCTATTTTAATTCACCAGACGATGAGGTGTTGGACTGTTCCTTTCCAACTTGCCGCTGTTGACTACTGGCACCTCTCTCGCCATACCTACTGCTCTGCCTAAGGGTTATGGTAGTATTAGTTAAGGACATGCTGCCTACCCCCTCCTCCCTCCCAGTACATACTTGTTCTGTTTCTTTACTTACTGATACTTCCTGCATTTTTGTAGATGCTGCTTCAAACCAGCACTTGTGAAACGCCTGACCACTCTGCCCCTACTTCCTTTCCACACAGTATGCAGTCTGAAAATCCTCTTCCTTGAAGCACTCAAAGTCATCCTAAACTTTGCATCTATGAATTATTATATTTGGTATAATTGAACTCTCAATTTTGAACCAAAAGTCTCAGTTTCGAGTTTATAAAATCCAGTGGCCTTCCGACTATTAGAAGGTTTAGGTGTAATCAAATTTTCGCAATTTAATTTTATTTTCTCTGTTGTGCAACATTTCATTAATTATGGGGGTATTCATTTAACCAGAAACTGATTTGCAGCAATATGCAGTATCATATTTGGGGCTAATTTTAAGATATGTCTCTAAAGGGCCTTTAACATATCTGGATTATACATTTGTGCCAATTTTAGTAATTTCCCCTGAATTTTGCAACTTATATGCATTTTCAAAGCTGAGTGAATAACCCCACAACTACCTATGGGGTGTAGCCTTACTAACATTCGGTTCATTCACGTTATTTAGAGTACATTTGTCTCTTTTCATGAAAGCCTAGTAACACAAAAACTGACTTTCACATTTCTAAAAGAAATTGTAATGCTTTAGGTTATATAAATATAATATTGCTATTATATTTGTGATTTGATTCACTTGTGTGCAGCATTAATCCTGATTGCTGATGATCACACCTAAGAAATAGAGACTATACGGCTTCATAATTCACTATGCCTATATTTATATTGCTATTATAAGATTTGCAACTAACGCACACAAATGTCAGAGCCTTAATCAGAACACGACAATTTTTACTGTATTTTGCTGAATTATTAGGCACTTAAAACTCTTCTGGAATCTGCAATCATAAACTCCCTTTTAAGTAGACATTTCCTGCTCTGACTCTGACAGCATGAAACAATTTACTGCTACATGTAATGAAAGAAGATATTTCTAAACATTCCCTTGAGGTTCCAGATCAAATCAGAGTACCAAATATGGAGCATAGATTGGACATGCCTTCCTTGTTTCAAACATGTAGTCCAAGATAGGAGGATAAAACTTAATCTTGTGTATCCATCTGTTGCCAATATCAACGAGAAATGTGAAACATCATTGAGAAGCAAATGTAAAATACTCTCTAAGGCAACATAGAGAACTGACATTATGAAAAAACAGTATAAAATCTTACAGTTCTAAATCCTAATTAAAAATCCAACCATTTACATGTGTATTTTTTAAAAATGAAATAATTTATTAAGGCAGTGGAAGTTCTTATAAGTTTGATTACAGATATTTACATTTAACCAAATATTAAGTTATATTTATTAATCATATGCAATAATTAAAACATTCAGAACAAGGGATATATTGTGGAAAGTGCAGTTATTATTATACCAACAGAGGATAACATTATTTAGGTTAGGGCTTATCTCTGTCTTGATGTCGAAAATATGTATGAATGCAACATGTGTAAATTCACTTTTATTTCATAAGTTTGTATTTTCACATATTGTAAGTTCTCTGATATATACTAATGAATGCACTGGGAAGAACATGGAAGACTTGAGTTTTATTTAAGAGATACCAATCTATGGTTACTTTAAAAACATTAATTCCATTAAAATTAACTCTTTCTTAAAGTTGGACATCTCATGAGTGCTAGTGATGTTCTGCGTTGAGGAATCTTAGGAAGCCACATGCGGCATTAATCTTCCAATAGTAAATGGATATTAACAATTTAAATAAAAGATACCCAAACAGGTTTGCCAAGACCCCAGCTGATCATATTCAGAAATTCTACATATTTTCCATTCCTCCCACCATTTACTGTGTATATGTATGGAAGATATGTTCCCTGAGGGCCAGACTAGGAAAAAAATGAATCCCAGACAATATTTTAATCACAGTGTCCTAGTAGGAAGGGGGTTTTGCCAGAGAGGCAGTGTTTTGCCATCACCCATGACAAGCATGTCCCCTCTCAGGAATGCTCTTCCAGGGCAAGCCATGCTCAGAGCCCCGATGAAGAGCTCTTACATGAGAAAAAGGCCCTGTATTTGTTCTGCGTAGTGCAAGTAAATTAGAACCCTGCATTGTGTTTGCCTTTGATTTGTCTCTGTTGTCTTCATAAGTAGGATATTAGAGGACAAAAGAGCCTTGAAGCATATTGTGCATGTTTTTTGAGGTTGCTTGTGGGATTGCGTGTGTGCGCAGCAAGCGAATTGTGTTGTGGTGTTTTGTGTAAACAGGTCATTTTTAGTTGTGTTATGTTTGTATTATAATATGTGTGGCTAGGGGTTGAAGAGAGTGAGTGTGTGTGTAGGGGGCATAGTATCTATAGTTGATGTAGCGAGTGAGTGCATAAGGGCTATATGTGTGCACTGCAAAAGATAAGCATGTTTTTACATCCACTCCTTCATAAATATTGTAGTTTGAATCAAACACAAATGGGAGCAAACTGAGAGTTTCCACAGTTACTCCTTCCATCTGTCCTATGCCACCTTTTGGGCCAACTTGGCATTTGAGATGGGGGAAACATAGAAATAAGATTGATGAATGCTAATGAGTTAGTTTGGTTACTGGGGGCTAACTTAGTCAACATCTTTCCTTGCCAGAGCACCCCAGACAGAAGATACCAGTACTTTAACAGTCATGTTGGTAACTAGGTTTTTCTGAACATTTCTCCATTTTATTTTTGAACTGTTGTTGGTGTAAATAATGTCCATCATAATTGTTTTAATGTACTGTGACTATTGTTTGTTCATAATAAATATCATTTTGTTAAATTCTTCCTTTATCTGTAAAGAATCACATTACCTGAAGAGACCAATTTAATAATAATTTTAATTGCGTAGATATTATTCTAAATTGTATTTTGTGGGTTGTAAATCTAATGCACCATAATTGTATGGTGGCAGCTTCTTCTTTTTTTTTTTTTTTTTACTAGAGTAACATGTGGGTGTTGTTAAGGGGGAATAATTATCATTATTTCTGTGCTAGTGCAGGCAAACAATGTTTATTTTACCCTTTCACCGCCAGAGCCAAGTTGTGAGAACGCTTGGAGTAGTGTGCATTCATTACAATAATTTATTTAAAATGCCCTAATTTAAGTTCAGTTGAAGTTCATGGGCCAGGTAATTATTTTTGCGTATGATAAGATATTGTTTGTGGAGGACATTTATTTATTTATAAAATATTTTACCAGGAAAGATACATTGAGATTTCTCTTGTTTTCAAGTATGTCCTGGGTCCACAAATCATTGCATTGTTACAATTAGGGTACAATAAAATACAAAAACAATATTAATGCACAATATATACAAAATTTAACATAGAACAGGTAGGAAATATATAATCATCCATGAAAGGTGCATTCTGTTTTGAGGTATGTAGAGAGGGATCTCTTAAAGGACTTTAAGCTTAGGGAAGATTTTAAATTGTGCGGGAGGTCGTTCCACAATTGCGGTGCTCTGTAGGAGAAGGAGGATCGGGCTGCTTTCTTTTTGAATTGAGGTAGACTAAGTAAAGTGTTGGTACTGGATCGGAGTTTATAGGAAGTGGGAACAGCCGGGGAAAGCATTGTGTTCAGGTAGGGTGGGACATCTCCAGTCCCTCTATACAGATAACTGAATCCAGGATTCACTCTTTTCAGGGTTGGAATTTTCTAAAACAGGAGCATCGCTTATATGACTATATTAACTTTTAATAGTTGAGAATGATTTTCATTCTTTGGAGTAAACCTGTCTAGGAGAATGCCTCAAAACCCATTTTAATTGTTTCCATGTTATATCATAAAAAGTCTTAAATTAATTAGAGATTACCATAACAAATTCCAAAAAGGAGCATATATCAGCAATGTTTGGTTTAGGTCAGTTAACCACAGTAACACACTGACTCTCCACACTAACCATCTATACAAGCACACCTCTGCTTTTAGATGTTCTGTTTATCCTAACCAATATACCGTATATACTCGAGTATAAGACGAGTTTTTTGGCACATATTTTTGTGCTCAAAAAGCCCCCTCGTCTTATACTCGAGTCTAGGTCTGTATTATGGCAACTTACATTGCCATAATACAGACCATGACATGTGGCGGGCTGGAGAACCTGTTACTTACCTTTACAGCAGCTCCGGTCAGCTTCCATCACGTCCGCGCGGCTCCTCTGCAAAGCTCCCAGTGTAAATCTCGCGAGACACGCGGGCCGCGAGATTTACACTAGGAGCAGACCGTGAGATTAAGTAAGTACCGGCCCTTCCCCTGCACAGCCTCCCCTCCCCCTGGACAGCCCCCCCTCACCCCCTGGACAGCACCCCCGCCCCCTGGACAGCCCCCCCTCCCTGGCCAAGTATGAAGTAGGGAGGGGGGAACAAAAACAAAAAAAACCCTGTTAAATATTTAATTATTTAAATAAATAAATAAATGCCCAGATTGATGGGAGTCTGACTCCCTTTTCTAACTCCCTGTATTTAATGCAGAGTGTGTGTATATAACCCTCTTGCACCCTCTTGCACATAAAATTCAGATGTGTGTATATAATGTAGAGTGTGTGCATTATATACACACACTCTGCATTTTAGGTGCAAGAGGGTGACTCAGATTGATGGGAGTCTGACTCCCTTTTCTGACTCCCTGTATATAATGCAGTGTGTGCATTATATATACACACACACACACTCTGCATTATATACAGAGTGTGTGTGTATATAATGCACACACACTGCATTATATACAGGGAGTCAGAAAAGGGAGTCAGACTCCCATCAATCTGAGTCACCCTCTTGCACCTAAAATGCAGATGTGTGTATATAATGTAGATTGTGTGCATTATATGCACATACACTCTGCATTATATGCACACACACACTGCATTTTAGGTGCAAGAGGGTGACTCAGATTGATGGGAGTCTGACTCCCTTTTCTGACACCCTGTATTTAATGCAGAGTGTGTGCATTATATACATACACGCTCTGTATATAATGCAGAGTGTGTGTGTATTTATATATAATGCACACACTGCATTATTTACAGGGAGTCAGAAATTGGAGTCAGACTCCCATCAACCTGAGTCACCCTTTTGCACCTAAAAGGTAGGCAACAGGAGGGTGACTTAAATATTATCTACGGTATATTTAATATTAAGTGTGTGTGTGTGTGTGTGTGTATGTGAGTGTGGGTGTTTGTATGTATGTGTCTGTCTGTCTGTAATATGTATGTGTGCCTGTCTGTTTGCATGTGTGTCTTTGTATGTATGGCTTGTGTGTGTCTGACTGTGTCGATCTGTCTGTATGTATGTGTCTTTGTATGTGTGTGTGTGTCTGTATGTATGTGTGCCTGTATGTATGTGCCTTTGTATGTGTGTGTGTGTATGTATGTATGTGTGCTTGTATGTATGTGTCTTTGTATGTGTGTGTGTATGTATGTATGTGTGCCTGTATGTATGTGTGTGTGTCTATGTATGTATGTGTGTGTGTGTATCTGTATGTCTCTGTATGTATGTGTCTCTGTATGTGTGTGTGTGTGTGTGTCTCTGTATGTATGTGTGTGTGTGTGTCTGTATGTATGTGTCTCTGTATGTGTGTGTGTCTCTGTATGTCTCTGTATGTATGTGTGTGTGTGTCTCTGTATGTATGTGTGTCTGTATGTATGTGTGCCTGTATGTATGTGTGTGTGGCTCTGTATGTGTGTGTGTTATTGTCTGTCGGGGGGATAAGAAGGAGGGAGGGGCCACTGGTCCCACTTACCGGTTCTCCGGTTCAGTGCGGGTGTTCTCCAGTGTCTCCTACTCATCCTCTACAGCCTCTGTGGGTGGTCCAATGACTGTTGATATCACCGCTCTTCTTTTCTCCTGCACGCTGGCCGTAGCGCAGCGCATGCAGTAACACTGTGTGTATAGTATGAGCCCCAACACAGGCTGCTCTATGCAAACATAGTTGGCATTCTTTTTCAAAGTCTTTTTTTTTTATCCTGTTAGGAATGGATCCCAGTACTTCTAATCCCGGACCAAAACAAAAACGCAGGTCATACGAAGCTGGTTTCAAGCTCAAGGTTGTGTCAAGAGCAGAAGAAAGCAATAACAGTATTGCAAGTAGGGAATTTTGTGTTGGCGAAAAACAAGTGAGGGAGTGGCAGAAAATGAAAGCTGACTTGGAAAAGATTCCAAAGGCAAAAAAAGCTCAACGTGGTTTAACGACTTCATATGGGGCTCTAGAGACTGAATTGAATAAATGGGTTATGGAGTGTCGTCAAAATGGTTACTGCGTAACACGCATGGGAATTCGCTTACATGCCCTTCAAATGGCTAAAGATGAAAAATTAAAAGCACCAGGCATTGAAAATTTTGTTGCATCAGCAGGATGGTGTACCCGCTTCATGAATAGGTTTGCCCTATGTTTGCGGCAAAGAACAAAGATTTCCCAGAAGTTGCCAAAAGACCTTGATGAAAAAGTGATGTAATTCCATTCATTCATCATAAAACAAAGAAGGATCCATAACTATGACCTGGGAGATATTGGGAATATGGATGAAACATCTATGACCTTTGATCTTCCAAGACACAGAACTGTGGCAAGATTGGGAGAAAAAACTATTTTACTCAGAACCACAGGAAATGAAAAAAAAACAGTTCACAGGTGTTCTGTCATGTTTGGCTAATGGAACTAAGCTACGGCCTGTCATTATTTTTAAAAGAAAGACCTTGCCTAAAAAGGTCAAATTCCCACCACGAATTACAGTGCGCGCACATGTTAAAGGCTGGATGGATGAAGACGGAACAAAAAAATGGCTGGAAGAAATTTGGAACGGACGACCAGGAGCAGCCTTAAAGAAAAAAAACATCATTGCTAGTTTGGGATATGTTCAGAGCCCACACATCTGATAACATAAAAAAATTGGCAAAGTCATCTCAAGTTACTTTGGCCGTTATTCCAGGTGGGCTTACATCTGTATTGCAGCCCCTAGATGTGTGTTTAAATAAACCTTTCAAAGACCGTGTGCGAAAGAGGTGGCATGAATGGATGTCATCTGGTCAACCCCAACTGACAAAAGTTTGAAATCTGATGAAGCCCGACATAGAATTGATAGCAACATGGGTTCGTGATGCATGGGAAGAGATTCCAGAGGACATGGTGCAACGCGCCTTCAAGAAATGTGGCATTAGTAATGCTATGGATGGCAGTGAAGACAGCGCTTTGTATGAGGACAGCAGTGATGGTGATGACTGCGAACTCAGTGATGATGACAATGTCTACGCTGATAACCTCACACCAGCTACAGTTGAAGCTCTGTTTGGACATACAGACGATGAGGAATCCAGTTTTGAAGGATTTTAACTCTTTTAGCTTTAGTTGTTTTTTGTACTGTTAAAGTTATTGTTGATACCATATTGTTTTTCTTTGAAATAAATATTCAAAACCCTTTAACCTACTGATGCCTCAATTATTGTAATTTTATTGGTATCTATTTTTAGTTTTTGAAATTTACCAGTAGCTGCTGCATTTCCCACCCTAGTCTTATACTCGAGTCAATAATTTTTCCCAGTTTTTTGGGGTAAAATTAGGGGCCTCGGCTTATATTCGGGTCGGCTTATACTCAAGTATATACGGTACCCATTCACACACTCTTATCGTCATTTCAAAGACACACCTGCCTTCACCTACCACACACTTTCGATCCTCACAAGTAATTACTACATTAACAAACCCTGATCTTGCAAGCGTTTGGCAGTGACAACATCTGCTTTTATAATCACGCTGCTAATGTTTTTTCCAGATGTTTTTGCAGGGAAACAAGCACATGAAGGTGTCTGTGCCCCCGAGTAAATTGGCCTTGGGGAACAAAAGAGTAAATCCAGCCCTACTTGCAGAAGTTGCCCATATGAGGTATCCAGGACTGCGCCTCTACCATGTAGCACAAACTTTAGAATTTGTGTATGAAACTAATTTTAGTATATAACCAAACCGGCCAAATATTTGTCCTAGTTATTTTTAATACCTCAATTTTAATATGTACTTTAGAATATTTTTTTTTTTTATATATCATATAATATCAAATACTGGGCTTTTGTCTTGTGTATACAATTTTTCAAAAATGAGAAACTTGATTTCTCCTCACTCGTGCAACAACAAGCAATTCAAAATTTCAGATCAAAAACATGCTCAAACAAAGCACTACACTCCAAATCTTCTTCACATAGATGAAAAGTCAATTAACTATACGTGTTGATACATGTAATGAAATCAATGTTATTATTTATAGTATCATTAGCTATTATGGGCCATTCAATAAACGAAGTGAATGACTATTCTCATGCAAAACAGATAGGTTATTGTTTCAGAGTGGTCTTTTTGTCAAATATGCAAACTAGTGTCAGTAGAAAAATAAAGGTATTAGAATATTTAATTGTGTAAACATACAGCATATACATGTGTGCATCCTGCAGTGCAGAGGTGGCCAAGGTTAGACCCCCCCAACTATTGGACAATAATTGGCTTTGCAATGTATCTACTACTTGGCCATCCCTGCTATAGCATAACAATGCAGCTGTATGTAAAATTAAATTAAATGTATTCAATACAATCTTCAATAGGAATGTACATACAATGGTCCATACTGTGCAAATGAGATTAAATGATGCTGTCATGTTTCAATATCTTTCTCAAGGGTATGTTAATTGAAAAAAATCTATAGCCATTTATAATCTCTCAGAATCCAAAGTAAATACAGCTGTGGCACTGTCCTCAAATATGACTTTGTACTGGAGGCCTGAGTGCTATTCCTAGTTTGAGGTGCATGCAATGCACTAGGTTTTGGTTTGGTTTGTGCAATGCTAGATAAAAAATAAAAGATTCATCCTTTCTATAAATATTTATTAGAGCCAATCTGTTAGTTTTGGACGAGCAGAAACTGATACAGACAGACATATGGCAGACAGATAGATAGATAGATAGATAGATAGATAGATAGATAGATGAGAAATATGATGAAAAATATGCAGTTGACAAATGTGTGGCAATCACATGATATTGTCATGTTAAAATGGACTAGAATGTCTAAGGGATGATTCCAGCACATTGCTCAATGCTTATCTACCTAAGATACAACTGAAATTTTGAAAATACTTATTAAATAACTTTTTTTAGTATTTAGCATAGAATACATAAAATAAATTTTAGCAATGATTTCTTTATTAATATTATTCTAGCCTCAGTTCTTAGAAAATTTGAAATTCATTATATTTTGACTACTACATTCAATATAGTTTTAAATGTTAAAATATTTATGATTAGTCCTATGTATTTTTTTATTTTTATTTTGTCTAATACTATAAATGTGAAATTATGAACTCTATTTGAGTGATAATGTCTGGAACTGGATAAAAAACAAATATTGATAGTTTTGTATCTTTTTTTTTTCTCAGTTCAGGTTAAGATGTGTATACCCTATCAAGCACACACAGTATTCACTGCGATTAAAATGTAACATATTATTGGTCTTTAGGATGGTTGAATTTAACATATGAAGTAATAGACAGTTTGTAAGCAGACTGAGCGTAAACAGAGACAAGCCCAGATCAAGGATTACAAAATAACACATAAGTGAGAATTAGACCAAGAAGGGGAATTATAGATGTTAGTATAGTGAGTAAGACCACAATAAATCAGAATACCATATGAAGACAGTCATAGGCATCTCCGACCACAACAGGGCACAGAATAAATATAGTACTGAAAGGAATCCTATGGGAAAATGCTAGAATGTGAGTAACCTTTAGAATGATGCCAGTACCTATGGCTCTTAAAATTTACATAAATAACGATTACTATAATGAGTCACTCAAGTTGACTAGTCTGCATAGAAAAAGATGTAATTATGATGCATAGCATCAATACAAGTATGACGATGATGTCCACACAAGACAAACATTGTGACAGTTCCTCAGTAATACCTCAGTAAACACTGAGAAGAGGACTATTATTATATCACTATGTACACATCAACGTATCAAAGTGGGAACAAGGGAAATTATTAAACCTAATAATAATAAAAGTATAAATCTTACACTTGCCTGTTTAAAAGCAGAATATTACTATTTTCACGTATTTCTTGCATAATAGATAGAATAAACTTGAAGAATGAGAATTTTCAGTTGACAACTATGTGGCAATCACATGATATTATCATGTCAAAATGGACTAGCATGTCTAAGGGATGGTTCCAGCACCTTGCTCAGTCAAAGCCACAAATAATACATGATATTCTGTGGGTAAATGTGCAGCCCACCCAGTATTTTAAAAGGCATATCTAATAAAGTGACCACTGAGTTTATGTCATCAGTTTCAAAATGACAAACAGATTCGGATTACCCATTAGGCGATCAAGGCACCCTCCTAGGGCTCAGGCTCTGAGTCATTGCCTTAGCATTGTAATTATAAGGCGGCTCTTAAAGTGTTCAGATGATGGATCTCCCTCACAAGACCACCAGTCACCCAGCAGACCTTCCACTGAACTACCAGGGAACCTACACACCCTCCACTTGACCATCAGAGAAGGTAAATAAGGGGGTGGGCGGAATATACACATATATAATACTCAGTCACATTCAGATTCCCCTACACACACTCATACACACAAAATTCAGCAACTATATACACACAACACTCAGCTTCCACACACAGATACACTCATCCCCCAAGCAGCTCTCAGCTCATATACACACATACAACACTCTCAGAAACAGAGTCAACAGTAGTAGACCCCAATCTGGCACCTCTGATTTCAAAACATATTTTGTGTACTGTCTCTGGTTTTAGGGTTAAGATTGTTCTTCTATGGGGAAGATTTAGTTTGGCATTATGTTTCAAATTTGACAGGATAGTGAGCATATATACCTGATGCGCATTTTCTTGCATCAATTCCTTCTGATATGTAATCAGAAGTCTATATATCACACAATAACATTAATAAGGTGCCTTTTTGGTTTATCTATTTCCTTTTAGCTTAAGTAAGCATTATTTAACAAGAATAAATGTGTTGTTAGTAATAGGAAAATGTAGAAGATGATTTGTGCTTCACTATGTTTTTTTGTTGTCTACCTGGGATTTGTAAGTTTGCCGATTATCTTTCTGCAGTTCATTCATATATTCTTTAATGGCATGCTGCCTCTAGTACTGCACATAACACTGTTAGTTTTTAAAACTCAAATATCAAATGTAATATTTTATTGCAAAAAAAACCCACAAATGTCTCACAAACAACAATACAGAGCAAATTAAATGCTATTAGAGACTGAACAAATAGGCAATGAATCAAAGACTGTACAGTTATATGGCAGTGACTAATGATGCTACCGCTATAATAAAGAAATATAATATTTTCATACACCAGATGCTAAAAGAGATATACATGTATGCCAAGTATCAAGATAGAAAAGTGTATGACCCTAATACATAGGCAAAGTAAAACATATTTATTTACAGTAGAAATGTAATGATAGCAAACAATATTGCCAAATGATATTTAAGAAAATAACAGCAATTAGATATGTCAATTTTTTTCATAATGTGAGTAGGGTTTGTATTGAAGATACTCATATTATAAGAGGCTTATTTACAACTTCAAGTTGCAGTGAATCAAATTCTGAATGGCAAAATTCAGACTAAAAGAACTAAGCTATGACTATAACGGAATAGGGAAACATTCCAGATAAGTTTTTTTGCCATTCAAATTTTAATTTGCAACATTTCTGAGTATTGGGAAAATACATTTAAAGGAATGCACCACACACGTAAAGCACGTTAGATTCCTGAAGTATGTAAAGAGTGTGTCCAAAACGTGCAGATTTTAGTTGAATTGGCACATTTATTAATGTATCTTGTTACACCCCTCTGGCTGTCAATCAGACAACTGATCCTATTACTTTATGGTAGTTTAAGCTCTAGAGGCAGAAAAATGCCAGTAGCAAAAACTTCTCAATAAGCTATGTTAAGTCTGTGATTTGACAGTCACAGAAAATCTGAGCTGGGTTGGGGGGAGGGCTTTTGCAAGTTTTAAATTTACCCAAATGAAAAAATGTGTTAAATACATTAATATTTTCATTTGGGGTATATAATAAATTGTAAAAAATATACCAAAAACAAACATTTAAGTGTTATTCATTTAACTGAGAATTGACCAGGGAATATTAAATATTAGGCTTTGCAAAAGTATAACTGAAACAATATATAAACTGTAAAAAATAAAGAGAAATTAAATATATATATATATATATATATATATTTAATTTCTCTTTATTTTTCACAGTTTTTTTTTTATATTCCATTTCATGTATCCAAAAAATGTAAACATTTAAATACTTATATACACAGGAATACAGACAAATACAAATGGTATATGCATACAGACATACAGACATAGATACACCCACCCGCAGGGACAATTTATTATTTTATCTTGTTTGTCTATAGCCCATCTACTCTCTCTCTCTATTTTCTAAGACTACCAAACCTGTTATTACCTAATTTCTTCCCTCGAGCCACATTCATACCATTGAGACAGTAAACATTTTATTCTTTAATATTCCCGCTATTTTTGCTTTTCTCTTCACTCCTACTTATATTATACTGTCTATGTTTTACATTACACATTTTGAAACCTTTCCACGATTGTTATCTATTTATTGACTTTCGTCAGTCCATGGGAGTTGTTTTTTAGTAATTCCCAATTCCATTTTACATTGATATATCATTTGATTTTTTATTACGTTCCACTCTAATGTCTTATTGCTTTTCCAATTTCTCGCGAGAACCATCTTTGTGGCCATCAGAATATGTGTTATCAGCAAGCTTTTTTCAGTAGGCATGCTAGGACAACCCTGGTGTAAAAGAAAGCTCAGTGGAGTGAAAGGTATATTTACTTCACATATTACATTTATCTGGTCATAACTGAAACAATATTTAATTTTTTTTAATGGTTTTCACTTTTTTTTGCCTAAATGTGAAATTTGATGGTCAATTCCCAACTATTCCCAAAAAGTGAATAAACTTAAGTGCATTCTAAATAAATAGTTTACTTGGTTATCCTGAAAAAAATGTTTTCTTGCACATATATTTATTGAGGATATTTTATAATAATGATAAATTAATTGAATGGATTAAAACAGTATGGTAATGATTATAAAGTGCAGTTCTATAATATTACCTTGTGTCAGTAGCTGTCCTCAAATATAGCTGAGACTCTGGAACATGGGTTTCAGTCAACCTTTCAGTCAGCCTCACCAGCATATCTGCTTCACCAGCCAATTCCTCAGTAGCTACTCAAAATGGTTTCTAACCTAAACACTCAATGAGACACCCCTCGTTTTTCCAAACATAAATAAACAAATAAATAAATAAAATAACAACAATGAAAGACTTTATAATAACTATATAATATTCAAAAGAAATATAAATAAACCACTTAGCAATGAACTGAAACTTAAAACAGTTTATCAGTATTGGTAACATTCATAAGATGCAAGGATTCACATAGTCAAGATTCTTGCGGACATCTTGAGTGTGGTCTTCTTTGCCTAGATGATTTTAGAGCAGTTGGTTGAGGGAAGCAGTTTTTGGAAGAGTAACCAAGAGTTGTAGATTACTAGTGTGATTTGTTGCTTTGTTCTGATGTTGTTTTGTATTTTTTGCTTTGTTTGGAGAAGTTTGAAATGTCTTTTCAGCGCTTGTTTTGATTGATTTATTTTATCACAGTAAGTACTAAATAAATGTTAATACAAACTCTGCACATTGTGAGCCCTGAAATATCATTCTCTGCACAAATCTAGTTTCATAAGGGCTCGATACAAAGTGAGCAGTTTTCAATGTTCTGCTGATATTCAATAGACTCCAAAAATATATTACACTAACATTATGTCTTCTACTTCTGCATCATTTGTAGAGAGGTATGTGGAGAGTGTTGGTGTGCCACCAGAAGGCACAAAAGGTCCAGAGTTTAGAGTCTGTTCTAAAAATGCCCACATACATACAAGTGTAACACCTCACCATTATTATTTTTTATTATTTTTTACAGTATTGCACTATTGCATACATTTTTGCAGTATTCTTTTTTCTTCTGTTATAGTTTCATGCTCCACTTTTTGGAGGTTTGGATGCTGTCTAATCTGTAGACAGTTCTCTATATTGTGGCAGGAGAAGTCTGAGATTTGTACATTATTTGTTAAACAAAGTCAGGCTAGGACTGTTAGAAATCCACTGCCGCAGAGACGTCCTAGGAACGGCATATGGATTACTGTAGGTTCTGGTTAGAGTTTTGGATAAAAGGCATACTGCACAGTCTGTTTCTTTACATAATTCATTTTCTGCACTTTCAGATTGAAGTGGTGTAATGGAGACAGGCTAAGGCATGGAGTTTGTGGAACCACCATCTTCTATGCCTAAGTTGTGGAAGAGTTATTACAGTAACAAAAAGGACAAGATGAGGCCTGAAAGAAAGCAGTTGTTCTTGGGGGACTCTATCATAAGAGATGTGGAGTTGGACAATAGTGGCTTTGTGAGATGTCCTCTTGGAGCTATTGCTCACAGAGACAATAGACCTATTTGTAATATTGTTAAACAAGCAAAGCAGGAATGGGAATTATATGTACTTGTCCATCTAGGGGCACATTATTTGGCTTGCAATAAGGTTTCAGAGGTAAAGGACATTTTTTTTTGTTCTTGCCACTGGTATATGACAGGTTATTCTCTGAAGTTCGACCTGTGCATAACATTCAGAATGAAAGACTGATGCATATAAGGGACTTTAACTTGTGGCTTCGTGAATAGTGCCGGGAGCAAGGATTTAGCTTAATTTCTCATGGTAGCTATATTTTGAACAGAAATTAACTTTACAGAAAAGATGGTTTCATCTTTCTCAAAAGGGATCAAATGTTCTCAGTGAATAGTTCAGAGGTTTTGCTAGGAAGTATTTAAACTAAGAGGGGGACAAAAGAGTCATAAAACATCAATCCAATGTACCCCTAAAACAAGTATAGAAAGTAACTGTAGCAAGTGTGTTAAAAATGATAAGCTTAGATTCATATCTACAAATGCTTACAGTTTATGGAATAAGATCCATGAAATTGTGGCAATAATGGCAACTGAGAATGTAGATTTAGTGGCTGTTACTGAGACATGGTATAATGAGAAAAATTACTGGGATATAGCAATACCAGGGTTATCTTTATATAGAAAGGACAGAGAAGGCAAAAAATGGGGAAGGTGGCCCTGTATGTGAAGGATATCATAATATCTAACCTAATACAAGTTAGTGAGACTAACATAAAGTCTGTTTGGGTTATGTTAGAATTTGGTAATCGCACAGTAACTTGTGTAGGTGGGATTTACAGGGTCCCAGGTCAAATAGAAGAGTTAGATATTCTACTAGTTGAGGAAATAGCTAAAATAATATTGAAGGGGGAAGTTATCATCATGGGTGACTTTAATCTTCCTAATGTGAACTGGAAAACCAAAATAGCTGTTTGTGCCAGGAGCACACATATTCTAAATTCCCTACTGGGATTATCTCAAAAACAAGTTGTTGGGGAGTCCACTTGTAAGGAGACCATACTAGATTTAGTGTAAGCAAATGGAGATTTAGTGTCAGATATTACTGTAGGTAAAAATGTAGGATCTAGTGGTCACCACTCAGTGTTGTTTAATGTAAGAAAAGTGACACCACACAATTACAAACATTTTAGATTTGAGAAAAACAGACTTTTCTAAAATTAGAATATGAGTAAAGGAGTCATTATCCAGATGGAGCAGTTTAAATGGAGCCCAGGAGAAATGGGATTATTTAAAAGTTGCACTACTTAAAGCAACAGAAAATTCCATTAGGATTGTCAGTAAGAGCAGAAAAAAGTGGGGATAGTGATGGAAACCATGTTAAAGAATAGGATTGTTGAACATCTAAAATCACATGGATTTCAATATCAGAGACAACATAGGTTTACTTTAGGGGATCATGTCAAACTAATATTATTGATTTTTTTTTTTTTTTGATTGGGTAACTAAAATGATAGTTCAGGGTGGTGCAGTAGACATTACTTACCTAGATTTCAGTAAGGCTTATTACATTGTCGCACATAAAAGGCTTATCAATAAACTACTATCTTTAAATTTGGATTCCAATATTGTTGAATGGGTTAGGCAGTGGCTGAGTGACAGGCAACAGTAGGTTGTAATCAATAGAGTATATTCAAAGCAAAGACTGTATTTGAAACAGTAATAACCTTAACATCTGAGGAAAGGGATTAAGGAGTAATTATTTCAGATGACTTAAAAAGTATGCAGACTTGGTAATAGAGCAGCAGGAAATGCTAGCAGATTGCATGGTTATATAGGGAGAGGTATTAGCAGTAGAAAGTACTCATGCCATTGTACGAAACACTGGTGAGACTTCACTTGGAGTATTGTATGCGGTAGACCACATCATTTTCTTAATTGGGTACAATGGTGTGCTACAAGGGGAGGTGGTCTTGACAATTACCCCTGTGTAATTCTTACACAGATTGGGAAATATCATCTTCCTGTGCAGGGCTTAGGAGGTATTGTTTTTGACAGGAAGGGGTTGCTCTGTGCAGGAGATTCACTTTGACTGGGGACACAGAGAGTCTGCCTGTACCTGTCTTTCCTGTAGCCCATAGATAATCAGGTGCTGAGGACAAGTCAATGGCAGGTTCTGACACATGGCTGGGCATAGTGAGAGTTGCCAGAACATTTGAAAGGTATATGATTTGTTTGTCATCTCTAAAGGCACAGACAATGTTACTTTTCCAGTGGATATTTGGAAATTTGCATTGAGGGCAGACAGTATATCACTGCCTAGTAGATTAGCAGGGGCATGAGGGCTGACAAGTAGCCTTGTTACCAGGGCAGTAGAGTTGTGTAGCTTCAATTTCAGTTTGTGAGTAAGGGGAATGTCACTTGGGATCCCTCCACCCCTACACATGATAATACATCATCAGACTTCTCATACGGGAACACATATTTTTCCTGTAACATTGATTTTGGCTGCTCCAGTGTCCAACAGAAAAGGGGCTATTCGGTCCCCGTGCAGTGTAACATTGATAATGGGTGAGGGTCCAGCTGAGTCAGGGATATTGAAAGCATGTAGAGACACTGGGTTGCCAATTTCCTATTGGGGAGGGGAAGGTGGTGGAGGTGGTTGGTTGTCATGGGAGTTATCCTTTGAATCCTGGGGGTTTCGATATTTAGGAGGACACCTGCAGTTGCGTTTAATGTGTCCTTTCCTGCCACAATTCCAGCAGTCTACCTGCCTTCTGTCCCCACCAGTTCTAGGGACAGATAGTGCCAGTAGAAGTATGCTCCTCTTTCTAGTTTTTTGATTGGCTTCCACTCCCATAGCCACCTTTACCAGATCACCATAGGTTAAACCTCTCCACTCAGGTCTAGCATTTTGGAGACCAGTCCTTATGGGTATGTGGAGACCATCCATGGAGCAGTTAATAAGCAGTCTGGTGGAAGTGGTTACAATATCTGTGTAAACCAATGCCTCCCAAGCCATCTGTAGTCTTGTGAAGAATGTTTCCATAGATTCATCTTTCCCTTGTACTATATCTCCTAATTTATGGGCTAGTTCATCTGTCTTTAATTTAGCTCATTCTCTCATTGCAGTAACATAACATGCTCCAGATGCAGACTTGGTTCTAAACCATTCATCTGTTTACATGTTGCTTCTTCTGAGACTATCTTCATGGGCATCATTATATTTAGCAATTATTCTAGCCCAAATAGAGCCAGCTTTTAGGGTGACAGTCTGTTTTAAATCCATCCAAGTACACTGGTAAGTAGCTTGAATGGTGGATAGAGACTGGAGTAGAGCTAAGGGGTGCTTTTCTACATCTAGCAGTTACTGTATTATTGGCAGTTGTTCACTGGGTGTCCAGGGCTTATATTCTTCCCAGTATTGGATACATGAGCTCGGCTGTCTCTTCTCCAGGGATACGCTCTCAACTTTGGGTATCATTGGAGTAGTACACTGTGCAGCTTATGGCCCCACTGGGGTGTCTATGGGGGCAACTAGGGGTTCCCTTAAGTCTGGTGGACTACCCTCTTCCTCTAATGAACCCATAGGTCTTACCAGGGCTGCTGGGGAACCATATGAAGACCATATGAAAACCATATGAAAACATTGATAATATGATATACCTTTTCTGGTGGTAATATTACTGGAAAGAGAGGTTCTGATTTCCCAGGAACTTGCCTACTCTGTGACCCTAGAGGTCCAAAACATTGATAATATGGTATACCTTTTCTGGTGGTACAACCATTTAGTTAATTCAACTGCAGTATCATTCCATTTTTGGGCGACTTCTACTTAGTCATTATTTTCTAACCATCCTCTGTAATTTGCCATAAATTCTCTCCATATATGTGGGTCTATAGTGCCCTCTGAGGGCATGCCAGCTTTCTTAAGTAACCTCTTAATATTCTTAATTGCTCCTTGTCCTTTGTGATGCTTGACTATAGAAAAAGCCATAAATCCCCCGTTAGCGCTTTGAGAACTACCAATCTTAAAACTTGTAAGGGTTAATTACTTCCTTACACAAGACAAAAACAGTGTATATGATACTTAGGACCACTGCAGTGGCATTTTCACAGTCTTGTCTTCGTTATTATAAACACAGAAAAGGAATTCTGCCCTTGGAGAATTCCAACTCGAATTATAAAACAAATGACAAGGCAAACAATAATAATAACTTAAAACCCACAGATATATTCCACTATCTCAAGATTCCTTTCGCAAGACATAACACAACATCCACCTGAAAAAAACCATAGTACCACAGAAAACAAGTTCTTTGGATCTGACTTTTTTCAGTCGTTCCTTACCCAGACAGAGCAGTAGGAAGTGGATTTGAGAACGAAATTGATATAGGTAGAAAAAAAGTTTTCCTTACCTTGCTGCAGCTGATTTTGTGGTCAGAGGGACATCCACCTGTACGCTAGTGTCCGAGTCTTTCAACCGTCAGATCCCGGGGTCACGGCACCAATTGATATAGATACAATGTGATCTTTTATGTATTCAAGTGAGCCCAAATTATTATTTCAAGTACACTTGAGAAGCATGAATTAGACACCAGACACCTGTTGGTTATCAAAATAAGCCTCTGACCTTTATGTTGTCAGTTGTGTTTTTATACATTACAAAGTAAGTGCTTAAATGCAAATACTCAAAGGACAGTAGTAGGAAGGGAGTGAAAGGATGAAAGGAGTACAGATAAGACATAGGGATGAACGTCATATACATACAACAGATAAGTTCCAAGAAAGAGAAAGAACAGACTGATTTAGGAGAGACAGCTCAGGTGGGGGCTATCGGCTCCCAGAACTGAACATATATGGTCTTAAGCGTTGTTTCCTGAGTCCAAGTTAGCCAATTTTAATATAGGATATATAATATGATACCTATAAGCTTGAACCTTGGAATCAAAGTAAATTATTTCACAATAGTCTTAAATTATAGCAGAAAATGTATAAAAATAACTTCAGGAAGTATTACTTTACAGAGAGGGTAGTGGACGCATGGAATAGCCTTCCAGCTGAAGTGGTAGAGGTTAACACAGTGAGGGAGTTTAAGCATGCCTTGGATAGGAATATGACTATCTTAGACTTAAGATAAGGCCTGAAACTAATGTAAGTATTCAGACAATTGAGCAGACTAGATGGGCCAATCGGTTCTTATCTGCTGTCTCATTCTATGTTTTATATTTCTATGTTTTCTTAAGTATAGAACAAATGTACCTTGTTTGTTATATTGGATGTAGCAAGAATTTGGATTCCTTACTTTGAATGTATTATATCTGCTATAATTGTTTTGTTTTGTTTAACTAAACAATGCACTTGGCCATACTGTCTGCTACACTCACTCACTATATTTAGATATGTAAATGTGTGTGTATATATATATATATATATTTACATTAAGACATTTCCCCATCTACTTTGTAGAAGAGAAACACAAATAAAAATGTATTAATGTATTATGTGTACCTAGAATTATCTACATATATGAACCTTGATTGTTTTGGAATATGTATATCTTGTTGCACATCTTTCCCTCTCCTACCCGTCTGTCCTAGAGGGGCAGAACAATAAGCCTATGGCCCATGTAGTATATCTATACACTTATTGGCACGTTTTTACGTCTTATATACCTGTCTTTCTCAAAATATCACTACTGATTGATAAGGGAAAACCCCTCTATTCTATGTTACTTATGTAAATATTCACTATATATCACTTAGGATCATTATGTTACACTTGTAAATATTGACCATGTCAATATTATCTGCATATAATGTTGACATAACAATACACACATATTTTCACTTTTGTATATATATTCTCATAGTGTGTTTTTCACAGATTCTTCACTTTGTTGTTTACACTTCTATGTCATCACCATTTTTATGATTATTATTAATTATTGTTTATGGTAGGTGCTTCATACTGTATAGACAGGAGATGTGTGCAATTAACTGTATTTAGATCTTGAGAAATGACACAACAGCCAGTGGAAGAAAGTAAATAAATGAATAGATACAGTCCTACGCTGGAGTTGGTAGGGGTTGCAGGGTATAACGGGCATAACCCATAAGACATAATATAGAAAAGAGAAAGGCTGACAAAAGGGATTACAAACAGGTCCTCCCAATCATCAGTCTCAATACCCCTGGATGGATTTGTTCATAGTAGTGGCTAGGAATTGCCAGTATGGAACATACATACGAAAAATATGAAAAATAATAAATTTTTATTAGTCCCTTCTAGGGAAGAAAAAACACGACAAAATATAAAGTTAAAACAAAAGCAAAAAACAGTGTATATACAGTATGTGTATATACAGACAGAGTAGGGATCCTCTGTCGAAAGCTGACCTCCCAATATACCTTGTTATCAAATAAATAAATAGATAAATTGCAACAAAGTTACAGACGCTAAGAGTAGCTATTTTAATGTATCTAGGGACAGACAGTAGTGTTGCCCTAATAGAGTTGCAAAGTATCAAAGTCGCTAGAGGGGGGAGGAAACAAAAGGCTCCCCTCACAAGGTATACTAAGGCGATAGAGTATTAAACAATGTATGGTTATATACGGCACTCTAAGGCTAGCCCCAGATACGGCATAGATTCCCCCTTAGTAAATGATAGAAAGTGGACCCCTGATATTGATAGCCCACTGACTATGCATAGAGGGTAGAGCTTCCTAATGTTGTATATAGAGGGTAGAGCTAAGCATCCCATGTGAGAGCCTGTAAAAAAATTTCGTTGGCTCCTAATATTATTATATCGCTTGGATGTATAGCTCAAAATGCAACAAACAGACCTAAGTCCTAATGTATAGTTCTAGTCTTGAAAGGTAAATAGAGCGATGGAAAAAAAACCCCGTCAGATAGCCCAACAAGTAACTAAAAAACTGGTAGATTCATGAGCTTAAACTGAAGGAAAGCTCCCTGCTTCCTCTAGGTATGAATTCCGGTAAACAGTCTGCGTAGGCAAAGTAAGGCAAGTGCTGGCTAAACATAAAATCCTAAAGTTTAGAAGCATAGACTTCCCTATTGTTACTGCTAACGTCTGTTAAACGAGCTCGGTGCTGGCTCGTACTAACTAAACACACATTCCTATCTTATTCGAGGAGAAAGCTTCCATAGTATTGAATACTTAGTAGACAGATCCCTAAATAAATCTCGGACCAAGTGGTCCCGGTACTGGCTCAACGCGCGTTTCGGCGCTTAGATTTGCGCCTTTGTCAAGAGCTTACCGGGATGAGTAAGCCCGCCGTATTTTGACAAAGGCGCAAATCTAAGCGCCGAAACGCGCGTTGAGCCAGTACCGGGACCACTTGGTCCGAGATTTATTTAGGGATCTGTCTACTAAGTATTCAATACTATGGAAGCTTTCTCCTCGAATAAGATAGGAATGTGTGTTTAGTTAGTACGAGCCAGCACCGAGCTCGTTTAACAGACGTTAGCAGTAACAATAGGGAAGTCTATGCTTCTAAACTTTAGGATTTTATGTTTAGCCAGCACTTGCCTTACTTTGCCTACGCAGACTGTTTACCGGAATTCATACCTAGAGGAAGCAGGGAGCTTTCCTTCAGTTTAAGCTCATGAATCTACCAGTTTTTTAGTTACTTGTTGGGCTATCTGATGGGGGGTTTTTTCCATCGCTCTATTTACCTTTCAAGACTAGAACTATACATTAGGACTTAGGTCTGTTTGTTGCATTTTGAGCTATACATCCAAGCGATATAATAATATTAGGAGCCAACGAAATTTTTTTTACAGGCTCTCACATGGGATGCTTAGCTCTACCCTCTATATACAACATTAGGAAGCTCTACCCTCTATGCATAGTCAGTGGGCTATCAATATCAGGGGTCCACTTTCTATCATTTACTAAGGGGGAATCTATGCCGTATCTGGGGCTAGCCTTAGAGTGCCGTATATAACCATACATTGTTTAATACTCTATCGCCTTAGTATACCTTGTGAGGGGAGCCTTTTGTTTCCTCCCCCCTCTAGCGACTTTGATACTTTGCAACTCTATTAGGGCAACACTACTGTCTGTCCCTAGATACATTAAAATAGCTACTCTTAGCGTCTGTAACTTTGTTGCAATTTATCTATTTATTTATTTGATAACAAGGTATATTGGGAGGTCAGCTTTCGACAGAGGATCCCTACTCTGTCTGTATATACACATACTGTATATACACTGTTTTTTGCTTTTGTTTTAACTTTATATTTTGTCGTGTTTTTTCTTCCCTAGAAGGGACTAATAAAAATTTATTATTTTTCATATTTTTCGTATGTATGTTCCATACTGGCAATTCCTAGCCACTACTATGAACAAATCCATCCAGGGGTATTGAGACTGATGATTGGGAGGACCTGTTTGTAATCCCTTTTGTCAGCCTTTCTCTTTTCTGTATTTAGATCTTAATATGTATGATGGGACAGTTTTCCTGTTCATCAAGATTTTCGGCAAGCACTAACTATCGGATTGTTAGAACCCGATGTCACTGAGAGGTTGACTTGATTTCAGATGGGAGATGTTCTCCTGACGGTGGCTGGAAACACAGTAGCAACCTAAGCTGAATGTATCAGCGGTTGCTAAGATACTGTGACGCGCCCTGGATGCAAACCCGGCCTCCCGATCACATGACGCAGAAGTTCATGCCGATGACAGACATACGCAGTAGCGCTGTGTGCACGCCGAATATCAGGGTGAATAGAAAACAGCTGATTAGGTGAGTGTCTATTGGTTGATATGTTGTATATGTCCTATATATGCTTGCTTCTTGCCATGATATATGCCTTTGGTGTCCTGATGAAAGCTCCGACCGGGAGCTGAAACGTCGACCTAGCAGTACTTACCTATAATAAATTGGATGAAAGAAACCCACGAGTGCCAGTAATTTTTTAGATATTTTATAATTTTGGAATTTGGCACATGGTATCATTTGATATAGTTGGAGTGCAAGAGGTTTTTAACTTGTTTATATATATATATATATATATATATATATATATATATATATATATATATATTTACATTAAGACATTTCCCCATCCACTTTGTAGAAGAGAAACACAAATAAAAATTTTGTTCTTAATATATTGTATCTCTTTCTATCTGTCTAAATTTGTATAGCTTTCTACAAGGTTTATTGTTTAAGGTGCTGATATACCATTTTATCAAGATGCAAACATTTTTACAAGCCCCTGAGATAATTGATTTTGGATTAACTGTAATGAATGTCTTATTCGAGATGATGGTGATAAATGAATATAAGGGTAATGTGTTTGCTTGCAAGGTTGAGGTGATTCACTGGTAGGCTAGAGGTGAATTTTTGTCATGTGATATATCTGAATAACTGTCAGTGTGATGATATAATGTAAGCTACATCATTTTGATCTATTTTTTTTCTTTCTCCCTTAACCACACGAGAATACTCACATGAAGTTCTATCATTTTTTATGAGATTATAATGATTTGATATTAATAATTATTAGCTTTGTTGCTTAAGTAACAAGCACTTTCATTCGATTTTAACCAATAAATCATCTTATCCTAGCCATATTGTTATATGTAGATGAAGGTGTTTCAACTTTAAAATGTCCATGTTTACATTTTATTCCTGGGACTCTTTCAGTACTCCAATATGAGGTGATGTTTTGCTGTATCCACACAATTATACCTCTAAAATGTACAGTTTTTATTTATTTTTTTAACTAAAGTGAGAACTCAAAGTGAATTTCCTATTTATATTAACCTTAAGTTTGTAATTCACTTTGAATTCTCACTTTAGTAAATAACCCTCTTAATTCTTAACCATAATCATATTCACTTCCTGGTACCATGTATATCACCCTGAATATTCACAGTTCTTTTTTCATTAGAGAAAGAAGGGGAAGGCTCACTAAGGTTAGAAATTAAAGGTTTTTGGTAAGTACATGTAAAACAAACAGGGGAGAAATTATTCTCCACAACTCTTTGAGTTCCACAGCAGTTAGCAAAAAATGTGTTTTGGATGAATCAGTTTGTCCAAAAATAAAAAAGAAATAATATTTGAAATTGCTACATTTCAGACTTTTGGTGGTTTGGCTTGTCTGGATTTTTTTTTAGTAATATAAATAGATTTGGGAAAAGGAACCAAATGAACGAAAAGGGAGTAGAAATGGGCCAATCAGTATACTGCAAAACATACTGTATTTGGTCGATTATAAGTTTATTTTTTTCCCAGAAACAAAACTTCTTAAAAAACAGCCTAGTCTTATAATCAAGACCGTCTTTTAATCAGACTTCAGATTAGCCCCTTTAATACCTCAATGCTGCTATTCTGTAATGGCAATGGCCCTTTTCCACTTGCCTGCTGGACCGTTGGACAGTATTCACAGATCTCGAGTTCAGCAAATGGAAATGTCTGGCAGAGTGAGCAGGGTTCTAGCAGTAATTAAGTCCCAGGATACCTGGCTCCATGTCCTAAATGGCTGTTGATTGTGTGGCCACAGGGGCCACTGGGAGGAAGTAATTACATTTCTTCACTATCTCCTGGGTCACAGAGAGCAGTGAGGGGAGAGAGACAGGAAGAGGAAGCTCAGCTCTGCCCAGAACTGTCTGGGAAATCCAGACAGCTGCTGGTAAGGGTGCACTGTATGGGACACTCTGTGTATGTCTATGGGTCAGTCTGTGTGTGTGTATGGGTCTATGTGAGTGTGTGTATGGTTCAGTCTAAATATGTGTACACATCACTCTAAGTTTGTGTGGTGGTCAGTCTGTGTATGTATGAGTCAGTCTAAACATGTGGTGTGTGGGGTTCAGTCTGTGTATGTATGTATGTATGAGTCAGTTGTTTTTTTCAAAAAGTTCCAAAATTGGGGGGTAGTCATCTTATAATCAGGGTAATCGTATAATCGAGCAAATCTATCTATCTAATTATCTATCTATCTATCTTGAATAAAATGATATATACATTGAGTTAGTGATATGGGTAATGTTCTTCCTTTTTTCCCTCACTTGATCTGTGAATAAAATCCACATTTACAGTCATCTCCTATCAAATCAATCAATCATCTCTTTTCCCTTCAATTATCTTTTTTTTGGCACCATGAGCGTAATTCCAATTTCCAGATAAAAACAAACATGCTTGACCATTTTATGATTCATTGGGTTTATGATTTGGCTTGATATCAGCTCGAAATTTGTGAATAGGTACAATCACCCAATTGGCCCATATTCAGATGAATTGCAGGTCATAATGAAACAAATCTCCAAGCCTATAAACAATACATGATTTTCTGTTGTGCAACACAAATCACACTGTGCAAGAAAAACAATATCACACTATGCAATACTACACTGTGAATGACAGGTTCTGTAAATTTTTATGCACAGTAACAAAGTTTGGGGCTGCATGAGTTTTATAGAAGTCATGCTCTGTAATCATTCAGAATCTGCAATTCCAGACTATCAACCACATGTCTCACAACTGTCGCTTTCAGCAGGACAGTACTGATTTCTTTAGGTGCTGTGCATCCATCCTTCTTTAGTTCCAGAGTGTCCCATATCATTAGACATGCTTGCACTATCAGCAGACACTTGGACCATGCAAGGAGGGCTTCAGCTGCATTGAGCCCTGAACAGCTGGTAATGTGACCAAAGATGCCCTCCGAACTGCCAGGGAGGCTGGGAGCCATTACTTACTGTGCTCTTTCTGCACTGCTCCCTTGTGTGCCCTGTAGTGAGTCAGCAGCTGGGATATGACATCATCTCAACATCAGCATCACTACTGGGCACATGAGGGACTTGTGCAGGAAGGGCACAGTGACCCCATCAAAGCAGCAACCACTGCCCACCAGGGAGAGGATCCACTCTAGCCCTCCCAGCTAAATGTGTGTGTATGAATGTAATTTGTGTGTGTGTATGCCTATAATTAGGTGTGTATGTGATTGTGTGTCTCTGAATGTTTACGGGTCTGTGATTGTGTTTGTGTATGTCTGTCATTATGTGTGTGATTATGCGTATGTGTGTATTTATCTGATTGCGTGTTTGTGTGTTCTGTGTGATTGTGTGTTTAGGTCTGTGATTGTATGTGTGTGTGAGTCTGTGATTGTGTTTGTATATCTGTGATTGTGCATATGTATGTGATTGTGTATATAGTTCTGTAATTGTGCATTTGTGTGTCTCTGATTGTGTTTGTGTATGTCTGTGATTATGTGTGTGTGTGTGTGTATGTGTATCTGTGTGTATGTCTGTGTGCGTATATCTGTGATTGCGTGTATGTGTCTTTGATTGTATGTTTGCATGTGGGTATGTGATTGTGTTTGTGTGTGTCTGTGAATATGTGTATGTCTGTGATTATGTGAATGCCTGTGATTATGTGTATATGTGAGTATGTCTGTGATTGTGTATATGTCTGTGTTTGTATATCTGTAATTGTATGTATATAGGTCTGTGATTGTCTGTGTGTATAGGTCTGTGATTGTGTATATATTTGATTGTGTGTGTATGTGAATATCTGTGGCTATGTTTATATGTGTATATACCGGTATGTGCATATTTTTAGTAGATAACTCCCTTATTTTGGTATCCTTAACCCCTTAAGGACCAAACTTCTGGAATAAAAGGGAATCATGACATGTCACACATGTCATGTGTCCTTAAGGGGTTAAATATGGCAACCCCACATAAGCATAACAAATAAGGGAATTATCTACTAAACAAATTAAATATAAAAATTAATAAAAGTGCTTTTGAAGTTGTATTATATAAAGTAATTATATCATATATTATATGTATGGCCAAAAACAATTCCTCTTTGCTCAAGGTTGGACACCCATGCTTTAAGTCATTTGTTTGGCTATTCTAGCCTTAAATTTGAAATTGATGTTAAATTAGAATGTGCAATTTGTTTCATTCAGTCTTATATACTAAGCAATTGCTTTTTTCCCCTTTAATTCTGCTCTGAGAATAGATTATGTGGATTGCAATAGGTTTTTGTATGAATATACATATAACAAATAATTAATTATTTTTAATGCTTTAAAATGTGGCATTTTTGTCATCATTTGGCACCTCAATGATCTATAGATCTATAATGATCTATCTATGTATTTGGATGAAACTAGTAGGATTATTATTTAAACATTTTTATATAAATTGTGTGTCCATATTTCTTTTTCTTTCATAATGAGCATATATTTTATCAAATATTAACAATTTTTCTATGTATTCAGTCTGAGTACAATAAATCTTTTTATATATATACATTTTTACTAGTGGCTGATTCATCCATGAATATGGAGATCTGTGAAACTTTGTATCTATATCAATGTGATCAGACTGATTAGATACCGCAGAAGTCATGACTAGCATGATATAACTTAGTGAGGAATGTGCATGGGCGACCTTCGGGTTGCCACTAGGAACCTTTGCTGCCATTTTTTGGTGGGTGTACTATGATCTCCGGTATGGACACCGGGTTTTTGTTTGTCTAATTTTTTCTGCCTGATGGACCACCCAGGAGATGAAGTATTGGTCCAGACAGTGGGGGATTATCCTTAGTGTCTGGACCAAATTGCCACTTTTCTAAATGCCGTAAAAAATTCCGGTGGCCATCTTTTTGGTGGGTATAGCAGTCACAACACCAGATTCACCTGATTTGGAGAAGAATACATGTTGAGCTAATTGAACACTGGTTGGGTATTAAACTGTAATTGCGGATAATACTCACAAGCTCTTCCTTGAGAAAGTCCTGAGGATGAAACAGGTCAGACTACTTTGAGCATCCTGTGGCTTTTATCTACTTAAGTTTGGACATTCTCCTACCCAGAAGCAGATATAACTCTTTCCACACTATCAGTGATCCGGAACCCGAATGGAAGGTGGAAGGAAGAATACTGATTATACTGCTGAGAACATCTTTGAGCCCAATATTGGACGTTTTTTGGATATATCTACGTGCCTTTCTGGTCATTCTTAGTGGCAGAGTGTTTGTGAGAGCGATATTATCCTCTTTTTTTTTAATTCTTTATTTTTGCAGTGCAGGTAGTAACAGGCAAGTATGTGATGCCACAACAGCATCAACTGACATACAGGGTTAAACATATTGGTACATAGGTATGGTCAATAAGTACTGTGCACTTTATTTTGTATTTTGTAAATAACTTGAGAACATGCTGAGTAAGCAACTTGCTGAATAATAGGGGGAGATTGAAACCTAGTATAGCCTACGTTGTGGGGAAGTGAGATAATATTTAACTCAGATTAGTCAAATTTGGAGAGCCTTGTCATCGTGTGTTTTAACTAACTTTCTGCATAATGCAGAGTGTCCTTATGGTGTACCATACGAGGCTTGCCTATGGTGTGATCTAGTCTACAGCACAGTTAGCGTGCAGGGTTGTAGGCAGAGTGTGTATGCCTAGTGATGCGTTCTGGGGGAGGCTGGTTGATGACACACGAAAAATTAGAGTGTTAACTTAAAATCATAAAGCAATATGAACTTGCTGCATGAGCGTCTAGGGGTCCAGTCTATGCTGGTGGTGGCGTAGATAGTTGCGCGCGTGGGCGCTAGGACTCCCGCCAGATTATAGTTAGCGCCGTGCGTGCGGAGACAAAAAAAAAAAAGTATAAGGTTATTTCTGTCCCGAGAGTCCATCCTTAACCTGTGCCCCGAATTGGATCAGCGTGTCAGGGGGCTTACCAAGCTTACCAAGTTAACGTTTTAGACAGGAGACTGATTAAAAACGAAAATGCTTTGTGATGTGTGGTTAGGAAATAAAATAAAATAAACTTTAGACCGACATTGCTAACAAAAATTAAGACGGAGCACATTCTGTACATTTTTAGAGAACAGGTTAATGCAACAGGGAAACATTTAGAATATCACTTAGTGGCCCTGAAAAAGCAGTGCCCAAACTTAAAATAAAACAGTTTTGTGCTCGTGCCAGCAGAGTGGCAGGGTTGGTATGTGGCTGCTTCTAGAGTCCTGCTGCTGGAGTTCAAGTGATAGCGGCTTTGTAGGCGTCCGTTGAGGAGCTTCTCTGTATAAACGGGACCGAGCCGGCTGGGTCCCAGACGTGCGTTGCGGTCGTCATCCCTGCCCCTCTGCCGGTCAGGGCGTCCTGTGGGAGGCCCAGAGTCTCTAGAATGGCTGCTGCCCCTTCGATGTCCTGTACAGGATGAGCTGTGATGCCTTGGAGGACAGCCAGCGTGCGGGAACCTCTGAAAAATGTGAGTAGTGATTCTTCAAAGTTGTAGGGGTTTTTTCCTTTTAGGGCTTCCAGGACTGCTATCTTGTCATGCCCCGATTGAAAGCAGACAATCAGGTCTTGTGGCGCCATGGCTGGTGCCTTGGTTTGTTTAGGGAGTCTGAACATGTCAACGGGTGTCACCGTTTTGGCCTGTTTAGCGGGCAATATTGCTGTTAGTAGCCTCCTTACGAGGTGTGGTAACTCTGCATCAGGGATTCTTTCTGCTACTCCCCGGATCTTGAGGTTTTTGTCTCGCCTGGAATCCTCCAGCGCTGCGAACCGCTGTTCTGTGGCGGTATGCTGTTTGTGAAGCGTGTGTACCTCATTTTTCAATTGGGCAAGTTGTGTCTGCTTTTCAAGAGAGTCCCTTTCCAATGTCCCCATGCGGCCGGTGAGGCTCTGGAGATCTTTGCGGAAGGTCGCCATGTCCATGTGTATGTCTCTCCGCAGGCCCGCCAGCAGCTCCTGCATGTTCGCCTTGGTGACAGGGGTTGAGTCAGGCTGTTGTGCTGCTGGTGTCGGGTTCTTGTTTGGCTCTCGCGGAGTAATTGGGTGGAGGACCCCGGGCTGAAGGCTTTGGTCGTCCGAGAAGTGTGGAGTCGCGTGCCTGCCACCATAGATCACCGATACTCGCGCCCGGTTTCGGCTTGTCTGGTCTCTGCTTTTTGATTTTTCGGCCCATGCCAAGGGGGACTGGTGGGGTAGATTTTTGGGGAGTTAGGGTCGATAAATTCACGTTTGTTAGGCCTCTGGTCTCGGAGCACATCAGGCGTGCGACCGTTCCATTCAGCAGCCAAGCTCCGCCCCCCACCATCCTCTTTTTATATTGTCAGTTTGTATGTTTGTATACTATGTTATGTTTTTATGTTCTTTTAAGTGAATAAAGCTGGGAAATTGCCTATTCCATATTGGGGTTATTGTAATACCTGCATTTACCATTGAACTCAATATCAGTGCATGTATGCCATTTATTTGGTGATCACAGCATATTTCAGTGCAGCACACCACCCCAATTATTGCTTGTTGTTTTTGAAAAACTAAATTTAAAGGGAAGTGGGAGACAGCTCTTAATTGCAATTTTAGAGAGGTGGAGTGGGAGAAAATCTGTTACCTCACTCACCATTACTCAGTCTTTAGTACGACCCAGGATACATCATATAAATTATTAAGCGTTTGGTATCACACTCTGTCTGCATTGCATATGATTAATCAGGAACACTCCCACCTGTGCTGGAGATGTAGAAGGGAGACAAGTACATTACTCCACCTATGGTGGGAGTGCATGAAAATCCGACCCTTCTGGAAGGGGATTCATGGCATGTTGGAGACATTTTCTGACAGACCACCTCCCTTCAAACCCACATTAATGATACTGTCCCTAGATCTTTTTTTAAAAAGTATCTCACAATATTTTGAACATAGTCAAACAGGTCATTCCTCAATTCTAGAAGCAAACAGTGACTCCTTCACTCGCCACTTGGTTCTACCAAATGTAAGAGCTTCGGGCGGTGGGGGACCTTAATATGCACGCAGCTGACTCACACCATCCTTGAATGACAACATGATCACACTGGATTCTGACAACTGCAGGAGCGGACTTTACAGATAAACTATAGTACTGATCAACGTAGACCACTTTTTTCCCCCTCACTCTTCCTCCTCTCATCTTTTTCTAATTTCTGCAATTTTTGACCATTATCATCAATGGGTCACCATCTGATAACCCTCTTTGATAATATACCTTGTTATATTATACAGTATCTAGAGACCCAAGATTTGTATCTTGCATGCAAGCAAACTTTGTGTGCTCTAAGTGTCGGGACCTGTAAGTCCTCAAATGTTTGGGGCCTGCGTGCCCGTATGCAAATGTTGCCTTTTCCAATATGTTACATGTTTACCTATGACACAGAGGGCTTGAGAGCCCCACTACTTCTTATTGCATCTAATTGAAAAACTACAATAAAGATTAGATTTACAAAAAAATGTCATGCCTGCATAGCACAGTGAGTATAGTCCTTTTACCTAGGGTTGTGATTGGATTCATGAGTAGGACCAGACTACTTTGGTGCTTGATTTATGGAGTAGAATAAGGCATGGCCTCTCATTTAGCCAGGTATTAAGTACATGGGGTTAAATTTGCAGAGTACAACAAGTCAGAGGTCAAAGTCAAATTGCCTCTTCTCCTGGACATTTCAGCAGTCACTACTGCTAGCCACCTCTACAAACACAGTTGCACTGTTATACAGATGAACCCACAGACCAATAAACAAACTCTTATAGACATGCAAACAGATAAATAAGTACACAGATATAAATTAATTCATATTCCAAACTCCTCGGCTATCTTTACTCACATATATCTTCCCAATGCCTCTACACTTGACAGAACAGTCAATGAGAGCTGAAAGGAAATATCTGCTTTCTGATTTTCAGCAAAGGTTGATTCTTAAACTGTAGTTTTAATATGAATAGCTTATTGGTAGCCACTGCGCTGCTTTAGCTGTGTAAGGGATGCAAAAGTGCAAAGGCTTCGTTTTCATTTGTGATTTGGAGTACTTTTTCTTTAACCATAAAAAAGGGGGATTATGTGAGGTATAGGCTTGCTTGTTGTTTTTTTGTTTTGTTTTGGGAGGACAATAAAGTGCCTTAGTTTCCCATGGTCTGCCCAATCATGTAGGCTGTATCTCTTATCCAACTGAGAGGTAGCAAAAAAAAAAAAGATGATTGATGGTTAGGGAGCAGCCACTAAATGTTGATTTCAATCACAGATTAGGTAAAGTGAGCAAAAGAGGAAAACAAATAAAACAACTATTCACCAAGCAGGATTCTTCTAGACATTTCAACCAGCTGTTGAGGAAGGCATAGATCAGTGACTCTATGTAGTTTACCCTTGCTGTGTCTGTGTTGGATTGGGAGATATAATGGATCATTGATTCTAGTGTAAGACCAGGAGTATCTTTATTTCAATAAAAAAATTTGTGAAAGTACACACAATAATATATAATTTTACCATAACATAGGTTGAAACAATCTATACAAAATGCTCAACTAGCTGGCTCAGACTTAAGTGCTTAAGCAGGGATGGTTGTCTCCTGAAATCAGCTGTATGTCTTGCATCCAAGAGTAATCCCTCAATAAAGATCCAGATTACTGGATAAAGGGTAAAAAAATTCAACTTTATTTAGCTAAGGACAAAAACAAAACACAATTACAGAAAGTGAACAAAAAGTCCACCTACACTTAATGCGTTTCAACTTCTGTCTTTCTCAAAAGTGCTCTGATGCTCTCTTTTATATTGAATTTGGCATGTTTTCCACCTTTGTCTGAGAGCCACTTCCGTGGTCCTATTCTCTTTCTGCTTTCGTCAGCCCGACATTAGGATGCTCCTGTACGTAGATTCATCTTTATGCTGTATGCAGCAGTTAACACTGTCAGAAGCACTAGACTAAACTTTGATTGGGAGATAGGAAATTGGCATTTTGCTGGTATTTTGGCCTTCATCATAATCTGAGACTATTTTACTAGTGATGTTGCGAACATAAAATTTTCCGTTCGCAAACGGCGAACGCGAACTTCCGCAAATGTTCGCGAACGGGCGAACCGGGGCGAACCGCCATAGACATCAATAGGCAGGCGAATTTTAAAACCGACAGGGACTATTTCTGGCCACAATAGTAATGGAAAAGTTGTTTCAAGGGGACTAACACCTGGACGGTGGCATGCCGGAGGGGGATCCATGGCAAAACTCCCATGGAAAATTACATAGTTGATACAGAGTCTGGTTTTAATCCATAAATGGGATAAATCACCTAACATTCCTAAATTGTTTGGAATAACATGCTTTAAAACATCATGTATGATGTTGTATCGATCAGGTAGTGTAAGGGTTATGCCTGCTTCACAGTGACAGACCAAACTCCACGTTTAACGCACCGCAAACAACCGCAAACAGTCCATTTGCACAACCGCAAACTCCCCATTTGCACAAGGTTGGATACCAAGCTAGCCATGTCCTGTTCCTTGTCCTCACTGATGTCATTGAAGGTCTCTTCCTCCACCCAGCCATGTACAACACCAAGGGTCCCCGAAAGGTGACAACAAGCCCCCTGTATGTTTTTTTTTAAATGTACACTACTGTTACACCAGATATGAGTTGCACTGGTGTGACACTGTGCCCTGGCAGGCCCTGAAACGCACACGTGTGAAGGAAACTGACTGCTATTATATTACAGTCAAAAAAGTTTTTGGTTTTTTAAATGCAAGCTATTGTGACACCAGATATGAGTGGTGGCACTGGGCAAGTGGGCACAGTATATGCTGTGAGCCTGACACACACGCTGGCAGGCAGGCAGGCAACTGCAATTAGATTACACAGGAAAAAAAAAAAAGCAGACTGATGTTCTAGCCCTAAAGGGCTAAGGGCTTTTTGGGGTGCTGTCCTTACAGCAGAGATCAGATGAGTCCTTCAGGACTGTAGTGGACACTGAATACACTAACCTAGCTATTGATTTCCCTATTAAATCAGCAACAGCTACACTGTCCCTCCTCTCACTAAGAATGCAGCTTCTGGGGGGCAGGGCCTAGCTGTCATGGAGGAAAGACGCACTTTGTGTGAGCTCCCTCAATATAACACTTTAAGCAGCTATCAACAAGCGAAATTCACCCCAGAAGGGGATGACCCAGCAATGTTGCTCCTACCTGACTGACCCGACATGCTTAGTAGCGGTCAGCAACTTGACAGAGTCTTACTTACCTCTGCGTGGCAAGTGTGGTCTGGTGCTCACCGGGCGAGAGAGGCGGCCGATCTCCCGATCCTGGGATGCCCAGGAGCAGCTACTTCCTGGCAGGAGCTATGTTACACCCCCCTCGGACCGTTGGGGGTTATCCCGGTCCACCCTGAGAGGCTGTCTGGAGCTAATGGACGCACAGAGCACAGCCGCCCAGGCTGATATACTCATCTGCGACTCTCCCAATATGGCGGCAGCCACATGTCCTCCTGGTACCAGCAAAGCATGGCAGGATATTGAGTCTAAGCTGGAAAGACTCTTTAATCAATTTTGGAAGCAAATATTAAGCAGGAAGCTCCAACAAGCTCCACCACAGCCCCAACAAGCTCCACCACAGCTAAGCGAAGCAGTCCTCATTAAAATCCACCAACGCAAAAGGCGTTGAAGACGGGACCGGAGGCACAAACAGAAATGCAGAGCCTCCCCACGTCAAGCACTCGCCTCCACCTTAAGCCACCACAATCCCGCACCGGACGTGAAGCACCACCGGGACAGATCTGACCACCCAACAAAACAAGCTTCCACCACCTCAAGCCGCGAACCCGGCACTCAGCCAGAGACTTGCCTTTGTTGTTCCAGGTATCAGGGACTCCCAGGGTCTGCACCTGGCGCCCAGAAGGGATCAGATGACCACAAGCAGTAAACAGAAGCCTGCCAAGCATGTCCCACTATAGCCGATCCTCCACACCATGCCTTTGATCACATGAACTGCTCTCTGCACATTAACTAATCGTAAAGTAGCAAGCGTTTAAACATGTAATTATTTCACCTCCTAAAGAGTTTATTGTCGTAGTTCCTTACATGCCTTTACCTTAACCGTTCATGTATTATGTTATTCACTAGTCTCATCTCATGGGGCGACTCACAGTTGATTTATAACTAGTGGTGGAGCTGCTGATATAAATACACAGTTGATAACATGCAAGCTACACCCTAAACATGACAGCCATCTTTCTCAATAATGTACTGCTATATACTCATACCCTCAGTGCAACTAGCCATGATATACGCACGTTCAGCCTAGCATGCTCAAATATAACACACTTCTGTCTAAAAAAAAAATAATAATAATACAAAAAAAAAATGCAGCTTTCGAATGACTCTAAAATGGATGCTGTCCAGGAGTTGGGAGGGTCTGGGAGGGAGGGTCTGCTGCTGATTGGCTGGAATGTGTCTGCTGACTGTGAGGTACAGGGTCAACGTTTACTCAATGATGACGTATAGGGGGCGGACCGAACATCGCATATGTTCGCCATCTGTGGCGAACAAGCTATGGTCGCCGGGAACTATTCGCCAGCGAACCGTTCGGGGCATCTCTATATTTTACCAATATGAACTTGCATTCAAAGTTTTTGTGTTCTTTCTTTTTGCAGGAAATAAAACATTTCTTTCGGGACAGTAGTGTCCCAAAGGAAAAAACATGTTTTTTTGCCTAATCTGGGATATTGTTCTTAATTTAAGACTAGCTTACCAATTACAGAATGTTTGTTGTTATTTGGAGAAAGAAAATCTTATTATTTTTTTTTTCTGATTGTGTTCAGTCCAGTGCATCCTGTGGAAGCACTGTGAAAGGTGTCTTAACATCAACACACATTACTGTAGTAAATTGACCAAGCATTAACCCAATTTTTAACACAAACACCTACTTTTGCTGAATAGAATTGTGTTAGTTTACACAATACGCAATCATTATTATCCCTAATTTACTGTAATGAGAAAAAGAAGCACACCATGTCACATAGTTCTCCCAAGCTGAAATTGATGGAATGTAGGGGAAGAGTTCCTGTTACCCAATCCACTATCAGCAGTAGATAAAATACAAGAATTGGAATACCTTAGCCATGAAGACTGATGACATCTCTGCAATGCTTCCTCTACTAATGTAGAGAAAGCATCCTTTGTGGTAGTAACATCACTGCACATTTGTGATTTCTGTGGGAAAAGTAAGTCTTAAGGCTTCACTGGTGTGCAGATTTTTGTTTAACATAGTATTAAATATCCACATACTTCAGGTGGAAGGGGGTTTCAATCATATTTTTTTCCCTACCATAACCTTTTTTTGTTTTTGCTTCCCAAGCATGACCAAGCCTGAATAGCAAACCAGTATCATCAGCAAACCTCATGCTGAGGATTTGCATTAACAATGAAACAGCTGGCCATGAGTGATTCACTGGCTTTGTATCTTTTTCTAAGTTGTGTTTCAAAGCTGTTGTATACAGCAAACACAGACTCAAAGGAATCCATGTTTAAAATGGAATGAAGCAAAATGTGATTCTTTGTTAAACTAATTTGCATATGGCCACCCAGAATTATTTGTGTTAGTAACATCACTGCAGATTTGTGATTTCTGTGGGAAAAGCAAGTCTTATGGCTTGACTGGTGAGCAGATTTTTGTTGAACATTGTATTAACTATCCACAGACTTCAGGTGGAAGGGGGTTTCAATCATAATTCTTTCTCTACGTAAAATCTTTTTGGTTTTTGCTTCCCAAGCATGACCAAGTCTCAATAGCAAACCAGTAGGCATGTGCATCGGAAAATTTTTCGGTTCGATTCGGCATTCCGAAATTCGGGACTTCGGCAATTCGGCACTTCGGCAATTCGACACTTCGGCACTTCAACACTTCGGAACGTCGGCAACTTCGACACTTTGGAACTTCGGCAACTTCAGCACTCTGACACTTCGGCACTTCGGAACTTCGACACTTCGGAAATTCGGTAATTGCGGACCTTCGGGACCTCGGCAATTCGGCACTTCGACACTTCGGAATCTTGGAACGTCTCTTGCAGCCGCTTGGTAGATAACTCCCTACTTCCCACGGGCTTTCAGCCAAATTTACTAATACTAATTAAAAATTAATTAGTATTAGTAAATTGTGCCCCTACTCGCTATACGGCGAGTAGGGGCATGTCTATTAAACAGTGAGCAGCCAGTGGTTGCTCACTGTTAAAAAAAAATGGGTCCCCCCTCTTGAACCTCTACCTGTGACGCACAAGTGGGGGCTATTAAACTAAAGGGGGGCCTATTGCCCCCCCGGCCCCCATCCCTGAGCGGCGGGTGGGGTCCCTGAAGTAAAATAATGGGGCGGGACCTATTGCCCCACACCTGAGTGGCGGGTGGGGGCCCTGAAGTAAAATAATGGGGGGGCCTATTGCCCTCCCCCCAGCACCCACCCCTGAGCAGAGGGTGGGGACCCTAAAGTAAAATAATGGGGGGAACCTATTGTCCTCCCCCCGGCCCCCAACCCTGAGTGGCAGGTGGGGGCCCTAAAGTAAAATAATGGGGGGAACCTATTGTCCTCCCCAGCCCCCACCCCTGAGCGGCGGGTGGGGGCGCTAAAGTAAAATAATGGGGGGGACCTATTGTCCTCCCCCCTGGCCCCCACCCCTGAGCGGTGGGTGGGGGCCCTAAAAACTAATTAGGGGGGACCTAATGTCCTCCCCCCTGGCCCCCACCCCTGAGCGGTGGGTGGGGGCCCTAAATTAGAATGAGGGGGGAGGACCTTATGTCCTCCCCCTAGCCCCCACCCCTGACTGGTGGGTGGGGGCCCTAAAATACTAATTAGGGGGGACCTAATGTCCTCCTTCCTGGCCTCCACCCCTGAGCGGTGGGTGGGGGCCCTAAATACCAATTAGGGGGGACCTAATGTCCTCCACCCTGGCTCCCACTCCTGAGCAGTGGGTGGGGGCCCTAAATAAAAAAAATAACCCCCCCTCCCCCAGGTGACTTGGGGTCCCCAAACCCCTAGCCCACCCCTTCCCCAAAAAAATTAACCCCTACCTACCCTCCTCACCCTAAAAATAATGAGGGGGGACTATTAAACTAAGTATCTGAAAAAAACAAAACTTACCGGTTGATGTTTTCTTTCTTCTAAAATCTTCTTTTTTTAGCCCCAAAAAAGGCCACATAAAAAGCCATAATAACCGACGCACTTAAAATAAAAAAAAAAATATGAGCACAAAAAAATAATAATCCATCTTTACCGGGTGAGGGCTCCGCACAGACTGCGCTCTGCAGGGCGGGGAAGGCTTATAAAGTCTTGCCCCGCCCTGCAATTAGGCTCAGAGCACTCTGATTGGTGGGTTTAAGCCATCCAATCAGAGTGCTCAGACAGGTAAATGAAGAGACTGACAGGTAAGTCTCTACATTTACCTGTCACAACACTCTGATTGGTTGGTGTGAAATCCACCAATCAGAGTGCTCTGTGTCATTTTACACAGCGTGGGAAAGTTCTTTGGAACGGAGCCCTCCATGGGTGAAGATGGATTTTTTTTTTTTTTGCGCTCGTTTTCTTTTTTTTTTTTAAAGTGTGTCGGTTATTATGGCTTTTTATTTGCCCTTTTTGGGACTGAAAAAAGAAGATTTTGGAAGAAAGAAAACATCAAATAGTAAGTTTTATTTATTTTTTTTTCAGGTACTTAGTTAAATGGTCCCCCCTCATTATTTTTAGGGTGAGGGGGGTAGGTAGGGGTAATTTTTTGGGGGGAGAGGGGTGACTAGGGGTTTGGGGACCCCTAGTCACCTGGGGAGGGGGGGGTTCTTTTTTTCACTTAGGGCCCCCACCAACTGCTCAAGGGTGTGGGCCAGGGGGAAGGACATTAGGTCCCCCCTAATTAGTATTTTGGGCCCTCACCCACCGTTTTGGGGTGGGGGCCAGAGGGGAGGACATTAGGTCCCTCCCCCTAATTAGTATTTGAGGGCCCCACCCACCGCTCAAGGGTGGGGGCCAGGGGGAGGACATTAGGTCCCCCCCAATTAGTATTTAGGGCCCCCACCCACCGCTCAGGGCCCTCACCCACCGCTCATGGGCGCGGGCTGGGGGGAGGACAATAGGTCCCCCCTTATTTTACTTTAGGGCCCCCACGCGCCGTTCTGGGGTAGGGGCCGAGGGGGGGCAATAGGTTCCCCTTCAGGTTAGGAGGGGGAGGGGGGATTTTTTTTGTTTGTTTGTTTTTTTACAGTGAGCAGCCACTGTTTACTAGACATGCCCCTACTCGTGGTATAGCAAGTAGGGGCATAATTTAGGTCTTTCAGCCTTTTAGTAGAATGGGAATTAGGGAGTTATCTACTTATTCATTCCTGTCATTACATTGACTGGCCAAGTAACTTACATTTTATATGAATGAATGATACATGATTGTTGTAAGTGTTGCAAATGCTTACAGCTGAATCTTGGCTATGTTTGTATACTTTTTATTTAAAATTGTTGCCCAACCTGAGCAATCGGGCGGGAATGGGAAATGACAATCAGCTGTAAAAGTGAGTACTTACCTTGATTTTAGCTCCCTATATAAGTCTGTTTATGTTTTAGAATTTTGTATATGTCCTGATGAAAGCTCTGAGAGAGAGCTGAAACGTCGATATTGTACTTTGGAATAAAAGGAAAACTTCATTTGAAAATCCTAGGAGTGCTGGTATATTTTTTCTATTGCTGTGCATGAGCTACCAGAGCACCAGGTACTTTACAAATAGTGAAGAGTGCAAGAGCTGCCTGCATTTATATATATATATATATATATATATATATATATATATATATATATATATATATATATATATATATATATATATATATATATATATATTCAAATAGATATAGAATGACTAATTGATGTAATTTGTGAAATAAATACATTTTTTAAGTGACACTTTAAGTTGGTTTATTCAAATACTGCCATTTAGAGTCACTGGAGCTTGCTAGATTTTTTTTCTCTATATAACGTATATATGAGGTTGTACCTGTCACACTGCTGTAAAGTCCCTGAGGAAGTCCCTGTAGTGGGAGGAAACACGTTTTAACTTGTTTTTATGCTGATTGATTCTTACCTATGTGTAAATAATAAATGTGTTTTTATACTTTTTGCACATCTTTCTACTATTCATTCTGGATGCATTTTATTTTCCATGTAATTGAGATCTGGAAGATCAGACATTGGAAGCAGAGAACTGCCTGAGAGCTACATTGATTTTTGATACGCCCTGTTTTGACAACCAAAGTGTGACTGACCCATTGGCACATATCATCATTATAATAGTATCATACAGAGTTGCACTATGTTATTTTTTATTCAACTATAGTTGGGTTGACCCAATATTTGTATCTATGTATTTGTGGAAGATTTGAGGAGATCTTCGGGTTAAAATCCACAACTTAGAGGGAAGTTTCTTTACATATACCTCTTTATCTATTAAAACACTTGGTGTTATATTATATGCTATAATAGAAATATTGGTGGAAAATATAATATCACAAAGAGTTTGCACTTTTTTCTATAACGTATATATGAACATGGTGGTCAACTGCAATTTTAGTTTTGAGTTGTATGTTTTGGTAAGTTTCGTTAATGAGGGGATATCATTAACATTAAATGCAACTGCTTCATTAAGACCGGTGGGATTAACAGTTCAGCTCAGAATGTTCCAGGTTGTTGTCAATTACATTTTTCCATGTTTTATATAGGTGATGCGTAAGCCTTCACTTTTGAAAATGTATGTGTTGAAATGCACGTCTCACCTCTTGTGTCTGTGAGATATAACTTGCCATAAAAACTGAATACAATTTAAATGTGATTATATAACATACTATATGCAGTGAATATTATCTGAATACATATCTCACAGAATCCTGTGCAACCATAAAAAATTATTTGAATGGACTTTGTTGGCTCCTAGAATAAAAAAAAGTCAGCACACAGATGATAGAAAACCAATTTAAATTGCTTTCTAGATCTCTATTTTCACTGGAATGATTAACTCTGTAAAAATGCTCTACACGGCTAAAGATTATTTTAACACAAACCATTGTCATTTAATTTTCATTTTCTTTATTTTTGCACATTAAATCGTCAATTATATATAATCACTTACAATGTTAAGAAAGACTAATAAAAAAGTCTCTTTGATACAAGATTAAAACACACCTTGTTAGTGTGGCTTTGATGACCATGTTCAGTCATCTTTCCAAGGAGAATGTACAAGTACATTCTTATCTTTTTAATATTCCCATTAGATTTGTAGCAAAGTAAACATAAAAGGAGACAGAAAAAGAGATAAACAAAAGGAGATAATAGATTGATGAATACAAAGATACTATGAGACAAAAAAGACAGGCTGTTAAAAGAGAAGATAACTGAATGAATGTGGTTTAGTCTTTTGTATACAGGTCTGTTGCCACATTTATTTTCCATCTTACATTGAATAATAAGTTACATCTGTATAGCAAGCCTTTCAAACTCGCGGCCCATGGGCCACATGTGGCCCACAATGTATATATTTGCGTCCCAGTGAGCCACGAGTTTTACATGTTACGGCAGGGTAGGCACCTGCTCTCCCCACATTGCAGGGGCCTACTCTGCTAAAACTTACCCATCCAGGTGAAGAGGAAGGATGCAGCGAGGGAGCTCAGTCTTCCTGCTTCTCACTGCTCCCTCGCACGCGCTCTCTGTAGTGATGCCGGGTGCCAGAAAATGACATAATACCGGCATTACTAAACTGTGCTCGTGAGGAGCAGACAGGGAAACCTGTGCCCTACAGTGCTGGAGCAGGAAGACTGATTACTGGACAGGGAGCAGGAAGACTGGTGCTGAACAGGAAGAGGCCCCACACCAGTTTCCAAAGGTAGGGAGCTACACACTGATTTGTGAGTGTGCAAGAATGTGTAAATGTGTGTGTCTTCCAGTGATTGTGTGTGTCTGTCTGTCTGTCAGTGAGTGTGTGTGTCTGTCAGTGAGTGTGTCTGTCACTGAGTGTGTGTGTGTCAGTGAGTGTGTGTTGGTCAGTGTTGCGATGTCCATGGCTTGTCAGTGGAGGACCTGGAGGTGCACAGTGTGCCATGTCACATTCAGACGTGACGTCAACGTGCTCCACCTTCACAGGGTTTCAAGGAGTAGCGTGAGGATCCGCTTTGGCACAGGGTGCAGACGGCGCCATTGAGAGTGCCAGAGGCTGGACTCTGGAGTCGGATACTGGCAGCGGCAATATGAGTGGAGTCTGCATGTTGGCTTAAATAGTATTTTTGATATACATGTATTTTTCCTCTATTGATTTCCTTTCTTGATCTGTAAATTAAAGTTTCGGGCCATCAATCTATTTTTTTGCTTCAATTATGGGTTTGTTAGGCACCACAGATGGACTTCTAAACCATAAAACAAATGGTACATCAGTTGTCCATTTCATTTGTTTTATAAAGCACCCATATATAATCACCCATATATAATTTTGATGCATGTGATTTTGGATGAATCAACAAGTGCCCAACATTTTAAATTGAATGTAGTCTGATATCAGTCAATCTATTTATCTATCTATCTATCTTTATAGATTAGAAGATCAAAGTCAAAATATATTTAAAGAGACACATTTGGTTTGACCTTAAAGTTTTCAATCTGACACCCATCAGCTTTGCCCCTGCACTTTTATTTCAGTCTGAGACTTCAATCATGAAGCTTTGGACTGGACACTCTCAACCTAACAGTAATTCCTTATTCATGAAATTAAGTGCAAAAAGATATGAATCTCTGTCTCTCCGTTTTGTGAATGGAGAGCTACTATTCTCAGCCTGTTAGCTGCACCCAGTGGGAGGATTCCTGATTGTAGCCTCAGATTCAAATGAATGTGAAGGGGCAGAGTTGAGAGGCACCAGACTGAAGTCTTTACAGTTAAACCATTCATTAATGGTACAGCCCTTGAAGGTGCTTGGGACCTCCATCCACTATAAGAACTTTGTTTTGATGATGTTGTTATGGAGTTTATGGAGACCAGCGTGTTCCTTTAATTTAGAAAAATCATGCCAAAACTTTTTAGCTGACTTTTTTGACTGATACTAATGTTTTAGATAAGATTTGGTAATTGGGTGCAATTTGTCTGCATTTTGTAGAAATAAATATTATTCCGTTATTTTCTAGTTTTTAGAAAAATGGTAATGAAAAGATTAAGAAACAGGCATCTGTAGTTTATCTCCGTTAGTTTCAAATTTACTTGAATAATAACTACGCTGTAACTAATTTTGCTTACACAAATCAGCATTCAAGTCTGAACTATTGAAATATAATAAAACTAGCGATTATTGTCTTTTTTTTTTCTTTGAACAATAGAACACTCAAGTCAACAAAATTAATTGTAATCCAATGTGTGTTAATGGCTGTCTTGAATTTACTTTAGGGTAATGAACTATGTATTAAGAGATGAGCATACTACGCTAATTAGCATTCAATAAGTCATTAAAACTATGTATTGATTTCAAATGAGCAATTACTGTGCTTATCATGTATAACAAAGTACTTGTCATCATCATACAGTTTTTAGTTATTACTATTATTTGATTGTCTGTCAGCAAAACAACATTCAGTATTCCTTCACAAAAAGAAAATTAAAGAAGCTCTAAAATGCTGCTAAGTTTGTATTAAAACCGTTCCTGTTCTTGTTTACAGAGATAATTAAAACATAATAATAATAATAATAATAATAATAATAATAATAATAAATGGTGTGTGATTAGGTATAAATGCCAGGATCAAAACTTTTAGCTTATACAATAAACAGAATTTGCTTATTGAAACATGTATCTGTGTGTGTGTGTGTTTGTATTTCTTTCATGTCTTTACAGTCATGTGAACAATATATTTAAAATAGAAACGTAATGTGCAAGTTTTCCTCTCCGTCTTCTTTAGAAAATACCAGTTTAGGAAATACCCTATAAACTGCTCCCCAGTAGTACCAGACTACCAGTGGGTAGTCCATATTTCTCTCCAAAACCAGGTTGGAGTTTTCACAGGGGCTGGGGAGAGGGGGGAGGGTGGTAGTCTGCTCCATAACTGCTTGGACTGCACTATGGACAGAATTTTAGGATGGAATCCCCTGATTTGAGCAAAATATCATGCTTTCATATAACACTTATGTAGCTTTGCAGTATTATACAAAGTATATCATTGAAGTTTGGATGCCACTAAAGTTATTTCATTATTTTTGTAATATTGGATTGAGCTCCTCATTACAATGATGGGTGCCAGCAGTAGAGGATATACAATAAATGGAGAACCTGATGGTTTATTATATGGCTGCTAAGAAGTTATAGACAGACAACTGATTCTATTGGCTGTAACTGTTATCCTCCTCTGTTGGTTTAATTTTGGTCAAAAATGTTTTGCATTTATGTGCAAATGTATATATCTGAAAACGTAACTGTAAAGATATCTGTTGAAGGGTTAAACAGGTCTTTAGTATGTTAATTAACTTCTAGGCCTCAGATTGTATTAGAGATTGTAGGATATGCCCTAAGTTAATAGCATTTAGAACTAGCCCTTTACATTAGCAATCGGTCCATATTGCGATAGATGGAATGATACATTTCTTTGTTAAAATAAATTACATTTGTAATAACAAGAGTATATAATGAAGGGAGCAAGTCTTTCCCTTTCTGGAGGGTTTAGGTGCCAGTGGCTTTTTGATGCGGGTACTCTTGTGCCCGTGTGGGCGATGCAAGGAGGGTAAGCCTCCCAACCCAGGCAGGCAATCAAGGGGTCACGGTTGCTTCCACAGAACCTTGTCATGGCAGAGGTGCCTCACCGTCTCTGGCTGCACGCCTCCAAGATGTTCCTGTCTGGGTTTAGGTATGTAGGTTGTATCTCGGTTTTGCAGCATTGACCAGAAGCGCTTAATAACCTCATCCAGTATGGACCAGTGGTACTCAGGGAGCTGTAGTAAGCCTCCTGGGTTAGCAGCATACCAGGAGAGGTTTCAAAAAAGGTGTCCGCCATTTTGGAGTTTCGAAATGCAGTTCGGTGGCAACTCCGATAATATGGTAAGTACGGGTAAGACAGCTTCCCAGAGGGGACCGAGATATCCCCCACTGGTCCAGAGGGGGGGGGGGAAGAGCGCAGCGGGTCCAGCCTTGGACTGGAGGGCAAGGAGATCGGCCGCTTCTTCCCGGCTCTGTCCCCAGCGGGCCACAACAGAATTTCTCTGGCTCCCAGTGGTGTAAACCCTCGGGAGAGGTGTTAAACAACTTGCCAGGAAATCCCTGACCTGGGATGCATACAAAATGTAACATGGTAGTGAACTGGCCAGGAGAAACACCCGAAATTCAGCCACATATGCAGGAGCTCCAACGCCCCACGTCTGAACAGCTTGAAGGACAGGCTCCGCCACCCCAACTGTCACAATGTTTGCCTTCTGCAGGCATCATTGTCATAGTTATATTGATGCTGTGCATCATAATGACATATTTTTCAATGCAGTCCACTTGAGTTGCTCCTTATATCCTGATGTATGTACATTTTCACAGTCATGGGTAGTGGCATCATTCTATAGGTTACTCACATTATAGCATTGTAATTATAACGACTTCCCTTAGGATTCCTTTCAGGGCTATGCTTATGCCGTGCCCTGTTGTGGTCTTAGCTGCCTTAGAATGGTGTTCCGATTTAGTTTGGTTCTTACTATGCTACTAACTATACTAACATCTATAATCAGAATTTTGGGGGATGTATCACTTCTGTGTTATTTTGTAATCCTTGATCTTGGCTTGTCTCTGTTTATGCTTAATCTTCTTACAAACTGTCTACTTTATCTCCATACGTTCAGACATTATTACTCAAATTATTACTCAAATACTCATCAGATTTCACCTCTATTTTTATGGTATTAAATTAGACAAAATTAAAAGAAATACATAAAAAAGACTAATCCTAAATATTTTAATATTTCAAGTAACTTTTTAGTAAAAATTTTAGATTTTGCGAGAAGTGAGGCTATAATGAAGTCAGCGAAAGGTTTTAGATGAACATAAATAAATTATTACTAAAAAGCTATTTTATGTATCTTATGGAAAATACTAAACTAGTTATTAAATAAGTATTTCAAACTCTCAGTTGTATCTTAGGTAGATAAACATTCGCAAAAGTAGACAAAGGTTATATAGAATAAAAGAGAAAGCCAGACAAATGTCTGAAATTTGTTCTATCCAAAAGATCTGTTGAGCCTGTACACAACTTTGACATATGATGAGAACTGATGGACGAGAAAGAGTGTTTGTCCAAGAAAACTATTCTGAAAGCTTCATTTCCATACCCAATTTGTTGTGAGGAAGAAAAAAAAAACATATCACAGGTCCCAAAAGAAATCCAAAGGACATGATAAGAATTCAAAGTCATGAAGACAAATAAAATGAGATTATTAGATACACAGCAATAAGTAAACAGCCATCTTAAGTGATCAATATTTGACATCTGAATAGGATACAGGTCAGCGAACGACCAGCTGCAGATTTTTTTTGTTTTTCTTAATCTGTCTGTATATCTATATATATATATATATATATATATATATATATATATATATATATATATATATATATTAAATGACCATAGAATTTACAAACTGTCACAATTTATCATTCACTTGATGTTTACTGTGAAAGTAAAATGTAGCTGTTCATCTCTGTAAGAGAAGGTCGATTTAAAATGTAGCCATTCTTGGTATAAATTTTAAACATGCAATCAATGGAAATAAAATGTCATGTTTTAATCTCTGGTTTGTTGAAAGTTGTGTTCTGGGATGCTATAGTCATTGTGTTCTATAACATTCACACTAAATCTTGACAAACAGGAATTAGAATAAGTGTGCTTCAATAGTATAACACATAGTCAACTAACATTTAAAAGACAGAAATGCAGTTGAATCATGCATCAATGCTTTAGAGCTTTGATTGTGTTAGGAAAGGCAGTTAATCTTTTTTAATTGATCCTGGAATGAATGTAAGTACATGATTTATTGTTTAGCAAAAAAAAAGTAAACAAACAGCATTTGAATTCCTTATTATAATTTTAAAATACCTTGTGAAATGTGTTCTTCTGAGTGCAACAACATACCTGAAATAATGATGGAGCATTGCCTGAATCTTGCATTTTCCAACTTCCTGAAATGGACTATATTCTGTTATATATATTTATTTAACCATAACCAACACATGTTAAAATGTAAAAAACATCCACACATTTTTTTTAAATTTATTTAGCATTAGTAGTGTTTGTGTGTGAATGTAGGGGTGTATTTGCATGCAGTGTTGGCATTTGAATGCAGGTGTGCATTTTTGTGTAGTGTGTTTTTTGAATATGTGGTGTGTTTTCATGTAGTGTTTATATTTGGATGCAGGGGTGTATCTGTGTGTAGGCAAAATGCTGAGATGTATGCACGTATACACATATACTCAAATATACACACACTGAAACACATGCAGATACATAGACACACATATGCACACACTGGCACACACAGATACACGTACACACATATGCACACACTGGCACATACAGATACACAGACACATGGGTATACATATTCAGATACATAGAAGCACAGTCATGCACAGATACAGACACACACACATATAGAGACACACACAGATACAAACACACATATAGATACAAACACACACACAGACACATACTGATAAACATGTACAGAGGCACATAGGCACAGACACACATACAGATACACACATACAGATACACTGAGACACAGGTACAAACACAGACACACATACTGATACACATACACAGACACACAGGTGTGTGTTCATTGTATGTAGTGTGTGTTTGTGTAGTGTAGATGTCCCCCTCCTCCACCCTCCCTTAGTACACCATTGATTATGCTACCTAAACTGTACTTTTAGTCCCCAATTAGTTTAATCCCCCCTCCCCCCAAAAAAGGGAGATTTATAGATATTTGTAAATGTATAAATGTTTATTATTTACATTTTACTGTGTTCAAAGTAAAATATTACATATAATTTGGGTATGCACAAGGGTAATTATTTTTGATAATTTAGTCCCCATATGCCTCAAGTGATAATCTGAAAAAAGTTTGCTTTTTATGTTCCCTTTTTAACCAATAAGATAAATATTTAAGAAATTAACCAAAGAGTAGCGTTCAGGACTGGTAGTAGGTATAAGGCAGCTCAAACAACTCAGGCTTGAGTGTCTCTTATCCAGAAGAAATGTGAGTAGCACCTTGACATAATCTCCAATAATGTCTGTAACAGAAAAAGAAAAAGGCAGTGGAAAATAATATAGTGTAGTATGTAATACATGTTTTAAAGGCATAGTATTGCGCTATACTTGAAAATGAGAGAAATCTCAATGTATCCTTCCTGGTAAAATATTTTATAAATAAATAAATAAATAAAACTATAGACAAGCTGTCTAATAACTATATAATGCACTGTAATACAAACCACATATTTACCAAAACCAGCCAGTGTAATATATCACATATGTAATTCAATTACATAGAGATAAATGCCAAAGGTTATAGATTAAATTCAGATTTAGTGATGACGAATAAACACCAAAAAATATAAAAAAATAAAAATCAAACCAGCATTATGTTTTAAAATAGACAGACATGTTAAAAAAATAAAGCTTAAAAGTTAATAATGACACATTCCTTCTATCGGTTTTTACAATGCATTTAGTTTACCAGTGCAATATTATATACTTCAATATTATATATTGCTTGCCCCATATATTGTAAACCACGTGGACAACTGAATAAATAAATTACTTGTTTAGTTTAGCATGTGGTACACTCTTTTATTTACATTTTTTTGTTTGTCTCAGAAGATTTCATGTTATTTATTCTTCCATACGGGGGATCTACAACTTTACATGTATTGCTCTTGCCACATTTAAAAGAAGCAAACACTGAGGGTGGGGCTTGACCACTGAGCTGAGTGGACACCAGTAAGAGCAGCTCCGGGTATACAAGATTAATATTGTGGTATACTGGCAAAAACACAACCTTTATGAGACACAAATGGGCCACCAGGCAAGAGGTGACACTGCAGTGACCATGCTAGTACATAACATAATTACTTTTCTGCATGATTAGCCAGAACATGCTCAGCAGCCTAAAGCAAAGTGGCAAAGAAACCAAAGGAGGTTTATTATTCCTAAAATGGCGATCACCCATGGGCCCTCCAAGAAAGCACAGCCAAAAACTATTCTCCAAATGGCTGGATGACATCTATGCTGCCTTTTCTCTCTGTATTGAGGAGCAGCAGATGGGTTCTCCCCTGGCTCCCAACAAGCCTTACCTGCTGCCAATCATGAGGAAATTCCTGTTGTGCAGCCGACAGACACACCAGGCAGTTGGGTCCTCTGCAATGGAGGCTGTCACGTGGAGTGCTCCTGCAGCAAGGCAAAATTTGGCTACAGATGTCTACCAAGCCATGGACTAACCAGCTGCCCTATACTCTTGAGTTGAGGCATTGAGTTCATGAAAATTAGTACATTCTCTGTGTGAGTTAGTTTAATTGGATTACTTAAAAAATGTTTGAGTGTCAAAGATCTTACGAATTTGAGCATATCTAGAAAGATGAGCATAGTTTAGTCCTTTATTTAGAAGCTTAATTTGATCTGGAGTTAAATCAATCTTGGTCAAGTTAAAAAATACTTGGTTAAACCAATGTATTCTTTTTTTTACACCTTTATTCTCCTTCCTCCTCTGCATCCCCTAACAGGGTTCTTTTGTGTTGTCTCCTTAAAATGGTTGTGAGGGGGCATCTCTCTGTGTATGATGCCTTCTGTCATAAAAAAAAATATTCTGATATTTTTACGAAGATTCAATCTTTTCTATTTCATCTCTGAGTACTGATGAATGTATCACTGAATCTGGACTGGCCTCCGGATATAGAAATTTTCTGTGTTTGTTTTTTTGTATTACGATTAATATGTCTGATTTGTTGGTCTGTATTTGTATAGTTTTTATTCTTCATAGAGTTTTGGTCCTTTTTATGAAAGTTTATAGCCCTATATTTTTTTAAGTCAGCTTGATCTCTCTTAAATTTCCTTTTCTTTATACATATGGTTTCTTGAAAAGTATTTTTCAACGTTATCTCTATTTTTTCCCATAATGGCTATGCACTCTAGGAGTTCAAGATAAGGAGTTCTAAACTCTTTCAATTATTAATCTCTTTATCTAGATATTTTAGCTTTCTTTTTCATTTACACACTACGTGATTAGTAAGTTCAAATGAGCAATGGTCCAGAATACGTCCCATACTATATTGAATTATGGATCATCCTTATCTGCTGCTGACCTAATCAATAAACCTAAGCCTCTGGGGATTATACGATTTTTCCAATATTTCACTAGAGATGCAACTTTTGATTTAATTTTAATTTCTATAATAATACACTTTACATGTGAATAAACATGTTTTTTCCATTGAATATCGTTATTTGATATTTGAAGTCGAGTGTCTTGTATTACAATAAAATCTACCTTACACTGGTCCCTAAATGTAAAAAGAGACATAGTACTATCTATTGTTTTGTATTTAACGAATGCATCCTCATACAATGATATTTTGCGATATATATTGTGCAGTGTATTGCATTTTAATGTTTTCCATAGTTTAAATTTTCTGTGTTGAATTTACATATTTTTATAAAGTCTAATAGTGCCTTAACAATTGCATAGAAAGAAATATGCATGTTATGCACTTTACTACGGTTTAAAAAATATGTTATATGATATGGTTATTTATGTTTTATTCAACGATTTTTAATCGTATGCAAACAAAGTCAATATTATGTTTACTAGATATTTACTATTGATTGTTGTAAAGTATACCTTAGCGCTGCAGGCAACATTGAATATTTCTGTAGGATTAGTAATCAGTCAGGAACAGGAAAGTTCCTTAGCTGTCTACTTGACGCCAACAACTAAAAGATAACAAAAACCATAATAGGAAAAAAAGGGATAAACAAACATTGGCACATTGCTTGTAAATCTCAGACATTGTAGGACTAGGCAGACACTTTGAAACATTGCAAACATAATAGCATTACATTTGAATAGTCCATATTTTACCGGATTACTATGCTTTTATATACCTCTGGTTTCCTTCTTTGCTTTGTAAGTATTTCTGCTTGCTTAGCAATTGTTCTGATTTTGTTGCTTTCTTTCCTGTATTAGGAAGTACATTTTTGTTTTTTATTTAGGTTATGCTTACCAGGTTGCTCCAGCAACACAATGTGTGCACTGGGCATGCACACTAGTGATATCACACAAAAACCCTACCTGTGAACAGTTTTGGACTCTACAAAACTCCCTTTTGGACTTTCTTTGGTTAGCAAGTGGATGCATTTTAAAGACATTTTCATGGTGATGTGGTGGGAAATGTGTTGTATATAAATTGATATGTCATACTTTTCAGAGTTGGGACAGTGATAGTTGTGTCCTAAAACATTTGCACAGTTTTGTATATTCACCAGTAATACCATTGAGCAACTTTTTTTTTTCTGTTTAACTAAGCCCATTTATATGGAAATGGATAGATAGCATATAGACAAGATAGAATAAGGATTGCATCTTGAAACCTACCCACTCAAAGGCAAGATTGAAGCCTAGCATTTGGATAACTTAAAAGTAAGCTGTGAATCCACTGATATACACCACTCTCTAGATCTGGTGATCCATCCGCTTCTCACAATGTTTGATCACCTCCCCATTCCCGTTGACTCCCCTCACCCACAACCCGGACCTAGGAGGAGGTTTAAAATTCACTACCTTAACAAAATAAAAAATCAAATAAAAAATTCAACTCCAGTTTGAATTTAAAAGTCTATTTTAACATGCCTTTTGCGAGCTGGACAATGTCCTTACTTTAGTTAAGAGATGCTACTATTAGTAAAGTATTAATCAAAGCTATAATCAAACACAAACAACAGAATCTGAAGTGGTTCAGAACAATCTCACCAATTTGTGACCATGTAGTCACTTCACAATGGAGTACCTGGCAATCTATGTGATAGCTTAATTAGGAAGCATACTTACACCAAAAAGAAATGGATACTTAGTAGTGAGTTGGTGTAACAATGCCAGAGTTCATTAAACCCCTTAAGGGCACATGACATGTGTGACATGTCATGATTCCCTTTTAGTCCAGAAGTTTGGTCCTTAAGGGGTTAAAGACATGCTTTTAAAGCTTAAATCTGACTTTAATACATGTTCTAACTATTAAACCATATATAAAAATTTTAATAAATATTCAGAGTAATTATGGATGCATCCAATTTCAAAGAAACATTTTTTTTTCTGTTTTCATATTTCAAACATGTAATAGTAAAACATTGAGATATTTACATATAATAGTAAATATTACACACCTTAAATATTAAAATATGTGATTTATTCCCACCAAACTATAACAAACATGTTTTTATTCTTTAAAAAAATTAGATCTATAAATATAATTTAGAATCAGTTTAAATTACCTATTTGGACATATATAATAAAGATAAAACATAAATATTAATTCAGTTGCTTTTTAATGAAAAAAAAAAATATTTATAGCAATTTTTTAAGTTATTTATGTATGCCTCACACAAGATGTTACAAGCTAAAGCCTACCAGAAAAAAAGTTTCTAAATAACAACAAAAAGTTAATAGAGGTTGACCAAATGTTCCAACACTTGAAATGGGGTGACATGGTGCAAAAGAGCAGCGAGTTCATCCATTTCTTTGTTCTTCTTGATTTTAGATCAAACAACTGCCATCTGATGGGAATGTCCTAAAGTCAATATGCAGCAAGACCATAATCCTTGTGACCTAAATCAAGGAATTGTGCTGGATGGAGTCTATATAGCTCCCCAGATTCTGCAAGGTTCCTACTTTGTGTAATTAGCCCCAGGGAAATGTGTTGTGTTAAAATTAATATTGCACTTTATATATGTGCATATGCTTGGGCCCTGGGGAGGAGCACTTGGAGAGTAGGTTGAGCCAGTGCTCCACTACACATTTTGGAAGATCCTTGGAAACAGCAGATGAGGAGTCCAGTTTCAGAGTTTCAACACTCTGATTTACCTCACCTGAGAAAGATTGTTAATTGCAGGTACTGTTAAAGGAGGAGTACGGTGAATATTTATGTTTATTTATGTTGGGAAATTGACAAGCCATCCAACACAGTTAGTTTATAATTTTGTTAAGTTAGTGCTCAGAAGGGCAAGGATTTTTTTGTATTATTTTTTTTTTACACTTTGTTTTACCTTACTGCACATTGTTGAATTTTGGAACCACAATAAAAAGAGCAAATCCTTTTACCTCATCCAGCGTGTGAAGTGTCTCCGAAGCCTGAAAAGACGGTTTGTGACGCCCTAATCCCTGCACAACGTACCATAGGAAAGGGGTACTTTTGTCACATCATATAATATGCCTTCTGTTGGTGTACAGTTTAACCCTCTATAGCAGTGCTCCCCAACCTTTTTATCGCCGCGGACCGGTAAACATTTGATAATTTTTCCGTGGCCCTCTTGTTTTGATTTAATAAGACAAAAAAAAACCAAACAGTCACATATATTAAAAAAAACACGCAGACACATACATAGTCAGAAAATCACAAACACAGTCACATAAAGACATAGACTCAAAATTGTGTGTATGTGTGTGTGAGGGTGGCAGTGTGTGTGAGAGTTGCAGTGTGTGTGTGGGGGGCAGTGTGTGTAGTGTGTGTATGGGGGAAATGTTTGTGGGGCAGTGTGTGCAGTGTGTGTATGGGGGCAGTGTTTGTGGGGCAGTGTGTGTAGTGTGTGTATGGGGCAGTGTGTGTAGTGTGTGTATGGGGCAGTGTGTGTATGGGGCAGTGTGTGTATGGGGCAATGTGTGTAGTGTGTTTATGGGGCAGTGTTTGTGGGGCAGTGTGTGCAGTCTGTGTATGGGGCAGTGTTTGTAGTGTGTGTATGGGGCAATGTGTGTAGTGTGTGTATGGGGCAGTGTTTTTGGGGCAGTGTGTGTATGGGGACAGTGTTTGTGGGGCAGTGTGTGTAGTGTGTGTATGGGGCAATGTGTGTAGTGTGTGTATGGGGCAGTGTTTGTGGGGCAGTGTGTGTAGTGTGTGCATGGGGGCAGTGTTTGTGGGGCAATGTGTGTAGTGTGTATGGGGCAGTGTTTGTGGGGCAATGTGTGTAGTGTGTGTATGGGGCAGTGTGTGTAGTGTGTGCATGGGGGCAGTGTTTGTGGGGCAATGTGTGTAGTGTGTGCATGGGGCAGTGTTTGTAGTGTGTATGGGGCAGTGTTTGTGGGGCAGTGTGTGTAGTGTGTGTTTGTGGGGCAGTGTGTGTATGGGGGGTAAGGAGGCTTTTTTTAAATTTATTTAATTAAAATTAATATATTCATGTCCCCCCTCCCTTCT